>NC_000072.6:86622039-86807039 GCF_000001635.26 Mus musculus
TGAGACACTGGTGAGACCTGACCAGAAACACTGCCAGTCAGAATCTGGGTAGAGGGTCCCTGTCCACTTATTTGCCTTTTTAAAATAGCTTTTTATATCAATTTAGTGTGTGTGGTGTGTATGCATGTGCATGCATGTGCTCTGTGTGTGCATATATATGTCCTAGAGGCAGGCAGGCCTGGGTTCCTCAGAAGAAGGCAGGCTGAGCCTCTGTAAGTGTGTGTGGAGTGGAATAAAGCCACAGACCTGCCATCGCCCATCACCGGCTACACTGTAGACTGATCCTGTGCCTTACGGTACCTTACAGCCAGGTGCACACAGTAGGTGCTTAATAATGTTCACCAACCTTGCCACCAATCACCTGGAGATTTTCATGAATTCTGCCAGATGCCTATGGAGAGATCACTCTGTCACGCCAGGGAAGATGCCCCTTCGGCTACCCTGCTCCTGTGATGGGAAAGGGCCGGATTGGCAATACATTCAAAAGAAACAGTGCCCTGTGTGAGGATCCTTTGTAGGCTTCTGTTGTTCACCACCCTGGCTAGCATAACAGCAATTAAAACAATTTGGGACCAGTACAAAGCTGCCTTTGAGGTAGGCTCCCACACGGCTCACCTGAAGCTGGGGTTTCTAGTGTCGATAGAAGTCCACTTTTCTCTGGACATTTCTCAATCTGTGAATCTTGACTGCCTGGGTATTTTATAAGCTGCAGAGGCCTCTTAGGAAGCGGTTTAATGTCCCCAAAGCTGTGTGGACCTGTTTTTTCAGTTTGTTCTCAAGCTCAGTTGGGTAGGAGAGATGCAGGACTTAAGAGGGGAGGAGGGGAATCTTCTAGATCTTTCCTGGGTGCTATTGCCTGGCTAGGAAAAGCCCTTGGACTTTCGTTACTGCAGGGTGAAGGACAGAGGGCAGAGGCTGGAGGAAAGTCACAATGGGAGAAAAAATGGAAACTCAGGGTAGGGGCCTGGCCTTGGGAGGAGACTGGGAGGCCTTCAGGCCACTTTAGTAGCCTTCATATTTATTGATAGGTAAAAGCAGGAGGGAACCAGTTTTGGTTAACTTGAACTCCTAGGGGTTAGTCAGCAGACTGTATCTATTAACCTGTTGGTTACTCCTGGTCCTGATCCCAGATCCAAGGGCTCAGAGTGAAATGGGGCCTAAGTCACAGCTCCTTTCACCCTCAGAGTACCCACCCTGCATGTCAGGCACCCTGTGTGCTGGACTGGCAGAGGGGGCCATGCTGGATCGTTTCCAGAGGCAGAGCATACTGGGCAGTGGTGGGGGAGGTTCCAGAAGACTGGAGCAGTGAGTGCTCCCTGAATTGGTGTGAACTGAGCAGACACTCACTCACCATGGGGAGCTTGGCATGGTCCCCAAAGGCAGACAGGAGAGCCACCTTGCTGTTGTGAGTGCTTGGCGGTTCCCACGTGGTGATGGTGGGCCTGTGGCTCAGGACTGAGGAGCCTGCCTTGGAATTCCTAGTATGCCTTGCTTTCATTGATGCCTTCTGGGACCCCCGGATTCCAATTTGAACCCCTAGCTAGATTACTGGGTCAAGTCAGGGTCACATGTAGTCCTGGGTAGCTTTATACTCAATGTGTAGCCAAGGATGGCCTTGGTCTCCTGGTCCTCCTGCCTCTACCTCCCAAGTGTTGTGATTACAGGTGTAATTCCCCTTCTGATTTATTTGGAACTGGGGCGTTAACTTAGAGCTTTGGATATGCAAGGCAAGCACTCTACCATCGGAGGCACATTCCTAGCCCCTGGTTAGATTTCTGTGTCAAAAATCACCTCTTTATGTTTCTTTTCAACTTGAAGACCTGCTGTCACAAGCCTCCGGAAGCAGGAGCTGGAAGTGGGCCATACAGTGGGCGGGGTTTACTCGGAGATAGCCCGATCCCTACAGATCACAGGTAAATTAAGGCACCCCCAGGACCGAGCCCTAGGGTCAGCTAAGATGGTTAAGCAGGCAGACAGGAGCCCTTGCTCTCTGTGCCGAGTGCCTAGAGGAAGACAGCATGAAGGGCCTTGTGTCACCGGCCACAAGGAGTGGGAAGAAACTGGGGACAGGATGACCCACTTAAGAACCAGCTCCTTTCAAAGCAGCGTGCCTGTGACTAGGGGCTGCTTTAAGTGGGTTAGCTTACAGCATACATTGGTCTTAAACTCTTCAAAACTTGGCTGTTAAACATTGGCGTTTTGTTTTCATTAGCTTGTAAGCCTCTGCAATGGGGACCTGCCTCCTTTTCTGAAGCAGCAAGTGTGCCTGGAGGCTAACACACAGCAGGTGCCTCCAATAAAAGGCTCTTGCTACTCCCTATAAATGTGAGCGCAATGGCAGAAAAAAGGACACATCTGAATTCCAGTGCTAGCGCCACTTCTTAGAGCCTGCATCTGAGAACTGCAGTTTGGGATGTGTGTGTGTGGTGCATGTGTGTCGTAGGAAGTGTGCACACACACGTGTGTGAAGAGAAGGCTCCACTGTTGGACGACAAACAGCAGCGGCAGCAAAAATAGCCACATTGTTGGCAGGGCCCCGTGCAAAGTGACATCAGGCGTGCAGATCTCAGGATGGCCGGGTGGGAGCAGAGAACCGTGCTCAAGCTGGTGAAGGTCAGGAAGCCCTCTCGGGCTGAGGGAAGAGCACCTTCCTATTCCTAACCCACCTTCCTTGCTGCCTTGAAAAGCTCTAGGTCACAGTCTGACAGGAGCTGCAAGGAGTCCTGTGTAGCCCAGGTTTGCCTTGGCCTTTCCTGAGCCTCCTTTTCTAGGCCAAGCCTCGAGAAGAACACCGCCACCCCCAAGGTGTCACCTGCTGTGCCTCCTTGTTCAAAACACCTCTCTCTCTTCTTGCCATTCCTGCTTGCCTGCATGCTGTGGAGGCCCGGGCCTCTTTCCCAGCCTCTACCAAGATGTTATCAGGAATCAGGATCCGTTTAGAGAGGCTTAGGTGCTAGGTGTGGTGGCTCACATGGGGACCACTGTGGGTTTGAAGCCATCCTGGGCTGTAGCGTGAGTTTCAGGACAGCCTGGACTACAGAGTCTGTCTCAAAAAGAAAACAAATTAATAAATCCATAAATAAAAACAGGATTTTCTCCACTTCCCACCAAGGCCCTCGGGGACCCTGAGGAACTCTGTCCTGGACTCCTTGTTAAGCTGGCGACTCCGCTGCGGAAAGCGGAGAACGGAAAACGGCCAAGAGAACTCCTGGAGCTGGGTCAGAATCTACATGAGGGGGTGGAAGGCGGAGGCTCCATATGCCCTGCCTGTTTATTGTCCTGGTCTGTCTCTTCTTGGGTCAAGTTCAGTGTGCCTGCTTCAAAGTACACTCAGAGGTACTCACGAGCTAATAAGGGCGTTCCTCCCTAGCCCCAATACCTGTCTATATTGGTCAATAATTACACTTGATGTCCTGGGTTCTGGCAGGAGGTAGTGGCTCTCACCTTCCTGATGAGTTTGGGTCCTCCGTCTTGTTCCGATGACTAGCCAAAAATTAGCTAGCAGTCACAGAAACCATGTGGCTCTGGCAAAGTAACTGGTACCTGGAAGCCACCGGCCACAAGCCATGGCCACCTAAGCACAGGCACTAGGGACGTGTTTGGGGGTCTGGAGGTGGGATGAGTGTGGGGCTGGAGCCTGTTATGAGTTCATGCAGGGATAAATCAGTTTTTAAGGGGGGGGGGGATCCAAAATTGGCACTTGCCATTTTCTGTGGCGTCAACAGTCCACTGCATCCAACTTCAAGTCATGAATCCACTTAGCTGGTAACTCAGAAACTTCCTGAGCCTTTAGTAATCAGCTCTTGCAGCTATCTGCCATGGTCACTGACCTGTACAGAGGCCGTCAATGGCACAAGTCCTCAGGGTTCAGGGCAGCCCTTCTACACCCGCTCCATCTCTGTCTCCGTGTTGTGACTGTGCTGGACCAAGAGATCTGGCTTCCACATGGAGAAGTGTGGTCTGAGGATTCCATCTCACTGCTTTCCACCCTTACTCTCCCTTCCCACAGCCACATCCCCACTCCTCCCCACCTCCAGGGCTGTGCAAGGTGATGTCCTCTGAAGACCCCGCTCACTCCCCAGGACGTCAAGCCTATCCACGAGCATTTCTCTGGCAGAAGGGGCTTCCCGGTCCTGTGGGTGGCTAGGCCCTGTCTCAGGACACGTGTGGTTCATTGCACAATTGCCTCAGAGACCCACCTTCTCCTTTCCAGCAATCAATTCCACTCCCTTGGGATTCTGGTATGCCACCCTGGCCCCACCTCAGTCAGGCAGCTGTGATGAGAGGTGTTTACCAAATGCATCTCTGTTGGCTCACCGGGTCAGGCGGGAGGTGCTGAGGGGCTTGCCGAGTGGTGGGGACCCTGGGGCTGTACAGAGGCAGGACAGAGGCCTCAGCTAGGTGCTGAGTGAATGATGGATGGTCTGAGAGACAGGGGCAGGCTCAGTCAGGTGCAACAGCCACAGGTGACCCACTGACTTGTTCTGACCTCCCACTCTGTGACTGCATATAGCTGGCCTGGGGCCCTGCAGAGCCCACCCTGTGTCCCAGGATAAGTTTCTAAAAGAGCAAGAGACAGTCATGAATGTCCAGTTGGTGTGCCCTAGCTTTGGTTCATTACAGGAGGACTTGTGAACAAACATAAGAGAGTATAACAGAACATGTGTTCAGCCAGAGGTATGTTCTCATGCCGGGGCAGGGTAGAGAACTCCTTGGAAAAGATAACATATGAACACTGACATAAAACTGGGATCCTTCTACAGTCCCTGTTTCATGCACAGGCCAGCTTGAGCCCTTGAGCCCACAGATTTACTCTGTGATTGTCGGGGACACAGTCAGGACTGTCCATGACCCCAACAGTGGAGGGGGTAAGGTGTCACCATGGTAAGCTCCTCTGGCCAGAGCCACCCAGGCCCTCTCCACTAAGCACAACTCCATTGAATCTCGGCTGCTTTTCAGATGAGGTGTGTGAGAGAGAAGGGTTGGAGCCCAGGGAGCTGGGAGGGAGGGTGGGAGCTCTTGGAGGACCTCCTAGAAGGCAGGGAGGCCACAGAGAGAGGATACAGTACTCAAGGAGCTGGGCACAGGGCCCGTGGAGACCTGGAGTCTGATCCTGAACTCAGGACGTCGCTCCCTGAAGTTCAAGATTTCTGCCTACCTACTTCTGGTTCCCATAGGCAGAGGCCTAGCCCCACCGTGGGCTGCCTCCAAGTTAGGAGTGCCCAGTAAAGAAGATGACCACAGTAAAATATGCTTATATAAAAGTGCTATGTATGAGGGAGGGTCCTAACTCACTTAGAACCAATCTGTGGCCAGGATGGTGAGGGGGGCCCTTCTGTGAGGCTGAGGCAGAATAGTCGTAAGTTTAAGGCTAGCCAGAGCCACACAGGAAGACCCTGTCTCAAAAAAGCAAAATAGATAGATGATAGACATGCAGATAGCTAGATAGATAGTAGATAGATACATGATTGATAGATCTTAGAGACAGGTAAATAAATAGCAGATATAAATAGGTTGATATATGGTATGATAGAAGTTGGAGACAGATACAGATAGGTGGATACCTAAGGATACATAATAGATGATAGATAGACACGCTATGAATAGGCGATTGAGACAGACAGGCAGACAGAGGTATACATAGGTAGGTAGAAAGGTGGACTACGGGCAGATAGGATGATAGATTTTTATGCTTTTTTGACTCTGGATCCCTCTCTGTTCTCTTCTCCAGGGAATTGTACAGGATCCGCAGTTAATTTAGAATGTATGAGTCACCTTATCAGTGCAGGCTGTGAGAGATGAGTGACTGCAGATGCCTTCTCTTTGCCCCAAGCAGTGATGGGGTGAGGCCAAAGGGGTCCCCTCTTCTGAAACAGGTAGAGACCTGCTTTCTGTCTCCTCTTCTCTAATGATAAACATCTGAATGTCATCACACCTGTATCCTCATCTGGGCTATTCTAGGGCATAGGCTGGGGAGGGTCCCGAGGCTCCATCCCCTGACCCGGGCTGTCTTACTCACTGGGTGGGCTGGCAGGTGTCCCGTAGGTACTGAGGGTGAGGCACCAATCCTGCTAGTCAGGCAAGATGCTGGCAGGAGGGCGGGGCTAGGGGTGGAGCTTCTAGAACAAAGGAGAATGAGGAACCCTGGGGGCCCAGGTTGGGCATCAAAAAGGCCCCTGCAGAAGAAGCAGAACACAGCCTGCCTCTGTGCCCAGCAGCCAGCCAGACACTTTGTACCGGCTCCCTTCAACTCGTCCAGGCAGGGCAAGAACACGGCCCAGCCGACAGAGCCCTCGCTCTCCAGCGTGATTGCGCCCACACTCTTCTGTGCGTTTCTTTACTTGGCTTGTGTTACTGCTGAACTTCCAGAGGTGAGCAGAAGGATGGCCACCAGCGGAGTCAGAAGCAAGGAAGGACGCCGGGAGCATGCCTTCGTCCCAGAACCTTTCACTGGTACTAACTTAGCTCCCAGCCTTTGGCTGCACCGCTTTGAAGTCATTGATGACCTCAACCATTGGGATCATGCCACCAAACTGAGGTTCCTGAAAGAGTCGCTCAAGGGAGATGCCCTGGATGTCTACAATGGACTCAGTTCCCAGGCCCAGGGCGATTTCAGTTTTGTGAAGCAAGCCCTCCTGAGGGCCTTTGGGGCCCCTGGGGAGGCCTTCAGTGAGCCCGAAGAGATTTTGTTTGCCAACAGCATGGGTAAGGGCTACTACCTTAAAGGGAAGGTTGGCCATGTGCCTGTGAGATTCCTGGTGGACTCTGGGGCTCAGGTGTCTGTGGTTCACCCCGCCTTATGGGAGGAGGTCACTGATGGTGACCTGGATACTCTTCGTCCTTTTAACAATGTGGTCAAAGTGGCCAATGGGGCAGAGATGAAGATCTTGGGTGTGTGGGACACAGAAATTAGCCTGGGCAAGACAAAGCTGAAGGCCGAGTTTCTGGTGGCCAACGCCAGCGCAGAAGAGGCTATTATTGGCACAGACGTCTTGCAGGACCACAATGCCGTGCTGGACTTCGAACACCGCACCTGCACCCTGAAGGGGAAGAAGTTCCGCCTGCTCCCTGTCGGGAGCTCCTTGGAGGATGAGTTTGACCTGGAGCTTATTGAGGAAGAGGAGGGGTCTTCTGCACCGGAGGGCTCCCACTAAGAAACCCCATTTCTTGTTCCCAGCATTGGTAGGGGGACTTTGTGTTGGGGGGAGCAGATGTCCTGGGGGGTATCATCCGGCCTAGCCAGTCTTTACACCGGTTCTCAGTTTCCCTCCTTCTACAGGGGCCTTGCTTTGCCTTTGTTTGGGGAGGGAGGCCAGCTTGGTGGCCTAAAGCAGTGTCCCCAAGGTCTGCAAAGACTTCCAAGGCTGGCAGGAGCTTCTGAGGAAGCCAGGAATGTCAATCTTGAGAGAGGACCCTTTTAGATCCCCTGAAGTATGGCTCAGTCACTTTCACGTCCCCAAGCCTGCTGAGCTGAGCCTGGTCTTGGCTAAGACCCTCACAATCCAGATGCTTGGAGGAGACTGGCAGCTGCTCTGGGAGTCCTCCCTGAGTCCTCCCACCTGCACAAGGATGCTCCCTCCTGTCCTGTCACTTGCCTTGAATCTCATGGAGCCTGTATCAATAATTCAATTATTTCAAAACACCAATAAAGATCTGTTCATGGAAAAAAAATGTCATGTGCTCGATAGTTGTGACAGAGTTGGGAGGGAGAGGAAAACACAATCCTCGAATGCTTGGCCTGGGGAGGCAAAAGAAAGCAAGCAGTTCAGTGGGGTCTTGGGTTTTCTAAGGTGGACTGCAGATATCTGAACTTCTAACCCTCTCATCCTTCTAACGCCTTCCGATTCTGCTGTTTCAATCTACAATATTAGCATTCGAATTGTCCCTTATGCTCAAATGTGACCAAGGCTATCTTGTGAGGTCTTTGGCTTGGCGATCAAGACATTTCTGCCAAACAAATAGGTTCTTACTGGTGCCCAGGGAGCCTGGCTTAGAGGTAGAAATAGGGCCAGGAGACAGGCATGGGCGTGTGACGGGACCCTGGGAAGGTCTGGGACTCTGGCAGCTGGGGGCAGCTTGGCTATGGGGTAGCTCATTTGGGGGAGGGGATGGGAGGGAGGTGAGGGCATTCCTAAACCTGGGGTGGGTTTCATCTCTTGTTCAGCTTGGGTTTTCTGCCAACTCCCAGCCTCCTCTGAGACTCTGAAAACTCACCAGGCGTTGGGGAGTGGATTGGGTGCTCCAGAGAGGAGCAGATGTGTCCTGAATTGTGGAGCCCACGCCTTGAAAGCTGAGCCCAGGAAGCTGGCACAAGGCCAGAAGTTCAGTTGTGCAAAGGGTCTGTAGCCAGTCCCCTGCTGGGACTTGGGGGCAGAGTTTTGGGGATCCTCTGTTTTCCTTGGTGATATTGGGAATTGAACCTAGGGCCTCACACGATGCTAGGCAACTGTTTCACTACTGAGCTATACCTCCCACTACCTTCTAAAACACCTATTATATTCCAATGTAGTGGTTCGTTAAATGGCCTAGGCTGGCCTTGAGGTCATTCTGTAGCTCCAATGGGCATTAGACTTGTCATCTTGCCTGAGTTTCCTGAGCACCTGGGTTAACAGGCCTGTAGCACACACCTGGCTGCTGTTTTCCTGCCAGGCCCCTTTTTTCCAGGCTCAAAGGAGTGGCTGGCTGCTGGCTCCACCACCTGTGGCCCTCTGAGCAGGAGGCAGGAAGCCTCTTCCTGAGAGCTAGATGTCTTCTGAGCCAATCACAACAGCAATGCCATTCTCCTTGGCCTCTCTTCCCTGGTACAAGGCTGACTCAGGATCTAATTCCTAGGGTTCACTAAAGCCTGCCTCTGGGCAGCCAAGCCCAGAATGAACTGGAATTAGCCCCAGAGCATGGGTGTACAGGTGTGGACAGGAAGCCTGGACCACAGAGGGTGGTCGCATTGAGGACCTAGGCCCCGCCCCCTCATCTCTCTGGAGATCTAAGGAACGTTGGTGTTGTCCTGGGCCTAGCCTTTGTCTCTAGGGCACAAACCCAGTGGCACCTCCCATGACCTAGTTTTCTCTAGGTCCTTCAGATCCTACTTGCTTCTTTCTAGGCCAAAGGAAGGTGGGTGAAGAGTGGGTGGAGGTGAGAAGGGGACCTAGGAATTGGGTAGCTGGGCCAGAATTCTGGGACATTAACTCAAAGTGTCCCTGCCCTTCTCTTACCCAGAAAGGGGCTGAGCTCTGTGCTGGGTAAATTCTTGTGGGCGTCCCTGCAACTTGTGATGATACTATACCTTGGCCTTGAGTAAGAAGGGCCTGGGCTGGCAACTCTCAATGAGGAGACCTCCCCCTCATGCCCCTGAACTCCCCGTGCCCACCCACACCCAGGAAGGGCCTTCAGAACAGCCACCATCAAGAAAGGAATCACGTGGTGCAGGAGGCCTACCTGGACTAAAGCAGATGTTTCATAGGCGTGAGACTGATTAAATGTGGTTGATGGCGGAGGCTGTGGCTGTGGCTGTGGCTGTGGCTGTGGCCGTGGCTCTGCTGTAGAACCTTGCCTAGCATGCAGAAGGAGGCCCTGGGTCCAATCCTCAGTATTCCGTAAGCTGAGTGTGGCGATACCCACCTCTAACCACAGCACACAGAAATCAGAACCAGGAGAATCAGTGGTTCGGGGCCAGCCTTGCTACAAAACCCGGAGTTCAATCTAGGCTGCCTGAGACAGGGAGGTCCTCAGACTACAAGAAGACCAACTTGCTTTCATGGACCAAATTCCAGGGCTGCTCTCCAGGGATCGGGACCCAGGTGCCCAGAGCAGAAGCAAGAAGAAAAGCCAGTGGGTTTGGCCACAATCCTGGGAGATGCATTTACAATTCATTTACAGGTTGTCCAATCCTGGACACGGCTGGCTTCCCAGTGGAGGATGGAGTGTGGAATGAAGAGGAAGGCTGAGATCTGGAGACATTGGGAGGTGCTGGGGTGAGGAGAAGCTTGAATCTTGGTGGTACACCAGACTCGCACGGGGAGACTGGCAAGAACTCACCTGCTCTTTCAGTGTGCAGCTGCCTGGACCAAATTACACTGGTGCTTTGTCTTGTGTGTGTGTAAGTCACAGCAGATACGCACATCAGGCCTGCCTGGCATCTTGACTAACATAGACTCTCTGGCTCCACCCAGACCTAGGCTAGAGCACAAAACTTCAGTGCCCCAGCCTGGGCCACCCTTCATTAAGGAGCCATTGCCTTACCTGTTGAAGATTCCTCTGATCACAGCTCCACCTGCCAGTCACACCCCCACACACACACACACACACAAGTAGGCTAGATCGTGACGAGTGCTTTATTCGGTATATGTTTAATGTTTTGTAGAACTTTTGGAATAATCTCAGGGTTACAGAAAAGTTGCAAGAAAACAAGTTCACATCGTTACTCGTGTTAACTTTATTATTAACTTTAGAATTAACTTTATTAGTCTCCCCCACACAGAGGAGCCATTGGAAGACTGCAGCTCAGAAATACTGTTAGCTGCTTATTTAAAAAAGACTTTCTCCATATAAGCATAACAGTTACCAAAAATCAGTAAATCATATATGTGTGTGTTTGTGTGTGTGATGCACATGCACGTGGTGGCCAGAGATCGATGCTGGTTGTCTCTCTCCACGTTATTGTAAAACTTTTACTACTACATTTTATTTTTATGTGAAGGTATTATAGAGCTAATTCTCTACTTCCGCCACGTGGGATCTGGGAAGTGAACTTCGGTTGTCAGACTTGGTGGCAGCACCTTTACCTGCTCAGCCATCTCATCTATTCCACATTATTTTTTTGACACAGTCTCTCACTGAACCCAGAGTCCATTGGCTAGACTGGCTGCCCAGAAAGAAGATCGTGAACTTCCGGTCCTCCTCGCCGCCATACACCCAATGTATGATTTATGCTGTTCTGAGGATCAAACTGAAAGCATTTGCATCTAGCTAGGCGTTCCACAACCTTAGCCTTTAGGTCACCTTTCATTTTTGTGAATGGCAATTCCTGAAGAGAGGCTCCGTCTTCAAAGGCCAGATGACTGCTTAAGACTTCAGTGACTCGGGGAGGTCGGAATGTTGTAGGAGCAGAGCCTAATTAAGATTTATCTTGGGCTATGTTTTGCCTACTAAATAGCCATTTCATCTCTCCCTCTGTCAGACCTAAATCCTCTGGGACTAACAGATAAAAAAGCTTACCTTAACCCTAGTTTCCTGCCCATCAAAGGGCTAAGAGTTTCACCAGACAGCATCGAGGCTTGTAGCTGAGATCTCTCTGCTCTGCCAGCAGCGCCCACTTCATGTTTCCACCAGTGTATGTGAAGGGTCTTGATCTATGATTTTCTTTGCTCTGTTACTATGAAATCTTCATGAAACTGCTTCCACACTGAAACATGGAATTTGTGCCCCACTCATATTTAGCTCCAGAATAAACTCTCTCTCCATCCTCTTTGAGGTAATAACAATATTTTTGCCTTGAGGATAACTTGTCACTTGCTTAGGCTACCCCCATTTTCATGACTTTGAAATGTCTAATACCCTGGCTGGCTATTTCGAAGCATGGCCTTCACCTTGGCTAAGTCTGCTGTTTTCTCATCATTATGAATTTGGTGGGAACACCCAGGAGAGATGGTGTGCCTTAGGCATCATGCAGGGATGTAGGCGCTCCTAGAGCCTGGGATACTGGCTTGTTTGCTTGCTCAGGGTACTGTCAGCTAAGTTTCTCCACCCTTGGGTGACTACTTTTCCCTGTAATGAGTCAGTACCCTATAAAGACCACCTGAGGCTCCGTAAATGTTTCTCGGTAGATATCTCGGTTTAGTGATCCTGCAAGCTGGGCCACTTTCTGTGAGGACGTCCCAGTGGGGATTTTCCAGCTCTGTCCTCCTTTTCCTGCTGGCACAGGGTTTCCCCACTGACAGATTCACTCACGGGTCCCTTCCATTGCATTGTTCAGCTGCACCTGTCTGACCTGGACTTATCCTTAGGAGGTATCCCTGTTGATTTTGATGTCTCAGTTGTTTCAAATTTGGCTGGGGGTTCTCTCCAAATTGGCTTCTGTCTTCTTGGAACATTTTCCAATTGCAATTGGAGCCCTCTTGGATGTTGGTAACACAGCTATAATCCTACATGGTGAGGCAGGGGCAGGAGGATGTCTTTGTGGTCAGCTGGGACTACATAGCAAGACTTTTTTTTTTTTTTTTAAATAAAAAGGCAAGCAGTTGTCCCAGAGTTACCATGAGAGTCTCTGTGTGGGCTTGCCCATTTTGCATAGTACTAGTTATACAGTGTCTTAGTTAGGGTTTACTGCTGTGAACAGACACCATGACCAAGCTAAGTCTTGTAAAGGACAACATTTAATTGGGGCTGGCCTTACAGATTCAGGGGTTCAGTCCGTCATTATCAAGTGGGAGTCAGGCATGATGCAGGCAGAGCTGAGAGTTCTACATCTTCATTTGAAGGCTGCTAGCAGAATACTTGCTTCAAGGCAGCTAGGAGTAGGGTCTTAAAGTCCATGCCCACAGTGACACACCGATTCCAATAAAGCCACACCCCCAAATAGTACCACTCCCTGGGCCAAGCATATACAAATAATCACATACACATATACCCTTGCCCACAGCCCTCTGCTCTTCTGTCATTTTCTTTCAGATGCTGGCCAGAGCACGCTTTCTATAACGTGACCTCCATGCCAGCTTAACTCCCAAACACAGCCTTTCCTTTTTCCTCTCTCCATCTCTCTTCTCAGGTCAGCTGCTGAGACATACGATTTGCCTGCTTTGGAGTGGTTTTTCTTTTAAACATTAATAAAATTGTCTGAGAGCTTCAAACAGTACAAAAAAGTACATACACAAACAACAATGACAAGAAAGGTCCTGGAGATGTGGCTCAGTTGGTAGCATTCTCGTCTAGCACGCACAAAGCTCTGGGTTCGATCTCCAGCACTGCCTAACAGAGGACAAGGCAGGGTACTTCTATAATCCTAACACTTAGTAGGTAGAAGTAGGAGGGTCAGAAGTTCAAGGTCATCGTCTATATGTTAGTGAGTTCAAGGTTAGCCTTTGATATATGAGACACTGCTTCAAAAACAAAAATCAGAGTCCTTATTTTTCAGTACAAGGTGTTCCAGGTTCTGTCCTTGCCTAGCATATTTTTTTCCGAAAAGGCTTTGCTCCTTCCTTAGGGTCTGGTATTCAGACGCCAGAATCTAGGATCACTTCCTCTTTGCCTTACACACTAACCCTAGGTTTTCTTAGTGGTCAAAGCCAAAGAAAAACATATAACTCACATAGCATATTTATTGATTAGGAATTATTATGATTAGCCAAGCCCATCTTTAATCCCAGCACTCAGGAGGCAGAGGCAGGTAGATCTCTGAGTTTAAGGGCAGCCTGGTCTACAATGTGAGTTCCAGAACAGCTAAGGCTACACAGAGAAACACTCTTTCAAAAGAAAAAAAAAAACCAGAAAGAACATCTCCTCCAAATGTGTAGGAGGGCTGGGTCCAGCCCCTGCATGCTCTGGTTGGTGGCTCAGGCTCTGTGAGCTGCCATGGACCCAGGTTAGTTGACTCCATAGGTCTTCTTGTGGTGTCCTTGATGCCCCAGCCTGCTCAATGCTATGCCCAACTCTTCCACAAGACTCCCCAAGCTCCATCTGATGTCTGCCTGTGGGTGTCTGCATCTCGGTTTTCATGTGGATCCCCTAACAATTGGAGGGGAAGCTGTCTCTGTTGCGTGCCATTGGATCCCCTTCCCCAACTGGACTGCGTCACCAGGGAAGTGGGAGAGGATGTGCTTAGTCCTGCTGTGACTGGATGTCCCAGGGTGGGGTGGTACCCAAGGGGGACCTCCCTTTCTCTGAGGAGAAGGAGGGGGTAATGGGGGGGATTTGTAAGGGTGGGACTGGGAGGAGAGGAGGGAGTGGGGTTTGTGATCAGGATGTAATAAATAAATAAATAAACAAGAAAACAAAAAATATTATTAACTGTGTGTATTTGTGTCTTCATGTGGGCATGTGCACAAATGTATATATTCCCAAGGAGGCAGAAGAGGGTATTCGATCCCCCAGAGAGCTCCTATTGGTTAAAAGCCACCTGTCACAAGTGCTGGGAACTGAACCAGGGTCCTTTGCAAGAGCAGCAAGTTGTGCTGACCATTGAGCCACTGTTCTAGCCCCTCCCACGGTATAGTTCTGTATTTCTTTCTGTATCTATCAGGACTATGGGTTCCCATTGACCCAGTGCAGTTATCTCCAGTGTCGTCCATCTTTCTAACTCTTTCCTTTCTGTCTTTGTAAATTCTTCTGCTCACAGGGAGGGACCAGGTTCCAGGTTAATCTGCTCAACTCTGAAATACTGACAGGAGTTTCCAGATTGCTCGCCTCAGTCTATGAAAAACCGACCCAGAAGCAATTAATTTCACTTCCTTGGTGCCTCAGGGCATGGGTGGCCCTGGGCAGCAAACCCAAGGTGGGGTGACAAACTCTGAATGCAGTCACGAGACAGGAGCTTGGCCTCACGTGCACAGAGCTTGCTTCAGGGCCAACTCCCAGAGGTCCCTTATCAGAAGCCTGAGACTACTGGAGCCAGACCAAAGGGCACAAGTGCTTCTCCTCCCAGTGGGTGCTCCAGAGAGTGACCTGGCCTGGCCTGGCTGGTCCCCTGCCACCACAGAGATGGCAGAATCAGGCAAATCCACTGGTGCCAAGCAGCCTTGGGTTAGACCTTCCTGGCCAGATTTTGAGGGGGCCACTGTGACTGTCACTCATTTAATCTGCCCTCAGGGAGTTGGGTCAGAGGGGAAGCAGCAGGCCTTGTGAGACTCCCCATGTTTGTGTGGGAGTTGGGGACCAGCAAGGGCCACATTGCCTGCCTGCGGCTCCTTAGAATAGACTTTTACAAGGACCAGCCAGGTTTCGACCAACTGAGAGGTGTGAGAGGTTACTGGAGGAGGGCAGAGACCAGTGAGGCGGGCCTCCTGTGTCCTTTGAGGACATTCCAGGTGGCCGTGGAGGTAGACAACATTCAAACAAAACCGGTGTTGTAAATCATTTCAGATTTTTTTTTGGCATAAATAAAAACAGAGCTCATACCATAAGTGCAGATGTCAGCAGTAAGTGACCCAGGAAGTAGTAAGATGGGTAGGGTAGGGGAAGGGATGAAGAAGAGAGCTAGAACACTGAGATGAGGGGGGCAAAGGTCCTGCCCTCAGCCTCGAGTTTATTCGAGAGGGGAAGGAAAGTGACTTTATCTTAAAGCCAGCACTGGCTTTTGGCACAATAGATAAAGAACCCATCAAGGCCCTGCTGCTGCCCCACTGAAGAATCATCAAACAAGGGCAGAGGCAGCATTAGCTCGTCATCTTTGCTATCCCATTCCACTGTACAGTCCAGACACTCAGGAAAGACTAGACAAGGCCTGATGGAGGAGGTCATCTGCTTGGGCAGATAGTCTGTTGGGAGAGACAGGATAATGAAAGAAGCTATTTGATGAGGGAAACCTTCTCAGGGGTGGCTGTCTGATGAGGAGGCTGTCTGATGAGAAGGCTTCTGATAGGAATGGCAGTCTGATGGAAGAGGCTTCTGATGGGGGAGGCTGTCTGATGGGGGAGGCTGTCTGATGGGGGAGGCTGTCTGATGGAGACTGTGCTGGCCCAGGTTCAGGCTGAAAGGCTGGCAGGCAGTGGGCAGAACTGTTGTGGAAGAGCACTCAGGGGGCCATTTACAGGTGGCGAGGTCCTGGCAATGGTGGCTCCTAACCACAGCAGTGGATATGCTGGCTGGAGAATGTTTCTATTCTCACAAAAACATCTCCAGAGATGTTTTACACACACACACACACACACACACACACACACACACACACACACACACACCAACAACTGGGGAAACTAATACAGCAGGGGCTATTGTGATTGGTATTGCTCAGATGTGAAGGACCCCACAGCCTTCAAGCCAGTCAGCTGGACACGTGGACAGTGAGAGTAAAGAGGCAAGAGCTCAGGCCGCTTGCTTCAGGCCACAGACAGGCCTGGGCCAGTAAATCTCAGATGCATGTTAACTGTGGCTGGAAACATTTGCTTCTAATTAACTTATGAAAATAGAAAAAAAAATCCCAACAAACCAAACAAGCAGAGGAGACATAACTGGCTTTAAAAATCAACCCATAGGGGGAAAATCCCTAGTATTGTCCCCAAATTCCAAATCTTTTCCTTTAATGGCTTCTTTTTATTTCCATGTTAATTCTTTAAAGGTTTAAATTCTTTTTAGTGGGTTTTTTGTTGTTGTTTCTTTGTTTTCAATGATTGAAGCCATAAGTGCTCATCACAGGGAAACTAGAAAAAACCGAGCCAGTCCAAAAAAAAAAAAAAGGAAAAAAAAAAAAAAGAAGAAGAAAAAGAAAAAAAAGAAATAAAAAGAAGCATTAAGAAAAAAATTCCTAAAAAAAAAAAATTCCTAGCATTTGGAGGCTGTGGCAGGAGGATAGCTATGAATCTATTGCTAGCCTGACCGTCAGAGTGAGACCCTGTCTCAAATAAATAAAAGCAATGGGTAAGCTTGTGAGGAGCCGTGTATCCATGCACCCTCTGTAGGTCAGACATGGCAATTCCCCTTCTCCTCTGTAAACATTGTCTGTCTGTTCATTTGGTCTGTCTTTTCTTTCCTTCTTTCTAGATAGGGTCTCACTATGTAACTCAGGCTGTCCTGGAACTTACTACTGTATAGACCAGGCTGGCCTTAACTCCCAATTCTTCTGCTTTGGTGATAGGATTGCAACACACCCAGTCAGCCTGCCTACCTGCTTTCCCTTCCTCCTTCCCCTCTCCCTCTGTTTTTCCCTCCTTCCCCCCTCTATTTCTCCCTCCCTCCCTCCCTCCCTCCCTTCTTTTCTTCCTCCCACCCTCCCTTCTTTTCTTCCTCCCTCCCTCCCTTCTTTTTCTTCCTCCCTCCCTTCTTTTCTCTCTCCTTCCCTCTCTCTCTCCTTCCCTCCCTCTCTCCCTCCCTCCCTCCCTCCCTCCCTCTCTTCCTTCCTCTTCCCCTCCCTCCCTCCCTTCCTTCCTCTTCCCCTCCCTCCCTCCCTCCCTCCCTTCCTCCCTCTCTCCCTCCCTCCCTCTACTTCCCTCCTCCCTCCCCTCTTTGTTCTGTTCTTCTTCATAAAAAACACTATGTCGCTTTCTGTTTTTGAAGCTCACCCCTTAACCCACCCTCCCGTTGGGGACACTTAGGTGGTTTCCACTACTTTGCTGTTTCAGACCAGTGAGAAGGATTGTGTCCCCAACCACCTGTGACACAGACAAAGCTCACGTGCTAAGTGGAAGGAGCTAGACACAGTGGACACAGTGACTCCACTTACACAATTTCCCAAAAGAATTATGCAAAATTAAACCACAGTGCATAGAGCTGCAACCTCAGGAGGCAAAACAGCGAGGCAAGAAATGATAGCCGCTCTCTGGTGAGCCTGCGTGTCCTGCAGGCTGGTGGGAGTTCTCGTGGGCAGGGCACTGACGGCCTCAGGAGGCTGCAGTCTCGGTTCTCCACACTGCTGTATCTTCCTTTATGTATGCACGCGGCATCACACTAAATGTTAACTTTTAGATCTGCACCCTCCCCACCGCCCAGCTGTCCTCAGACTTTTGGGCCACTCTCCTGCCTCAGCTTCCTGAGTTCTGGGATCCCAGGTATGCACCATGCCAAGCAAGTATTTACTTTTTAGTAAAAGCCTCACTCTCATTGTTTGGGTCACATGGTCATGGAGACTATGGCCTATCTCAGGGCTGAGCCTGAGGTCTCTTCTGAGGGCAGTGTTGCCGGGCACGGCCTGGGCACCAGGCTTTGTTCTGGGTGCTGGGCAGAGCCTCTGGGGCATCCCTTCTGTGATCAGAGCCTTGCTGGAATAGTCCCTTGAGAAAAACGCAAGCTGCCCTGTGAAGATAAGAGAGAAGCATGACTCAGAGTATGGGGAGAGCAGACAGAGTGATGGGCAGGCCAGGAAGACCGTGAGTTGACAATTGTACTGGCATTCAAATAAAATGAGGGAGGAGAGGAGGCGGCTGTGCAAAGGTCCTGTGGTGAGGCTCGCTGGAAATTCCAGGAAGAGGATGGAGAGGGGACGAAGGGGCCTGGAAGAAGTGTGGTGGCTACCTGCCTCTGAAGACACTGGCTGCTCTGCCAAGGGAACGACACTCTAAGCCTCTGGGAGGCTTAGAAATGGAGACAATAAGATCTGAGGCCTGGTCTGAAGAACCCCAGACAGTAGACAAGCCCAGGCAGAGTCAAGAGGCCAGCAAGAGGCTTCAGGAAAGATCATTTGGTCTTAAGCTGTGACTCGTAGCCTAGGGGCCAGGCTCATGGCCAGCACCCTCATGCCAGTCTCTTCCTATAGTCAAGGGCTCCACTCCTTCTCTCCCTGGAGATGGGCACTGAACTTGCAACACACAGCAGACTCTCTCTCTCTGTCTCTCTCTGTCTCTCTGTCTGTCTGTCTGTCTGTCTCTCTGTCTGTCTGTCTCTGTTTCTCTCTCTGTCTCTGTCTGTCTGTCTCTCTGTCTCTCTCTCTCTGTCTCTGTCTGTCTGTCTGTGCCTCTCTCTGTCTCTGTCTGTCTGTCTGTCTCTGTCTCTCTCTCTCTGTCTCTGCCTGTCTCTCTGTCTGTCTCTGCCTGTCTCTCTGTCTGTCTGTCTGTCTGTCTCTCTCTCTCTCTCTCTGTCTCTCCTCCCATATGCCACAGGGGTCTCCTCTGGTCTTGTCTAAGGTTCCCTCACTGTGTTCTGTCAAGAACTTTGTAAGAGGTTGGAGATGGTTCAGTTGCTAAAGTTCTTGTCTGCTATGTGAGCACTAGGGGGTAAGCTCAGATTCCCAGAACCCAGAAAACATTCAGGCAGCGTTAACACCCGCAGCGCAGGTGAGTCAGAGGCCAAGGGAACTCCCAGGGTTGCTGGCAAGCTAACCAAGCCAATGGGCGCGTGAGCTCCAGGTTCCTCGAGAAACCCTTTCACAGACATCAGAAAAGTATCTCTGGCCTCCAAGCACACGAGAACACACATGCATGCATAGTTGCAGACACACACATGTGAACATGTACACCGTCCTTACCCCCACACCCCTACCTCCCATGGTGGACAGCAATTGAAGACACCTGACGTGAACCTCTGGCTCCCCCGGGCACAGGTGTGCACACACAGTGAGAAAAGCATACAACCTTTGGCTCCTGGGGCTTTGGGGTTTTGGAGGTGTGACCTGGCCTCCCTGGGGTAGCTGATATGGGAAGGTGTACCCCGTTTCCAAGGTGATATTGATCATGGCAGGGCTGGAGCAGGAGCCCACTTGTGGCCTTTCCTGAAGATGCCTGCCTCCCAGGCAACGGACGTGAAGAAGTGTTGACACTGCCTTCTTTTCCCTCGCTATTTGAGATGTGCAGCCCAAGTTTGCCTTTAATTCATAATGTAGCTGAGGCTGGCCTTGAACTCCTGACGGTCCAGCTTCCACATCCCAAGTGCTGGGATTACAGGTGTATGCCACCACACATGCCTTGTAAGTGACTTTCTAACACTTCTAACAGCAGAGCCAAGGCTGGCTCTAAGACAGGACTCCACTGACTGGCCTGCAGCCCAGGGAGGCATCGTGCAGCTCCTGGGGTGGGGTGACGGGTTGTTCCTTTTTGCTTCTGACAAGTGGCTCTGTCTCTCTGGCCAACTTAGCCACATTCCTAGTCTCTCTGGGAATCCACCCTCCAGGACCCCCCAGGAACTCCCAGGACCCCCGGGAGCTCCCAGCCTTACTGCCGAACCAGAGTTTCTTTCCTGGGCAGCTCCCTTCCACAACTGAAACAAAGCAACAAAAGGTCTCACTCGCCAGACACGTGACCCCGACTGAGTCATGTTATCAGCGTCACAATCCTTAGCTTAGTAAAAAGAGAGAGACCACAGCTCTCTCGTTCACACAGCGATCCTTGGTCTCCACAAGGGTAGATCTAAAATAACTCAAAAATTACATATCTTGAGCCTGGTAAGCCTTTAACCCCAGCAGAAACAGGAAAGCAGAGACAGGCAGGTCTCTGTGAGGTTGAGGGCAACCAGGTCTGTATCCTGAGTTCCAAGACTATAGTGACATTCTGTCTGTCTCCAAAAACCTAATTAAATAAAAATAAATTTAAGCTGGGCAGTGGTGGCCTGCGCCTTTAATCCCAGCACATGGGAGGCAGAGGCAGACCGATTTCTGAGTTTGAGGCCAGCCTGGTCTACAGAGTGAGTTCCAGGACAGTCAGGAAACCCTGTCTCGAAAAACTGAAAACAAAAATTAAAATTAATATATTAAAATATATGTGTTATATTAATATATTAAATGGGAAAATTCAAAATAAGAATTAAGATCCGAGAAAAGATGGGGGGAAAGTATTCACATTACAGGGCCTCAGGCAATTCCTGAAGGACAGGTGTGCATCTGGCCAAGCAGGAGGAGAAAGATCTGCTTCCTGAATCAGCTTCTCACACCTCAGTCAGTTCTTCAGGGGACGCTCCAGCATTTCTACACAGAGTCCTGGCCCAACCCTGAGGGACCTGAGGGAAGGACCGAGAGAGCACCTTTCTCTTCTTCCTCAGGCTCTGGCCAGCTCACCTTTGTCCATAGCTGCTCCCTCTGGGTCCCATGATGATGTTCCCTCTCATCTCCGTTTGCACTTGGCTGAGCTAAGGCCTGCAGTTCTTCATCATCTCTGCCCCTGCAGCCGCACATCCCTGGGCTGAAGAGACTTCACTGAAAGTCCACCTAGAGATGCAGCCCGAGTAGGCGTTTCCTGAGACAGGGTGAGACAGGGCCCTGCTGGTGCAGTCGTCCAACCTGGGGCCACCCAGTGTGGGCTTCTGAGAAGGCCTTTGTCCTCACCCCACCACCAGTGTGCTACACTGCCTGGCTTCTGGTGGAGAGAGACTCCTTTTGCCTTTCTGAAAGTCTCAGAGGTGAGGTCTCACCTGACACCGTTCCCCTCCCCACAGCCAGTGCCCAAGGTCTGTCCCCAGTCACCCTCTCGTCCACTCCTTATCAGTTTAACCAACCATCTTCTGTTCACTGTCACCTAAATGGCAGAGTCACAATGGTGTATTTGAACACCCCTCCAACCCATACATACACACACACACACACACATACACATACACACACACACACACACACACACACACACGCACACACGCACCATATAATTTCCCCTCCATTCTATTTCTCACCCAGGTTTGACATAGTCCGTTTCTGAAAATTCAAGTGGGCTGGGGATGGCTTTGTGGGAGAGGGTTTGCTCAGCATGCGTGAGGCTCCAGGCTTAATTCTCTAGCACCTCAAATGAAAACAGCATATCCCTGAACCTGAAGTGGTGTACGTATGTGGCCACGTTCAGATTGTGCTTGGCCGGGGTCACATGGCTCACCTGCGTGGTACTGTCTGTCTGGAGGCTCAGAGATGAGGCCCTGGCCTACTTCAGCTTGCATAACCCAAGTGTCTGAAAAGAGCTGGCTATTACTCCCTCATTACAGTCGAGTCCAGCACTCAAGACTCCTGGCCCAGGTCCCCAGTGGGGAAGGCAGAGCAGGTCTTGGGGCCTGGAAGTCTGTGTACTTGACTGTCATACAGACCTGGTTTTTATGTCTGAGATCTAGGTCCTGAGGGTCTCTTGCTCCCTTGGCCTGTCTGATTGTATTGTGCCTGAGGTCAGATTGGCTCGATTCAGTGCAACACCCATCTTTCAGAATGGGACTATGGTGGAGGTGAGGTGACAGTCCCTCAGTGTCCCGCTTTTCCCCACATGAGCTTTCCAGCAGGCACGTGTTAAGACTCCCATCCACCTTGGCCTCTGTGCATGGCTGTGTTGTTCAGCCTGGGGTAGTGTCATACCTCAGACTGTCCCTTCCTAGTGTCCCTGACAGTTCACAGTCTCCATTGTCACCCTCCCCTCTGCACAAGGGGAGGTCACACACCCATCCAATCCATTTCTGTCCACAGCCCTGGTGAGGCCTTGGCTTCTGTGCTGGCTCTGGCCCTTTCGACTCTTTGGATTGGTCAGTCCAGGGACCACTTGCTCCCTGCTCTGTGTCTGCCAGGGGCCCTGCTCTGGGGAGCCTTCTACCAGTCTACCAGTCTGGTTCTCCTGTTCTCCCCGGGGGACAGAGCCAATGTGGCCAATATCTCAGGATTCTTTTCTCTTGGCTTCATGCACACCGTTCCTTCAAACTCAGCCAGTCATCTGCCTCAGTTTCCCCAATGACCACCCATGGAGCAGCAGAATCGTGGGTGGGCAGTGTGGATCGGCACCTGTTCACTCTGGGAGAGCCCACTGTGAACTCTTAGCTATTGGAGCAATAGACAAGGGACAGCCTTCCAGAAGTTTCCTCAGAAGGGCCACAGTGATATCTCAGAACAGACCAAGGTAGTGCTTGCGAATGGGGACTCTAAGGCCCGTGGAAGCTGATGGCAAAGCTGGTTTGAATAGACATGTGTTCCCCCTGCCCTGGGGTCCCATTGCCAGCAAGCCCTCGTAGGATCTTCTCAGATCAAGTTTTCATGGAGGGCAACACCAGCTCTTGGAAATCTCTGGGTTCTCTGCTTCATTTGTGGGAACCTGAGATAGAGAACAGCTTACCTTGTTCAAAGCCTGCAGAAGACAGATGCTGTCGAGGGACTTGCTGACAATGGACCCAGAGAGGGCGGGAGGGGGAGACACGTTAAGCTTCCACTTGTCATCACCCTTGCTGTGTATGTGGGGCAGATGTCTCTCACACCCTGGTCTTTATATCTGTGAAATGGGGGGGATGTAGCACCCACCTCCCTAGATGGGCTGTGAGTGCCTGATTGTCTGAGCACCCTTGGCACACACTGGTGCAGGGCCTGCCTCCATAAATGGGTGGAGCTGGAAGCAGCACTGTCTTGGTGTGGTGGGGGCTGTTTGGGGTGAACGTTGCTTCTCAGCCATCTCCAGTTCTGAGAGTCGTCTCTGGGGTTTCACTAAGCCTGGCGCTAAGGAACCCCACTTTTGTGGGTGCTGGGTTTAGTGTAGAAGCCTGGTCAGAGGTGGTCCCAGAGTGACACTCAAGGATGTACTGTTGTGAGAGACACACATTCTAGGCCAATCTCCCAGAGGAGAGCTAGCAGGAAACTCCCTTTCTTTCATGTTGTAGAGGCTTCTGGGGAACCCTAAAAACCTTTCTGAATCTTTTGGTGTTTTTTTAAGAATCAGAAGTTAAAGGTTAAATTGGGTGTGGTGTTGAACACCTGTCAATTGCAGCTACTCAGGGGCCAACTGGAGCCACAGAGTGAGGCTAAAAGAAAAAAAAACCCAAAGTAAAACAAAACAAAAACTCATTATTAAGGGCTGGCTGGAGGTATCTCTCAGAGACAGAGTGCCTGCATAGTACGTGTGAAGACTGAGTTCTATCCCCAGGATTACAAGAGAAAAAAGGGAAGAAAGGAGGGATGGGGAGGGGGCTGTTTTCTTCACCCAGAACCGAGTGCCACTGAGTGAGAAAGGACACATGGGGGAGGAATCAAGTCCCAGGTCAGGCGCCCTAGTAGGGCACTGACTGAGGGCTAGGCTCTAAGTCACTAGCTCACTCCTGTCTCCAGCTGTGGGATGGAACCTGGCTCAGAGGTCTGTTGTGTTTATGTGAAGAATGTAAATGACCAAGAGGTGTTACCCATAGTGGACATTGCAGGTCAGCAAGACAGTTTAGTAAAGTGGCTTGCTGCCAAGCTGTGTGACCGGAGGTTGAATCACAGGACCCGCCTACATGATAGGAGAAAGCCAACTCCTGCACAGCATCCTCTGACCTCCATGTGCATGCATGTGTATGCTGGGGCACATGTGTGTACACGCTCACACACATACAGAACAAATAAAGGAAGGTGTTTGAGACAGGGTCTCTCTAGTCCTGGCTGTCTATGTAGCCCAGGCTAGCCTAGAAAGCTCAGAGAGATCCACCTGCCTCCAGAGTGCTGGGATCAAAAATATGTACCACCACACCTGGTAATAAATGTTTTTGTCTGTTTTAAAGAGAGATTGACATTATAATCTGGATGCTTTCTCCTCCTGTAGATAGCTAAACTGCAAGTCTCTCCTATGGTTCTCCATGGTGTCCAGCCCGGGTATAGAGACTCTTCCCAATTGACTCTCCTGCGCAGTGGGCACCCACCCTCTCCAGCGAGCTCTCCTTCCCCAGGTGCTTTTCTAGTTCTTGGCTGTGTGGCCTCAGCACAGTGCCCGGCTCACCAGGTGCTTACAGAAAGCATGGCAAGGAATGTCACGTGGGAGGGGACACAGGTGCTCTGGCAGGGCCAAGGAACTGGCCCACGATTAACTCTTAGCAAATGACCCACTGAACTGGGTGTGGTGATACATATCTGTCACCTCAGCACTTGGGAGGTCGAGGCCAGGGGATCAGGAATCCAAGGACATTCTTTTTCTAATTAATTACTTTAGTGTTCTGTCTGCATGTATGTGCATCAGATGCACACACACACACACACACACACACACACACACCTGGTGTCTACTGAGGCCAAAGAGGATGTTGGATGCTCTGGGTCTGCAGTTAGAGATGATTATAAGTCACCATGTGGATGCTTAGGAATTGAGCCTGGGTCTTTTGGAAGAGGATCAGGGTTCCTAACCACTGAGCCATCTCTCCAGCTCTATTCTGGACTCCTTGGAAAATCTAAGGGCAGCTTGGGATATATATTCTCAAAACATCAGAAAGAGAGGAGAGGAGAGGAAAGAAAGAGGGGGAGGGAGGGAGAAACAGGGAGACAGAAAGAGAGTGAGAGTGAGAGAGGGAAAGAGAGGGAGAGAGAGGGAGAGGGAGAGGGAGAGCGCGCGCTGAATGGTGACACTTTCAAAGTCATCACCACAGAGTCTCAGAGTGAACTTGCCATGAAATTAAAAGAAACAAGAAATTTCATCAACTCAATCCTTCTCGTGGAGTCTGAGAAATGGGACACAGGAAGACCAATGTTTAATAATGAAATAATTTATTTGTTAATGGACGGACACATAACTTTACACACAGCATGGAGTCTCTAAATCATGATGGCTTCTAAAAACACGTGTACTAACTGCAGCCCCTCCCCCCCCAGCACCATTCTCCAGTCTCAGCAGAGGTTTACATTGGCACCATATTTACAGAAAGAAACATCTGGAAACGCGCTTCCCATTCTTCACCCGCGGCTCTCCTGCGGAGGCCGTCCACCTTTAGAAAGATAGTCCCCCAAACTAGCCACTCACAGCAACATACCAGAGCACCAATTCTAGGGACAGCGGTAGAGGCAAGCTTGGTTTTTTAGATCAAAGCTAAAAAGAAGAATGCCCTCTTCAACCCACTGCCCTCCTAGGCAGAGTAAGAACTCAAAGGAAGACATCCAGGCATATCCCAGCACAGAGCGCCTTCCTGATTCTCACCGTTTGATTTTGAGATATGCTAAACAGTCAATTTCTTTGGCCATCCACGAGTGGAATCTAATGGTGCCAATCAACTATTTCTTTTAGAAGCCCACAGTTAAAGAAAAGTATTAGAAGTATTGATGGATCACATCTCACACCACCTCAACCCAGGATCTCTGAAAACAAACCATGCTGCAGACTACAGTGCTCTGGGCACACAGCATGAGAGAGGCCAGCACACGGCAAAAGGCGCTGCGCTGGCTTCTCCCAGAAAGCACTAAGTCAGGAGTAGCAGCCATTGAAGTACCAAAGAGACAGAAAAATAGCAGGACACACAGAGGGATGGTCAAGCAGGGAGACAAAACACTGTAGCCAGGAAAGAAACAGAAAGCAGGATGTGGCTGATAAATTACAGACCACAACAAAAGTGGTATTCCTGCCAATACAGCGTGGTATAAAACCTTAATGTGTCTATATATGCTCTTCAAAAAATAAGTTCTCTCTTGAAGGGGCAGGGAAGAAGGCAAGAGGGAGAAAGTCCACAGAACTCATCGTCAAGTCCCCAAGATATTGCTAGAAGGTTTTGAGTATCATATGCCATCTCCTGTGTTCTTAGACCCCAAACACCCTTGGCCCCATCAGACACGGGGAGAAGGGCCACAGGAAACCCCGCTTCTGCCGAACACAGCAGGGGTAGGTGAAAATGCTACTTTAAAAACAAACAGTAAAACTATTGCAGGAGCCACTGGAGGGTTGGGCCTGCCCAACTCAGGGATCCCAGCTGGAGACATTCTAGCCTTGGGTCCAGAGGGAAAATCAGGTCCTGTTCACGACCCCCCAATGGCCTCACCAAGCCAGCACCAGTTCTTCAAGGGCAGAGGCACTGGTCGGTGCTACTGATTTCAAGATACCTGGCTAGCCAAAGAAAACCCGGATCACCACTTGTTGGCTGCAGGGCAGACATCCAAAGCCATTCTGTGTTTTCCGGACGACGCGGACAATTTCCTTGTGGCATGGGATGAAGTTGACAGCAAGCTCCTGTGTTCCCACTTGTATTGCGACAGTGTCGTTAGGGTACAGCTGAGATTTTAGTTTCAGAAGGAACTTTCACATATAAATATCCAGGGGCTTGACTGACTGAAACACTTCTGCTCTTGTACACTGTCAAAGTCTTAATGCTGGGGTTCATACCTGCGTCTTCCTCACCCCCCACCCCAACAACTTTAATAGAAAGGTTTCTCCTTTTGCTTAAGCAAACAAAAACCACCCTGGAGCCTAGCTCTTGGCAGACATGCTGGTGATGAGTGAAGGAGAGACTGGGTGGGAATTAGCTGCCCTGGGCAACACCTGCAGGTCCCCAAAAGCTACAGTTTTGGTCAGAGAAAAGCCTGCCTACCACAGTGACTCAGTCCAGCTTCCAGAGTCAGGCCTGCCCTTGGCAGTTAGCCTGTCAAGTGCTCTAAGAATACAGAGATCTACCACACACCTATGCAAGGACCAGACAAACAGGGTGAAGGTCAAATAATCACTGTTTTATGTTGGGACAGTACACTTCATATTTCAACTGAAAGACAAAAAATAAAAAATAAAAAATAAAAAACAGTTTAACGCAAAGGCGCAACAATGAAAGCACAGAGAATGGCGGTGTCTCTCAGACACCTTCTAAGTGGAATAAAGATGTGTAGAGGTTTGTTCCCTCCCCTGGGCAGCCCACAGCGTCCTCCTGTGGTCCTGACTTTCCGTTGCCTTTGGGTGCAGTGAACAGACCTGATGCCCTCGAGATCTAACGGGTGGGGATCCAGTGGCCCTCCAGGCACAGCTGTATCTAGAGCCAGGCCTGCCAGCTCCCTGGACACCTGCACTGTTAGGCTCTGGAAGGGGCTTTACAAACACAAATGGTGTCCAAGCTGTGTTTCTGGGCTACATTTCAGCTGGTATTTGAAAAACACTCCAACAAGTTAAAAAAAAAAAAAAAAGCCAAAACAGGATTTTGGGACCATCAAGGAACACATGCCGTCCACAGTGACCTTGTGTGGCTGGGACTATTCTCTCTGCCAGGGTGTGTTTGGACTTGAGGAGGGGGTGTGTGACTGTGTAGCTGCCTGCTGCTGAGTCAGCTGTGGAGCCCTTAGGTGACACCTGTGGATCTCAGGACTGTCCCATTACCTGGTGACACAGGTTCGGCCGCAGAGCGCAGTCTTTACAGGTGGTTCGGATTCAGTGAAAAAGACTTGCCAGAGGCTGAAAACATCCAGACTTCAGAGTATGAATGCAAAAATATTCAGGGGAATGAATTAATTTTGTAGACAGCTACGTACAAAGTTTCTAGAACATCTATAAAAGCAGTCATAAGAATTTATATTGCATTACATTAGTTTATATAAAATGAATAAATAGTATTTATAGGTGTTGTGTGTCTTATGTACATACACATGTGCTCTGGTTTACCTTAAATAAAAATACCACAAGGGGAAAAAAATCATCCTTTAAGCCATAGACCTGGACGTCTCCAGAAGGAGAATTCCAGATGTGTTCAAAAATAACTTAGCAGGAGGGTTCTGGTGACATGAGGAACCCTCCCGTTCACTTGCCACAGAGAAGAAATGTGGCCTCTTTCTCTCACAGATAGTGGCTACTAGCTCAGCCAGTGCCAAAACTCAGTTATTGCTGGGAATCCGACAGGGGCGCAGGTGGGAGGGACCATGGGGACAAAGAAGCAGTGACTTTTGTCATGTGGACAAGGAGATCTCATCTATCTCTGAGGTAGGACAATGTTCCAGAGACAAGGAGCATCAACAAACTCGGGGCATGGGGGGGCCTTGAGACACAGCACACACCAAGCCCCCAGAACAGCACGCAGGGGGCACACTGTTCTCCTGAGCTGCCGAGTGCCCGCTCTTAAGTAGAGCCGCCTCAGCACTGCGACCGGGCCGCAGCAGGGCTTGCTGGAGGTGCTCCTGGCTTCTCAGTGCTCTTCGGTTTTGCTTTCAAAGCTTCCTTTGGGGTTTCTGCGATTGAGTTCCCTTTGAGAAGTTTGCTTGCTGTGGTTTCCTATGTGCCAGACAAAGCTCCAACTTCTCTCCTGGGCGAGTATCATCGTGAGCCAGAAAACTAGGAAAGATCTCGTCAGCTGCAGGACAGTGCACAGGGGGCTGCTGAGAGGTGACACTTGCTTGGGCTAAGGATTCTTGGGTGCTCTGAACTGACTGGAATGTGCAGTCTCTCAGTGCCGACATGTATGGACAGAGAAGCGACTGACTGCACTCAAGACCACAACCCTATGTGCTTTCTGCAAAGTGGACAGAGCTGCTATTGGTCAAGGTGGTACATGAGGTTTGCGTGCAAGGGCGTCTGGACAGGTCCGGTACACTACCTAACCCGGTGAGGTGGAGAGGACTCTCCTATAGACTGAGGCCCGCCTTGTGCCCGTCCTGGAGCTTGGCTCTTTTGACAGTGGCACTGGAGTAGCCCTCGTCACTGCCCAGGCTCTGCATGCTGCCTCGCTCGTCCGAGTCACTCACGCTGCTGCTCCAGCCCAGGTCCCCATTGAGGTAGTCTGTGCCCTCCACATCCACGTCCACGTCCACGTCTACGTCCACGTCCAGTTCTTCTGCAGGATGAGACACAGCCCTCAGTGTACCTCAGAGTTCCTTCATCCCTCCTTGGGCTTGGCTACCTAACTCTTACAGAGGGGAGGCTATACCAGCCCTGCTGCTCAGCTCCCGAGGGCCTGAGCCCTGTCTTTTTATAGTTTTTACTGCACTTTCATCTAGTGTGTATGTGCACAGGTAGAGGCTAGAGAGCCACTTTTAGGAGTTGGTTTTCGCTTCCACTGCTATGCCCAGTTCCAGCTCAGGCTTAGCTGCAGGCACCTTCACCCACTGAGCCATCTTGACAACCCCTACGAGCCCTAGCTTATCTGCTCTGGGGTTGGCTCTGTTGCCTGAAGCCCTTCTGGTAGGTGCGACTCACCTCTATCAGAGTCAGAGCGCTCCGAAGACACCACAGAGCCCACGCTGTCCATCCGAGTCCTCTCGGCACCCAGCTTCTCCAGCCGCCGCTTCAGGTGCCGCTGTTCCCGCTGAAGCTGGTCTATTTGGTGGACAGCTTTTCTGTCACAGTCTTCAAGTTTCTGCAAGTCAAAGGGGTGGTTGTTGGAGCCAATGGGTATTCTACACAAGCAAAGAGCCTGTACCTGCCCCAACAGCAGGAAAATGCGCTAAGCATCCCTGGGAGGCAGGTGGTGTGTCCCTTGTAATCTCTCCTAGAGCAGGAGTTGGCTGGCCAGTCACCATGGGCTCTGGCTAACGTCAGCAGTCATGTGCTGTGGGGCTGGCCTGTCATGGAGATGCAGGGAGAATTGGACAGTTTCAACCACCATCTGAACACCTCTCAGAACTGAAAGACACATGGCACATGAGCTACAAAACTCTTCTGTTTAAAAAGAGGTTTATCCCAGCACAGTCCCCAGTACAAAGTGAGTTCTCATGCTACAAAAACCCCAACTAACTTCTGTTGTTACCAGGAGAGCAGAGCCATGTTAAAGTCCTGGCTTGGAACTGTCCAGAGGCATCTGGACATATGATTCCACAGACGACTTATTCCTACAAATCTGCCCCCAGCTCTCCAATTCGGCAGATAATTAACGAGAGTGTTTAATTGTGGCGGTTTTGCTTCCAACTGAGGCTCTCCCAGGGCTGTGTGTACTCAGGCTGCTAGCTGTTAGTAAGCTGGTATGTGTCGAACCAAGCTATTGCTGAATGGTGATGCTGGCTCTGGCTCAGTAGCACACACAGAGTCAGCAGAGAGAGATCAGGTGGTGCTTGGGACACATGTATGTACAAAGACCTGGTTCCCCCATGGAGCTACATTACAATTCTGGAAACACCCAGCCACCACATAGGACACTGATAGATGTGGCCCATGTCAGTCAGTGAGTCAGGGATCCCACTCAGGAAAGGGCAGCGGAGACTTCTGGCACTGGGAGCCAGCCCTGTACAGAGACCTGCAGCATGAGGAAAGGCTATGCATAAAGAAGTGAGGGCAAGGTACCACAGAAGGAATGGCAGGTATGATGGCCCTGCCTCTAGAACACAACAAGACAGGAATGGAGAGGGCTGCAGTAGGCAGCATACCCTGCCATGTGGCTACAGGGGCAGGAGAGTGACAGTTTGTCCCACGTCCCTGAAGCATTTAGAGTAAGTGAGCTACAATGGGTTTGCTTCCTAGGGTACAGCAGATGTGTGTGTGTGTGTGTGTGTGTGTGTATGTGTGTGTGTGTGTGTGTGTGTGTGTGTGTGTGTGTGTGTGTGTGTGTGTGTGTGTGTGTTATACAGCATGTAGGAGACTGTGGGTTCTCCTTCAGGAGAAAGTGGTGGGTGCAAACAGGGGCAGGTCAGGCTGTGAAATGCTTAGGTCCTGGTGATGGTGGGGAGCCCAGTGGCTAGAGGCACCAGGGCCTGAATTTCTGACTGGACCCTTTAACTGGGTTTGGGAGGCAGGTGGGAGGAGCCCAGAGACCATCCTGGAGACACATTTCCATCTATCTGTCCTTCATGCAGTCCCAACACCCTTGCCAGGTCAGAAGGGGCGGGGCAGCAGGTCAAGGCACCTACCTTTATATGCAATTTGGCTTTTGTCAGCAAGCTCAGAGTGGTGTGTCGGCTTGACTCAGGGCCCAGCGGTACCAATCCCTTTAGCTTCTCTAGGCACAGGCGGAGGTGAGCACGCCTGTAGAAACAGGAGCACAGAAGCACTTGAGACTCCCACAACAGGTTCTGAAGTGCATGAGTGCCCAGCCCAGCAAAAGCTGGAGCCAGCAATGACAGTGTGAGAGGTCAGGCACTTGCGCTGAACCCAGTGAGGAGCAGGACTAGGGGCTTCCAGGTTGATTCCATTTGTAATTCTGGGCATAGGTATAAGTAAAATCTGCTCTATTAGGATCTTTTTAAAGTCAGGTACTCCTGAGTCAGAAGATGACATGCCCTGAGAAAAGTCCTCAACCTGCATTTCTCTTTCTAAGTCACTGAATATATACCATTGTATCATTGCTGTGCACAGAATTTAAGTTTGGAGTTATTCACTGAGGCATAGAGATATATATATAGAGAGATAGAGACAGAGACATAAATTAGCAAAGGTGGACACAACCCAACCAGCCAGTGCTGGGAACTGGTCACTAAGCTCAGGTATAGTCACATAGGAGACGACTATGCCATTTGAAAAAGCCTGAGCCGGATCTCTATGGCAGCGATCTGAGCTGAGGACGCTGTCTGCACAGACAGGGCAGGAAAGCAAGAATCCACATGCATGTGCTTCTGTGGTCATGAGTCTTCAACAACTCATCAAAACCAGTGGTAGTGGCTGAAGAGAAGGCAGGCAAGCAGGAACATAAGGAAAGCTGGGAGGTTTTTTACTGAAAAACTTTTGGTTTTAGGTTTAGGTTTTTTTGACTGTACAAATCTGTTATTCTAACAAATATATATTTTTCACATATGGGACAAGTTTATCCTGGGCAATGCTAACAAATGTGTGACTGGGAGGACCCCTCTCTCATCCTAAGTGTGCTGGACAAAGGCCAATGAGGAGAGACCACAGCCACACCAGATCCTGTGTCACAGCGTGACCAGAAGCATAAGAAACCCCAACCCTGGACTTCATACTTCAATGAAACCTAGACTTGGGTCTTCACCCTGGGATGGAATACGAGAGACAGGCAACTCTGAGGGTTCCTGTGTAGGTCCACCACCTCCTTAAAGCCCTCCTGAGCACAGGGAAGCCTCGTTTTGGGGCTTCCCTGCAGACTGTGTCTGTCCCTCAACCCTTCTTTCAAACTCTTTGGGAAGCAGAGCTGCAGCTAACTCACTCACTGAACGAATGGATGATGGCGTCAGCAGTTCCAGTGGACTTTAAGCTTCTCGAAGACAGAGTCCATCTCTGTCTTCTACCCAGAGCCTGGCCTTGGACAATGCCCATTCCAGCACACAGCCAGCTAGACGGAGTGCCTGCAGCCACGGGGAACAGTGCAGGGCCTCCGGGGGCAGCACTGGGAAGTGTGGCTCAGATCTCAGTAGGCACCAGCTCTGAGCTCAGGGAGCACACCACCCTGAGGTGGCAAATGGAAAGGTCTGGATGCTGGCTGGCAAGAGCTGCCCTGTGGACGAGCCCACACTAAAGACTCAATAGCACCGGGGCCAGGAGGAGCAGAAGCTATGAGTACCAATCATGCTGTCAGAGTACTGCAAGCTACAGTGCACATGTAGGAAGTGCTACAGTGAAACTGAAACTGGCCAAGTCACACACTAGAAAATTAATACCAAGGACACTCCGTGAGGGCTGGAGGCAGCTCAGTGGTTAGGGCACTTGCTCTTCCAGAAGACCTGGATTTGGTTCTCAGCACCCATGTTGGGCAACTCACAACCAGTAGAATCTGATGCCTCCAGTCTCCACACACAACTGCACTTACATGCACATACCCACACACAGGCATGCATCTTAAAAATCTAGAAAGGAAAAAAATATGAAAAAGTACAACTGGTGACTATATGGTTACTTGACTGACTTGCACCTCTCACTCTAAAGTTTACAGATTAATTAATTATATAAAGATGCTTATCAGCCCGCTCACTACGAAAAGACTACAGGGAACAAGTCTATTATACTGTCCTCTTGTGATGTGGTCACACCTGTGACTGTCCCCCTGGGCCATCTTACTGTCACATTAGACAGTATTCTGTTACCAAGAGTGGCCTTTAGCTCCTGTCCCAGCAGGAGAAGGTGGTGCTAAACACTGGCTCCTGTTACCCCTTCGGCCTGTGTCTAGCAGAACCACACTGCCTTGAGCCTAGGTAATAAACTTGGCCAGCTGCAGGCCCCTCCTCCAGAGAAGTGCTGTAGCATGTATAGACAAAAGGCTTGGGTCTATAGCAGCTGGAGAAGCCACACTTCTACACTTATCAGCCCCCCTCCTCTAGGTCAGCAAGCACCCAGGCTATCTATCTATCTATCTATCTATCTATCTATCTATCTATCTATCTATCTATCTATTATGACTTTCACCATTCAATTGCTAAATAACTCAACTTTAGCAGAGGGGCAGGGTGGAGGTTGCTCTGCCACTTAGTTCTCATGTGACCTGGAACTCCACCGCCTCAGTTTCCTTATCTGTAGACCGTGGGACAGAGCCTACCCTAGAGAGCCTCTGTGATACTGGGAGCAGAGGGTCCGATACATTGTATCCTTACACAAGGCTAGCGGTATTGGACAAACACTGCTTCAGTCTTCTCAAGCAGCAGCAAGCTCAGGGTCCTCATCAGCAGGAGTGAGCGATAAAATACTCAGAACTGACATCTTGTGTCCTTGAAACATCTAGTAAACAAGCTAAGCCTTCTGTGGAAATACAGATATTGCTTATGTGGCAGGAAAATATGAACAAAGCCTTTATAAGCTAGTGAGGGTAACGAGGTCCCTCTGAGGTCACGTGTCTCATGTGGCAGCAGGATCCAGGTCAGGAGGGAGGCATGTGCCTCACTTTGCAGGCTACAGGCTCTGGCGTTCTGAAACACTCCCCTCTTCCCCCAAGGCCTTCACAAAGCAAAAGGTGGACTCAGACCTCGATGCACAGCCACACACACTTGGAGAGCTTACAACTCCTCCCAAAGCAAGAGGAACGGTACCACAGTTAGGAGTGAAATTAAAACAACCCGAGAAGGACTGACGGGAAGAAAACTATCAAATATTGCTGAAGGACAGGAAAATCTGAGTGAATGGAAAAAGCTCTGCACATTCCTGGCGATGACCCCTCAAAGCAAGAATGCCAGCCTGCTTCAAATTTAATACAAGTCCACAAAAACAAAATCCCAACATTTTTTTTTAAATGTTGGAAAATTCGCCTAAACTTTATCTAGAAGATTATGCGTGTGCGACGGGTCAGCATTTTGGAAATAGAGGAGGAGCTCGCTGCACAGATACTGAACCCTTAGAAAGCTGCGGTGACTAAAGACAGCACTGGCATGGTAGCACACCCGTCAGGAGAGCAGAACACATGCTCTGATGAGAGCTGAATTCAGCAGACAAAAGACAGGGCTGCAGATCCTGGGACGAGTAGGCAGGACCTGCCCTGGGAGTGGCCCCCATCAAAACAAACCCAACAGATTAAAGGCCTAAATGTCAACCACGCTCACGTGCTGCGGTGCTGTTAGTTTTGCTCAACTCTCCTCAGGCATGAAGGGTGGAAAATCAAATTGCCAAGTGAGAGAGAAAGGATCCCAGAGCTAGCAGTGCCTCACATTAGTGATCTGTCTCCCCAGGAACAACTTCAGTGTGAAGACCAACACTGCAGGCAGGAGCTGCAGACTCCAGTGGCCACCCTGAGCTTCTGGACTTAGACGCTGTCAAGCGCCGGTGTGCTTGTTAATACCTTTATCTTCTGTAGGGCCTAACGCTTAGATATGAGCCCTGCAACACGCTGAGCACTTGCTGGTCAAGGGGCAGACACGTGAGCATGGGTGGACATCGTGTGGCAAATGCTTGATTCTGCCACCTTTACTCTGTTAAGAGTTTCTCGGGGGACTATAGGACTTCTTTCCTGGTGCTGCGGTGATGCTGGAGACTATATGCTGGGGGACTATAGTACTTCTTTCCTGGGTGCTGCGGTGATGCTGGAGACTATATGCTGGGGGACTATAGTACTTCTTTCCTGGTGCTGCGGTGATGCTGGAGACTATATGCTGGGGGACTATAGTACTTCTTTCCTGGTGCTGCGGTGATGCTGGAGACTATATGCTGGGGGACTATAGGACTTCTTTCCTGGGTGCTGCGGTGATGCTGGAGACTATATGCTGGGGGACTATAGGACTTCTTTCCTGGTGCTGCGGTGATGCTGGAGACTATATGCTGGGGGACTATAGGACTTCTTTCCTGGTGCTGCGGTGATGCTGGAGACTATATGCTGGGGGACTATAGGACTTCTTTCCTGGGTGCTGCGGTGATGCTGGAGACTATATGCTGGGGGACTATAGGACTTCTTTCCTGGTGCTGCGGTGATGCTGGAGACTATATGCTGGGGGACTATAGGACTTCTTTCCTGGGTGCTGCGGTGATGCTGGAGAAGAGGAGTCCCTGCCTCAGAGGTGTTTAAAATCAGTCCCCACTCCTGAGAGCCCCTGAATGCTCTCCCTTTGCCTCTTCTTCACCCACAGGGCCTCCAGAGCTCCCTGCATGCAGCCTCCGATAATCTGCTTTCCTCTCTAACTGGGTCACACATACACTAAACTTTCTATGTGCCTAGTTCACTACTAAAAATAAAAAGACACCAAGGTTTCTGTTTCTCCCCAAGCACTGGACCACAGAGGTCACACCGTGCCCGTCCAGCTGACGGGCTTAAGGCTGTGGCACCTGTGGGAGCCCGGCCTCACTCAGCACTGCTGTTTTCCTTAGGAGGTGCCTGTGATTTCTATCCAAAAAGGAGAGGGTAGGCTGTCAGTACTTCCTCTCCCACCATGACATGGTGCATGCACAGGCTTAAGTAGCACAGACCCCTTCAGGATCACTGGGTGTACATATGCTGTACAGTTTGAGGTCAGAAGAACCAAGTCTTACCAAGGAATCAAAGCCTTCTTGAGAGTGAGTAAAGGTCTCAACTGGTTTTGTGTTGAGAACAAAGCCTGTGAATTAAACAGAATATCCAGGTGAAGACTGAAGGAGTAGTTCCTCCTTTTCTTCTACAGTGATGTCTTGATCAAGTGCTATAGTGATGTGTCACTAATTTGACTGAAGCCCCAGAAGAATCCTCATCACCATGCAGACAAATCTTGTAGAAACAAAGGTGGCACACAGATCCTGTGGCACAGAAACAACCGTGCCTCAGATCTGTGCAGAAGACAATAGATTGTTTACTAAAATAAAAAAAAAAATAGGGATTTGTGCCCCTTTAGTATACCTTTTCCAAGCTTTGTTTTAAATATAAAATATATTCTAATGAATACCTGTTAGGTTTATCTCACTCTGTGACTACTACTTCCGGCAATGAAGTCAGAGGGTGCCCTCAGAGTCCCAGGAAGGAAGGTTGGAAGTTGATAAGCAAACAACAGGTCTCTTCCCCCAGTCTCCAAAGGCAGATGGCACCCACTCCATGGGATGTGTGGAAGATGGTTCTAGTGGCCCTGGACTTCAGCACACGGTCAGCAGAGCCTACGTTTGCACACCAATGCCTGTGGTGGATGGATGACTTCTCTGAATGTGGTCAAGGGTGGACAGAGGTAGTGAGAGTGGCCCAGTGCACACCACACCCTGGCCCAGTGCACATCAGGCCCAGTCCTGTACACTCTATGCCTGATCCTTTCAATAGAAAGAATCTGGCCATTTGAAAAGTCAGAAACCCAGGAAAACAGGTCTAGGGACCTACAGTCGTCAGAACATTCCCTAGGGAAACGACTAGAAAGGTTTCTCATGCCAGGCCAGGCATCACTGAAATCCTTCTGGACAAATTGAAAATATAGCACAGACCAAGGCTGCAAATTTCCACAGAGCACACACACAAATCTGTATCATCCCAGAAAACATGGGTGTCTGCTACTGACGACAGGTGCCTGCGGCGGCACTAACTCCCAACCCATTCACTATGGCTGCTGGGTCAGCATCTCCATGACCACAGCGCTTCCTGAAAAGGTCTTACCCCAAAGTAGTTCCCAGACAAGAGAGCAGAACCAACACATGGCACGCAACAGGAGACGCAAAGGATTCTCGTGTTCCAAAGATCAACCTGTTAACTACAAGAACCAACAGCATCCCATCTGCACAAACCCTGCACACTTTTTGCAAGAATTGTGTAAGTCTTATGGGGAAACGCTACAAAGCTTTGCTTTGCTTAGAGACAGAAAAGAGATCTAAGTAAATTAAGACACACACCAAGTCCTGGATGGAAAGAGCTAGTAGCTTAGCATATTAGCATATGTCCTGGAACTCATTCTGTAGACCAGGCTGACCTCAAACTCAAGTATCTGCCTGTTTCTGCCTCCTAAATCCTAATAAATGGGAGGCTGAAGTAAAAAGACACCCAACTTCAAGGCCAGCCTGGGCTATATAGCAAATCTTAGGGTATCCTGGGCTACAGTACTGAAGCTCTGTCTCAAAAAGGGAAAGAAACATTGTCTTTAAAAAGTTGCCATGGGGACTGGAGAGAAGGCTCAGTGGTGGACTACTGGCTGCTCTTCTAAGAGGACCCAGTTGGGTTCCAGCATTTATGTGGTACCTTAGCACAACCTAGTCTAACTCCAGTTCCAAGGGATCTAACACCCTTTTCTGAACTCTGTAGGAACCAGGCACACATGTGATGTACATACATACATGCAGGTATAATACTCATACATATACATTAAAACAAAGAAGTCTATAAAACACAGCAACAACAAAAGCCTTGGTTGTAAGCAGGAGTTAAGTACGCACAGGGAAATTTGGCCATCAGTGAGAATACTGGTTTCCTGAAGGTAAATGATAACCTGGACAGTTACACGACAGATGTGCTGTTTATGTATGTCTTTGATCCTGTGGAACTGTAGGTGCTCAACGAACACTGTCTCCATTCTACACATCTTGCTTTCTTCTTGTAGACACCAGGTATTTACTGTTGTGCCCCAACCTAGGGTTAAGGTTTGTTTTGAATGTCTAAGGTGCCACAAAACCCAAGTGTATTCAACTCTGCAATACAAAGCAGGTGGGGGAATCCCACCTTAGAATTTCTTTTTGGGTTGCTTTTATTTTGAGAGCCCTCACAATCTTTTTATATGTGGTTATGTGGAGTGGGGAGTGCTTAACTCAAGTCGTGTGATTGCTGGGTTTGGGCCCAGCATGGCATAAATTGGGCGTGGCTGAGCATTCTTGTAATCTCATCATCCCAGCAGGAGGATCAGAAATTCAAGGTCATCCTGGGCGATACAGGAAGTGTGAAGCCAGCCTGGGATATATGTAACTCTGTCTCAAAAGGGCAGAAAAAAAAAACAAGGCTCAAGTGTACTAGGGACCAATGGGGTGGCTTTCTTCTGAAAAGCTACCAAAGCCAGGTAGCTACCAGAGTAGCGACTGAACCCCAATTCAAGAATTTCTTAAACCAAGCAGGCCTACAAGGGAGACTGAGAAGGGCCAAAAACCGGCATCCTCTTCCCCTGGACTGCAGTGAGCAAGGCTTGGCTGAATTAAGCGATGGAGGCCTCACTTCCTTCCCTTTCAGACCACATGCTATACACCAGGCAGAGACTTGTTAGAACTCTGCAAGCAAGACCCAATTCCAAGGGAACGGGAAGTGGGAAAGTAGAAACGACTCCCTGCCTCGAGCAAGGCCAAGTGCAGATGGGAGCAGCCTGTGGCCTGTGATGCCAGTGATGACTTCAAGTCACCTTCTGGGACTCTGTCTCCATGGCCCTTCTCGTGCCACAGCAGCAGCCCTTTATGGACTAACAAGGTGTTTCTGAGTTCTTCTCCTTAGACAGACTTGTCACTTCTGTGGCACGGGTCTGGCTGCTGGTTTCACACCCAAGTGTGAATTTGTCTAGTATCCCACACAGGGCTCAGGTCTTGGACCATAGTAAGCAAAACTAAACATCCCTGAACTATTTAAAACAACAACAACCACCCATGCACTGTTGCATACACACACACACACACACACACACACACACACACACACACACACACACACACTGTGTAGCAATCTCACAGAGGAAAAAGGCATAAGATAACAGAAGACTCGGGAGTCTTTGCTCAAAGGATGCAGTCTGGTTTTCTTTTGCAGTGCTGGGATGGGACCCAAGGTTGTGAATGCCAGGCATGCACTCCACCACGAAGCCCTGGCCTAAAGGGCTAAAACTGGATAATACAAATAAATGCCTACATTAAAAGGTCTGAAAGAAGAACTTGAGGCAGACACAAGAGAAACTATAAGGATGAAGAAAGGAGGCCACGGCTACCATCTTTACCCAAAGAGCATTCTGCTATATAAACCCCGAAAGCATAAAGGTAGCTCTGACTTTAACAGCCAGCCACAGTCACAGAGCAACGAACAGGCGAGAAGGCCCACACTGTCACACTCACTGGAAATCCTGCAAGGGAACAGAGCTGTTGGTTTGATTTTCTTCCCAGTTCCTGCCTGCCTGGTAAGGGTCTGTCTGGTCTGTCTTTTCTTGGATGAAACTTATAGCACAATTCTGACCTGACCTGCAGAGACAGGGTCTTTAGAGAGCTTGGGGAAAGCTGGGCCACTATCACAGTAGACCTTCCTGTTCACACAGGCATTGAAAAGGCCACCTATCTGGGTGGGTGGCCTGTATTTCAGGTGGATGGATGCTCAGATTGAAGCAGTTCCATGGTCTCAATCCAGCTACGTGAGAGCCACCTGGGGAGCTTTGAAGGATTCTAGTGCACAGCCTCAACCCAAAGCTAATAATTCAGAGTCGCTACCTGAGGGCTGGGGCACTGTCTGTTTTAAGGCTCCTCAAAGCATTACAGCATCGTAGAGGCCTATAGTTATGATTGCCTTTGCCTTCTTTTTTTCCCTTAAAGAAGTCTATACTGCCTGGCTGTAGCTGTGGATGTCTTTAGTCCCTCTAGAGGCAGAAGCAGGCAGATCTATATAAGTTCAAGGTTAGCCTGGTCTACAGAGGAAGTTCTAGGGCATCCAGAGTTAGACAGAGAAACCCTGTTTTAAAAAAACAAAAACAAAACCAACCAAACAAACAAATAAACAATGTCCTTACTGGAGCTGGGCAATTAGCTTTAGAGCCTCCATGGGGAAGGAGAGTTGTGAGTGGAGTGTAGGACCCTGCCACAGTATTGGTCCTAAGAAGGCAGGGTGGACACACAGGCCTCTGCTGCACTGAACTTGATTCACCGTTGCACATTTGCACGCTTCCCATTCCCATTTTATTTTATAGATTCAGTAGACATAAGCAGCTGTTCTCTGCCCCAGAAAACACACGCATATATGTATAATGCATCTAAGATATTTTAAAGAATTAACTATAAGTTTTGCCAGTGAGTCTAAAGTGCAGCAGAGCTGAGAACCACTAGGCAATGTCACTGAAGGATGGACAAGTTGATCTGGAGACTAAAGGTTCCGGTCAGGAGCAGCAGCAGGCAGGAGAGTCAGCTGCGCTTGGGGCGGGGCAAGGTGAGGTACAGGTGGCAGGCCCCTCCACACAGACAGTACCTGGACCTCTGCTCACCATCTTCCCTACTCTCCATAGGCACAGTTGCCTGACGGTAACTGCAGGTGTGCATGCATGTGCACACAGTGCACACAGTCATATACATGTGACTCAGGCAGGGCTGCAGAGAGAACTGAGTGTGCACACCTCGGTGTCTGTGGGAGTCATCTGAAGGTATTCCCTGGGAGTGCGTGGGGGAGGGCAAGCAAGTGCTTCATTTCCCAGGTGATGCATGGGCACCACTGGGCCGGAGTGAACTCTCAACTCAGGGGTCACCATTGGGAAGGAAGATGGGGGTGGGAAGACTGAAAATGTGATGAGAAATACGGGTGAAACTCCCAGAGCACCTCCTCCAAGGTCCCCCCAGACTCCCAGAGAACCTCCTCCAAGGTCTCCCCACTCACCTGTTCTTTTCCATTTCATTGTGAGTTGATCTGAAAGAGGAGCAAGAAAATAAGATTACTTTTGTTTTTTTTTTTAAAATAAATCAGTTATTCTTGTCTTTTTTTTTTCTTCTTCTTCTTCAATTATTCTTGCTTAAACAATGATTTCAAGCTGGGCTGTCACCTTTAATCCCAGAACTCAGGAGATAGAGGCAGGTGGACTTTTGGGAGTTCAAGGCCAGCCTGATCTACATAGTGAGTTCCAGGACAGCTAGACTTACATGATGAGACTCTCTCAAACACAAAAGTGACTTCAACACCAACCTAACTGAACTTTGTGTGAATGTGCATCCGTGTGTATGTGTGTGTGTGTGTGTGTGTGTGGTGTGTATGCACACTTCAAGCTGTTAGGCTAGACTAGTGGTCAGAGAGCCCTAGAGATCTGTTTCTATAGCTGCTGTGCTGGGGTCAGAGATGTGTGCTCCCATGTCTGAGTTTTACATAGATGTTGGGGACTCAGGAGCGTACTGTAAGCACATTACCTACAGCGCTAATCTCCCTAACCCCCATTTTAACTTTTTTCTACAGAGTTGGTAAGAGAAGGTAGATAAACAGGGGTGGGTTGGGGAATGGGGGATAGGGATTCCCTGGGTTTTTCTAATGGAGTCTACTTGGGGAGTCAGATAATTGAAAGTGTCTAAAATATAGCTCACGGGTTGGAGAGATGGCTCAGTGATTAAGAGCATTTGTTGTTCTTTCAGAGAACCAGGGTTCTATCCTTATTACCTACACAGCAGCTCACAACTGTCTGTACTCCACTTCTCCAGGGGATCTGACCCTCTCTTCTCACCTCTGTAGGCACCAGCTATATACAAGATGCACATGACATACATGCATGCAATACACTCATATTCATTAAAAGGTAAAATAAATATAAAAAATATAGTTCAAGGAACTCCAGGGACTTATTAAGAGGTATGCAGCCTTTTGTAAAGAGGAAGAGGGTCACTTACAAAACACACTGGTACAGTGTGATGTGCACTGGAGTTTCATAACACCTTTAGGTTATCTGTAAAGTCATGTGGGTGGCACCATACCCCCATCCTACGTCCTAGGGGCAGCATACACTAACACATGATGCTGTTTGGTTACAACCTCCTATTTTAACTGGTAAAAAACCCCTCCCCTACCCCAGCTCCCTGAGTGAAATGCCTCATGCACAACCTCCACAAAGAGGCCGCTGCCTCAGCGCAGCGAGGAAAGCAGGGCCTTACAAATCCAACAGGAAGGCAGCAGCAGGCTGGCAAGAGCAGGAGTTGAGATGATAAAAAAAAAGGCCAGCTTTGTCCTCTCTGGTACTGTAGATGAAATAATTGTACTACCTCGCCCTGGGCTAACCCCTCTGTTAAAAATGGGAATACAAATAATTGCCAATAATCTAGAAAAGAAGAATGGATCAATGAGGGAACAGCTATAAAGGTGACTGGCAAGGCCCAGATGAAAGGCATGCTGGGTTGGAAATCAACCATTAGTGCTCATGGCTGCCCCTGAGGACCAGGCCTTGCCTTGGACTTCACAAACAGTTCTCTATAACCATGGAAGTCAACCTGATTCCTTCTACATCTGAAAGCAGCTTCTTCATGACGAGGCGTGGGTGAGGAAGCCCAGTTTTGGAAAAGGGCTCTAACTGGCTCTGGTTGGGAATTCTGTGACCCAGGAGGTAAAAAGCCTCAGGTCAGCCATGGCAAGTGCTCAGCTATGGATGGCAGCATTGGCACCACAGCTAAGTTCACTCAGCATAGATCAGGGAGAGTGTGTGCCTGGGTGGGGGCAGAGGGTTGTCATCAAACAGGGAATTTCTAGTCTAGCACTAACATTTCTCTTCTTGGGGTTGGTGAGGAGGCTCAGCAGATAAAGGAACTTGCTACAAAGCCTGATGACCTGAGTTTGATACCCAGGACCCACCCACCTGGAGGAAGAGAACCAACTCCTGAAAGTTGTCCTCTGATCTCCACAAGCAGGCATGGCACGTGTGCTCCTACACACATACAGACAGACAAATAAAACTGCAATCAAGACAACCTTTTCTTCTATGAGCACATGGGGAAATGGTGCTGGCTTTAAGGTCTGTCTCTAGCACCTCCAAACCAGTCTCTGATTGGTTCACTAGGCTCTTCGGCAGTCTTCTCCTTTACAGCCTTCATGTGAAGGTGGGGACCAATCAAACACATGGCTTTAAGCACGTGGTATTTTACCTTTAACTGGGAATTCTAAGTTCAAAGTCTGACAGGGCCTTTTTTTTTTTTTTTTTTTTTTTTTAAATGGATAAAGTGGTTAAGACTTCCCTGCTTAACTACAGAGGAACACAACCCGACACAGAAGGCTGAAGGAGAACAAGCACACAGGGCACTTCTATCAGCGCTTTCTGGATTCGTTGAAGAGCTACAGACAGACAAACTGATGCTTTTTATCTATATTTTAAAAATGCTGAATCCCCAAGACAAACTTTATCGACAAGTCCTGCAGGAAGCAGAACTCTTTCCAATTTTTAACTCAAGTTTTAGAAATGACAGGTTTTATTGATTACTGAAGAGTGTTGAACATGTGGTGCCTTTTAAAGGGGGCCGGCCACCTAACAGGTGTGAGTGACGCGTGCTCTCGAGGCTTGCTGAAACTGAGTTAGTCATTAATAAGAAGCAGCCACCCCCATGATGGGTGAGCACTGAGGTTTTAATTAAGGCACGGGAGAATACACAGCTACCTTCCCGTGTCAAACCATTTTCCGTGCAATCGCTGAGGACTCGATAACTCTAGATGGCCAATGAGGTCAATCTTACCCTAGAGCAGCAAACCCTAATAAAATGATAACTCAGTCAAATGCAGCACGTCAAAACGGCTGCTTATGTTAGGTCAGCGTCACAGGCACTCCTAATAAAATACTGCAGTGGCCAAGTCCCTGACTTCCTCTTTCACACCAGTGCCCGAGCCTGTTTTACTCACGCTAAGAAAAATACTTCTAAAAAACAGCACAGGCAGAGACATGTGTACACAGTTCCAACTACTTAAGGAGCTGAGGCAGGAAGGTCGTTGGAACCAGAGTTTGGGCTTAGCCATGGGCATTATGCAAGGCTTTTGCCTGTTTTTCTTTCTTTAGTGTGGAAATTGAATCCTGGGCCCTGCACGTGCTAGATAAGCACTCTACACTGGGGTACAGCTCTCAATTTCAATTCTAAATAACAACTAAGTGATCTTAAAAACCGAAAGAAAGATCCTATCTTTCTAATCCAGTCGTTATCTAGATGATTCCAAAGCAACTGACATTCACTACACTTTTCTTTCTTTCTCTTTCTCTTTCCAATCAGTTTTAAAACAAACTGCATTTCTGCTCCCCCAAAAAGTTTGGTATCATGGGTGAATCTTATTTTTTCTTGTTCAAAGCCAAGTATTCCCTCAGACTCCCCAAGCAAAGAACATAACGTTTTAGCCAGAATATGAGCATGTTACTTTCCCAAGAGTTCTGTGAACTAGGAGCATCTCCCCGCCTTCTCGATTCAGTTAAGATCTTGTGGCCCTGAGCAGAAGGCTGATTGTGACAGACATCCAGCTACTCTCTGATGGCGCTCTCCTCCTCAAGTGAGGGATGAGCCAACAGCCACGGAAGAGATCACACCTACATAAAACTACCTGCTCAGACTTTAATCCTGGACTGAGAGACCCTTACACTACTGACTGCATCACTGGTAGGAAAGTACATGAGCCGCTCTCACAGACCTGTCTCGAGGAATGGGAAGCAAGTCTCTTAGAGAAGGGTTTACAGCTTTTTCAAAACTCAGGAACTAGAGCCACTTTCAGGAGTGCTGTAAGCTAAACACAAGAGAAGGACTCCAGTGCTGGGCTTAGCAGTTTTAGCTCTCATGATCTCTTAATTATCTTCTGGGACCAAGTCACTTCAGCACTGCCTTTCTATTCCCCATTCCTCAGCACCACTAGCGACCTTCCCACAAAGCAGGAAAAACTAGTGTTGAGGTATTAGAGCCTAAGACTGGTAAGGCGGACAATTCCTCCCAACTCACGTGTGGTGATAATAACGGCAAAAGTGGGATACACTAGTACAGAGACAACAGACAGCACACCACGCCTTTGAAGTCCTTCTGTTACAAAGGCAGCAGAGCCTTTTCTGATGCTGCTGTCTGACTCACGTCAGTGTGCGCATGCTCCTTCAAGGCAGCGATGCCTGTGTACAGTGCTGCTGACTACCACCAGGCTATGCTAGATGAGAAGACAAGGAAAACCCACCAGGTAATTACCAGGTCAGGTCCACCCTTCCGGTGCTTTAGTCAGGAGCGTGGCCAAGTGTGCTGCTCAGTCTATGATCACAACACTAAGGACTAGGAACGGGGTGAACCAAGGACAAGGTGGGTGAATCTGAGGCGTGAGTGGGAACCTCCTGGGGTGTAGTGGTCTGTATTAAGCCACAGGGGCTACACATATAGTGCTTGTGGGAGTTACTCATGAGAAGGAGGGATGAGGATTCTAAATTGATGAAAATGTCATTTTAGTTGATAGGCAGAAAGACATAATTGAATAGCTCAAGATACACAGACTCCTACCAACTTGTTAGTGGTTTTGTTTTTGTTTTCTGAGACAGGGTCTCACTGTGTAGCCCTGGCTCACATGGAATTCCCTAGGTAGATCAAGCTGGCCTCCAAATCACAGAGATCCACCTGCCTGAGTGCTCCTGAGAGTTGGGATTAAAGATGTGCACCATCATGCCCAGCTACAACTAGTATTTTAAGAGCAAGGAGGGGGACATAGGGACAGTAACAAAGATGAAATGTTATTGTGGATCAGGGACTGTGAGTTCCCAGCCATTAACTAAACACTGGTGAAATTCACAGCTTTTGAGGGCTATGAGGTAATCTCTGAGGCTAACAGGAAAAGGCTGCAACTTGCTGACATCTTAGTGTAGCATGCATCTTCTCACAGAAGTGGGTTCTACCCTCAATCACTCTGCTCAGCCACCAGGAAGAGAGGTCACAATTGGGTTACCAGGCAAACTACTGCATTTAATGTACACATTAAATATAAATTTCTACCACCTGTGTCAGGCCAGATACTTCATTTATAAAATCTCTATTAACAAGCAAAATCAACTGATACCATGCCACATTTTGAATTAAAGGAAACTCTTGCTTGTAAAGCAGGCAAACACAGTAACCCTGCTGCCAGACCTGCCTGGAGCAGCCACAGAGCTTTGCTTTGTTCAGACGGTAAAAAGCAGAATTAATCTTGCTTTAAAAAGTCACACTGAAATGTTAGACATTCCTATTTTTCTCCTCTGTTTCCTCAACTTAAAAAGAAGGACTGCTTGGCACCATGAACACATTACTGAACCCTCAATGTATCTGTAGGGCTAGAATCCTGTAAGTCAACTAACAATCAGCCTTGGTCATTTTAGCTACAGAGAAGGGGAACATTGAACAGTTACCTGCTACTGGTGCTGTTCTTCTTGGGCTTGTTCCTCCGTTTGAAGGCATCTCTGTCCTTGCTGTATGGCAGCATGGAGGCATACCCATGTTCAGCTTCTAAAAAACCGAGGGGTCCCGTTAATAAGTGGGCCCAGAGCAACTGACACCCTGTCCCCGCGTCCGTCTGTCTGTCGGAGTCCGGGACACCGGGCGGGAGCAGGCAGGCGGAATTCTGAGAACAATGCCTGCTCTTTCCTGGCGTGGACGCCCTCGGTTCGGAGCAGGTGTGGAAGGTTCCAGCTGCTCGCCGCCCCCCGCGCTCGGCTTTGGGGCGCGGGCTCGGGGGTTGGCGCTCGCGGCCGGCCCGCGCCCCAACCACCCCAGCGGCCGCCCGCCCGGCCCGCAGCCCGCCGTGCACCTCTCTCCCGCCGCTCCAGGTAGTCGGCCGCCTCCAGCAGCAGCTGGATGTTCATCCCGACGGCTGTCGCCATCCTGCACCCGGCGGGCCGCCTCTCCGTGCCCGCGGGCCACCGGCCGGGAACACCGAGGAGCCGCCGCGCTGGCCAGCCAGGAGGGGCAGCGATGGGACAGCACGGAGACAGGAGCCCAGCCGCCACCGCCGAGTGTTTATCCCGACTCGCCGCCGCCCGCCCCCGGCCCCGTCCCTTGACAGGCCCGCGGCGGCGGCGTGCCTCATTGGGCCGCCCGCGGCCCGGCCCGCCCCCGGCCCTCCGCGATTGGGGAAGTGCCCGCGGCCCCGCCCCAGAAGCCCGCTTCCCCCGCCGGTTGGCCGGGCTTGACAAGGCCCGGGCTCCGCCCCCCACGCCCCATTGGCTGCAGGACTCGCAACTCCGCCTCGTGCTTCAGCCTGCCTCCCATTGGCTCTACGCCGATAGCCGGGCCCCCTTGGGCTCTCCGGGTATTGGGCAAGTACAGTATAGGGAATGCCGCTGCGCCCGCGCCTCATTGGCCTAATCCTCGGAAACCTCCCGGCTACGATGACGTCACCTCTCTGCCCAAGCAGCGGCCCACTCCCGTGCTGCTGATTGGCTACAAGGCAGGAGGGCAGGGCGGGTCCCCGCCCACTGGCCGCCGACCTGTTGCCCACTGTCTCCGGGGAGAACTTCAGGCCTAGCTGGGGACCTCAGCAGATGGTGGCACCTAGCTCCCACCCCAGGGGTTGGGGGAAAACAGCCGGCTCCCGTATACCACACTCGCACCGAGTGACCTGGTGCATAGAGTAAGGCTGAACCCGAGGCCATCCCTTCCATCCCAGAGGAAAACACTTCAGAGCAGGCCTCTCCCCAAGGCCACCAGCACCCACAGGAAAGCTCACTTTGTAAACACAGGTCCTTGAGCATCGCGACTTTTGAAATGAGAGCTTATTCGAGACTTACAGTGTAATGTCAACATATTCAATTTAAATGGCAGGAATAAAGCTAATGGGTAAGAAGTCTGAAAACTGAAATGAGCAGGGGAGTTTAAAATGAAACGTATGAGTGTTGTCAGTATACAGTTTTAGCTTTCTCTGTATGCATATGTCAGGTAATCCACCTAGAGGGTTCCCATCCCTCAGGACAACCTGTGAGGGTTGTCATCCTTAGTTACATTTGCACATGAAGAAAGAGGCTCAGAGACAAATAACGTTCCTGTTTCCCCTTGGCTTGGAGAAAGACCTGAACCCCTGTAATCTCATCCACAACTGCCCAGGCAATCCTCTGACTTATAGTTATACAAAAACAAGACGAAACAAAACAAAACGATCCCAACAACAATAACAACAACAAAATGGCAGGTATCCAGAACTGCAGACAGCCACAGAACTAAATTCAAACCGCCATTACACACAACAGATTTGGGTGCGATGGAGAGGCCATGTTCCTGGTATGTTCAAGGATCCAATCAAGGGCTCTATGCTGACACACACACTGAAGGCAGTTTTTCATGAGGACATGGAACTTGGAAATGAGAATGTGGAAAAGAACCACTTGGAATATTTTAAAATTGTATGCTGTTTGTTAAATAAGGTTAAAAATTAAAGTATCATATGCAACTATTAAAGTAACCAACTTAATATTCATAAAATGCTTTGTTTCAGCCATTTTAACATCTTGGGTTCCACACTTTCATATTTCCTCCCAAGTTTACTGTGAATATATAACATCTTTTCAGTCTTCTCTTTCTGCTCTCAGCAACTTATTTCAATCCAGTCCTATTTCAGGATCATAATTCTACCCCTACAGTCACTCTAACGGAAAAGCCACACATTTCTTTTTAAAGGGGTGGTCAGCGTTTGAAACCCAAGCCAGAGAGACTATTTAAAGCAAGTAAGTTAAGCACAAACACGTCTAAATTCAACTCCAAACAAAAATACTCAATCACATAAACACCAGAGAGACTAAGAAATATGGCAATCTCCTTTCTTGGTGGCAAGAATAGGATTGCTTACACCAACTAGGACTTGCAGTTAGGAACAGAGTATCTAGCGCCATCTACTGGCAGTGAAGCAGTAAGTGGAAAACAAAGGGTGAACCAGCTCAGTCCTCTCCTATAACCCAACATGGTCAGTCACTATGGAAGCATGAACTGCTAAGTAGGCCTTGCCTCCCAAACATGAGAGTTCTAAAATGTGTGGGCCCCAGCTCTACGCCAATAGTTTAATACAAATGATGCATGTGATAGCACAAGAAAGGTGCTTTTCAGCATGCAAGATAAAACTAGGAACTGAGTAGTTAAATGGAGAAACCCAACTGTATGTATGACATGGTTGTCTATCTAGTCACTCAGTCCCACAGTCTGGCTCCCGGCCTCCCATGGCTCCAGCTGGGTGGAGGTCATTGCCAATGCTGAGCTCATCTCATATGGGACCCAAGGGGCTGCTTTGTAGAGCACCTCAGAACTTCATCCTCCACAGCACTCAACTGCCTGAAAGGCCTAGGCTGTGGGAATTAAAACTCTCTTCACAACCAAGTTTATAAAGACAGTATGAGATGAATTTTGTCTTCTATGTTTTTGAGGAATTTATGTCATTTCTTGGTGTAGCAAATATCCAAACAGGACATTTTTGTTTTAATATGAACCCTTTGCTGATGTTGCTTTAAACATTCAATGTCATGGCTTCTCTCATCATGACATTAGAATCTTCAAAACTTCTAATAGAGAAACACACACAAGCACACATACACAAATGTATATTCACCCATATACTATATTGCACAGAACACAGAAGAGGGTATCGGAGCTCTTTCAAGGTAGATTTAACTTACACAGGCACTGAAAGCTCTACAAGGCTCCATATTAATTCAGCTGTAAAATTATCTCTGGTTTTTTTTTTTAAGGCAAAGAAAAAGCAGGGTCTGGTGAAGCACAGCTATAACCCCCAGCACTCGGCACTGGGGCAGGTACCAGGTCCGTGACTTCTGTGTAAATGGGGCTCAGGGCTGGAGAGCAGGCTCAGTGGCTAACAGTATACTATACTAGGTCTTGCACAGGACCTGGGTTTAGTTCCCAGCATCCACACCAGGTGGCTTACAGCAGCCTGTAACTCCAGTTCCAGGCGACCTGATGCCTCTTCTGGTGACTGCACACACATGGTACACATACAGAAAAGGAGTCACCTATACATACATACAATTAGAAATCAGTAACTGTTAAAAAGGGAATCAGTCTTATCTCAGTTAATGACTAAAATACTTTCCAAAACCAAAAGACAAAAACCAGAAGAGGCTCAGTGAGAAAGCTGACAGCACTACATTCCAATTCTAAAGGCACCAGGCCCTCCACAGGGCTGGGGGGGGGGGGAACGGACAGCAGTAAACACGGCAAGCCCCACCTCTCAGAATCAAAGAGCCAGCTGGCAAACATGGTCGACCTAAGCTGTGCTAGGTGCGGTGAAGGGAAGCAGAGGTGGGCATGGAGGGCAGGTACACCTCCTACACTGCAGGGAACAGACAAGCTTCAACAGGTCATTATCAGCCCAGCACTTTTACTTCTACATAGACAGGCCAGGGAATTGAGAATAAACATGTGCTCACTGGGAAGGCAGGGGCAGGCAAGCAGATCTCTGTGAGTTTAAGCTCTAGGACTGCCAGGCTACAGAGAAAGACCTGCCTCAATAAATCAATAATAAAATGTGTTTATATAAAAGTGTACTAGTATCCATGGAATATTTTTCACAAAGGCAAAAGCATTCTAAATGCCATCTGCTGTTGTTGAAGTATAAGCAAAACAAGGTATAACCTCAGGACGGAGTATTAGTTGTAAAAAGGAAGGGGACACCAATGCACAGTGTGGATGACACCGAGTGAAAGCAGCCAGACAGAACAGCACATGGCTCTACTTATAGCAAACACCCAGAATAGGCACATACTACAGACAAGGCGTATGTTAGTGACTTGTGGGAGGAGGGTTGGGAATAGAGTAGTAAGAGAGTTCAAGGTTTCTTTGGATGATGAAAAGACTCTAGATGTGCACATACTAAAACCGCTGCCAGCTTTAACAGAGTATGTTTTATGAGCTATGAATCTTATCTCAATAGAGAAGGAATATGAGCACATCTAGAGGAGAGGGAATGTTCCAGAGGAATGAAAAAAGTGGAAAAACTAGCCTGGCCTCAAAGAATAGCAATGAGCACAGTAGATGTATTTCGATGTGTCCAAGTACAGTGAGCTAGGGTTCGAGTCCAGATCAAACAGGACTTGGGTGCTTTACACGTGGAGCCTGCAGCAACATGGACGTTATTCTAACAGTATCACTAAGACCAGGCAGACATGTGCTGATGCTTGCTATTGGGTGGAGAGTAAAGAGGCACAAGAGCAGAAAGGGGACTTTTCTGGAGCTTCTGCAGTAGTACAGATAAGAGTGCAGGTCTGGACTTGCAAGCTTGGTGGTAGGAGTGACCAATGGTCAAATAAATGTCAATCAGATGCAGGGCATAGAAGAGGTTGAGGATGACCCCAAAATTTGAACGAAGGAGTAAACTGTTACTAATGGGGGAGCCTCAGGAAAGATTGCAGGAGGGAAGCAAGGGCTCTCACATTTGAGGTCCTGATGCTGTAGGCATCATCAAGGCTTTAGCTTAAGGGGGCCCAAGATGGCATGCATACCCAAGGCCATGTGGGAGACAGTTAAAGGCCCCTGGAGGTAATGAGTCAAAGGACAAAGCCCTGGGCATGCCAACACACAGATTCTTAGAAGATCTGACACTAACTGTGCCTCTGGAAGAGAGCAACCTGTTAAAGGAAAAGGTCCTAACCATCCTGACCCCCCCCCCCCAATTTCCTCTTAGATTAAAAAAAAATCTAACCATTATGCTAAGTGAAATAAGCTACCTGAATATTCCATGTTTTCGCTTCCATGTGAAATCTAGACTTAAATTTAAGTACACATGTACATACATGTGAGTCGGGTCATGAATGTATGAAAGGGACTATGAAAGGGAAGAAAGAGATCTGGAAAGGGTAGAAGAGAAGGTACTGGAATATCCATCATATGAAAGCAGAGGGAGGAAAGAGACCACCAGCAGGAGGAGGCAGGGATGGGGAGAGCAAATAAAAAACAAAGCAGAGTGATATAGACCATGAAAATGTCCAACAAGACCCATTACTATATATGCTAAGCAAAAAATTAACTAGGATATTAAAGATAGTCAAAAAAACAAAATAAAACAAAATCATGAGACACAAATACTTTTATATAAATGTTTAAAATTCCAATAGATTAGAATAATCTGAATGTTAGCATTAGTGGGGGCTATAATACCACAGCCACAGTCCACCTGCAATAAAACAGAGGGACTTTACCCACGCTGCCCAATGAAGGCTTTGCTAAGAGCAGTGGCACGGCCAACTTCCCTCTGAAGCTGACACATATAAAAACATGTTCATGCACGTATAGGTTATTTCTGAGTGGACATGCAATCCCTTACTAGATACCAAAGCATCAAAAAAGGTGGATCCATTATGGTACAACTCAAAAGCCACAGGATGCCACATCTCTAGACAACATGAGCGTAAAAATGTCCCTAGTAAAGCCTGGTGTAGTAGCACAGACCTTTAATCCCAGCACTCGGGAGGCAGAGGCAGGTGGATCTGAGTTGGAGGCCAGCCTGGTCTACAGAGTGAGTTTCAGGACAGCCAGGGCTACACAGAGAAACCCTGTCTCGAAAAACAAACAAACAATTAAAAGTGTTAATAAAAATGAGGAAAGGGTTAGGGGAGGGCTGTATGTGCATTTTACTTATTATCTCATGGGTGGGATAAGAAATATACGTCCATAAGAGCCTGAAAAGACACACAAAATGTTTCTGTTGTAGATTACATGGGAGTTGGCTTGTTCTTATGCTGTCTGGTTCTACTAAATCAGTTTTACAGCAAACATGTGTGGCTTGTGTTAATGAACATAGTAAATGATATTTTGGGGTGAAATGAAGAATATACAAAAACCCAAAGCTATACATTTTCCATTCTTCTAGTTTTTAAACTACCAAGAACCAAGATATCTCATCTAAGCTGGCTTGGGGACAGACTGGTAATCCCAGCAACCCGGAGCTAGAGGCAGGCGGCGTGCCCCAATTTCAAGGCTCATCTCGGCTACATAACAAGACCTTGTCTCAAAACAAAACAAGTCTATGTGTAGAAAAAGAAATTATCCAGGGAGACTCTTTAATCTAGTAATAAAGATATTTGTCAAATAAATATAAAATGGGTAGAAACATTGTTTTATTGGGGAAATGTATGCAATTCACTTTCAGTTTTTAAGAACACCTAGCAAGCATCCAAGAAGACAGCACACACAGTTTCAAAGGAACAAGGACAGACAAAAGGGCTGGTGGCCATCCCAGGGACATTGCCTTGAAAAGTAAGTAAACTGGGTGTCATAAATAAGACTTTCTTACTTTATAAGAAGGAAGAATCAAGATCCTGTTTTGATGTGTATTAAATATAAAATATAAAATACTCTCTGACCCAGACGAGGGTGGGGGAAATCCTCCATCCAACACCTCAAGTTTCATGCAATAAAATCCAGAGGTCTGTTGAATCCGCCTTTTCGATTCATGTACTGCCTATGATAAAAAGAGAAAAGTATTTTTTAAATTCTGGACTCATTTTAAAAGTATAATAAAAGTATACTTCAAGAATTCAAACTAATAGTACCTTTTCAAATGGCAATATTTTATTTGTGTGTGATGGTGTGTGCCTAGAATCACCAGCATTGTAGGGGTAGAGGTGCAAGGATTGTGAGTTCAAGCCCAGCCTGGGATATATAGAGACCCTGTTCTCAAAAAGAGAGCCAAGGAGATGATGGTTCAATGGGTAAGAGTGGCCTTCTAAACATGAGGAATGTAAAAGACTGGAAATGGCTGCATAGCCTATAACCTCAGCAGTGGGAAAAGCGAGCTCACTGACCAGTCTTGCCAGAATTATGAGCTTCAGGTTCAGAGACCCCCACCTCAATGCAATAACGGGCAGAGCTAGTTGTTACCATGTAAATTGGAAGGACATTTTAACACATCAGAATCCAAACAACAAAGACAGTATATTTCATAGGAGCCAATCTTGGTGGCAGATGCTTGTAATCCCAACATTTGGGCAGCAGAGGCCCACGTGCAAACTGTGGAAAATGTCAACATGTCCTACATGCAATAATCCTGTAGTAACATTCCTTTCCAAGCGCAAGCACACACAGCTTGGGGAGCATGCATACCTGTACTTCCTCTTTTGAGACACGTTGATGGCATAGGCATTTACAGAGCCGTCTACCTTCTTCCCCTGGAGAGAAACAAGACGGCCACATTAAATACCTGGCTCATAGAGGGGATCCAGTGGGTGCATCTTGGGCGGCCCCAGAGGACAGCCCATGAACTTTCAAGTGTTACACCTCTGTTCATACCTAAGTATCAATACAGTGTACAAATAAGCAGTCATTTGGGGCTGGGAGGTACTCAGTAGCAGTGCGCCTGCCTCACACGTCCAATCCTTAGCACCACAAAACAACCAATAAGCATTCAGGTTTCTTTTTCTTTTTTAAAGATTTATTAATTTATTTTATTTATATGAGTACACTGTAAATATCTTCAGATACATCAGAAGAGGGTATCGGACCTCATTACAGATGGTTGCTGGGAATTGAACTCAGGACCTCTGGAAGAGCAGTCAGTGCTCTTAACCGCTGTGCCATCTCTCCAGCTCAAGCATTTAGCTTGCATGTGATGTGCATGGCACCAGATTCTAACTTCCTTCAAAGACTCTTTTGAGACGAGATCCAAGTTCTCATTTACACACACTTTAACCTTGGCTCATAATGTTCTCAAATCAAGCTGGGACAATTTTCTGTATGTTTAATTCCCATCTCTTGCACAGAGATTGACTCTAACTTTTGAGTCAGGAAGTGGGACTTGGAGCAGGCACAAGCTGAGCTGGTGCTGTTGGCTTTCCAAATGTCCATCTCCCTCCTCACTGTGGTCCAGACTCGACACAGCCACTTGCCCCCATGCTGTTCCTCTTGTCTGAGTTACCTTCCCTGCCCCCAGACAGCCTTTAGCTATCTGGGTGTGGTCCACTGGTCAAGGTTTAATCCCAATGATCCGGCTGCTGACAGCACTGTCTTTTCTAATCCCTGAATAGTATCACTGTCACTGTGCCTTCCTTGAAACACCACACGTGTTACCCTGCAATACTGTGCTTTCTTCTCAAACTGAAGCCTGCTGCTTTTTGCTTGTATGTTAGTTTCAGATGGACTCTAGCAGCCCAGGCCAGTCTTAGTACGTAACTGACAATTACCTGAATCTCCTGATTTCCCCTGCCCAAGTGCTAGCATTATAGGCATGTGGCACCAAATGTGGATTGAGGCTGTAGCTAGCTTCTTGATGGAGGTTGTACTCTCAGGCCCTAGGCCACTGTACTTGCAAAAGTTTAGAAAAATGCCAGCTTAATATGTCACTAACTAATGCAACAAAACACGCTGGCTTGAGCAAGCCTCCTCCGTTAGGAATGTGGCTTCTGTGCGGCATGTTACTGAACATCTGCACAAGGACAACACCAGGGATTCTGATCACTGAAGTCTGTACAGCTGAGCCCAGGCATTTGAAATGGGATCTAAGATAAATATTTGTGATTATTTTTCTTTCTTCTTTCTCATGTATGGAATTATGTGTGTGTGTGTGTGTGTGTTCATGTGCATATGTGCAGAGGCCAGAGCTCTATGTTGGTGTCTTCCTCTGTTGCTTTCCGTCTTTTAAATGTTTTTACACTTATCTTCTGAAAGCTGTTCACACGCATACACCACTGAGCCATCTCACTGCCTCGCTACCTTACTTGAGACTAGAGCGCTCACTGGATCTCGTCAGTCCTCCGAGTGGCTGGCAGCATGTTCCAGGCATTTATCTCCCTATCCTTTTGTGTTTGTCCCCGATCCGCTGCTGAGGGCTTTGTTTTGTTTTGTTTTCTGTCGGTGCCGGGATTCCAAAATCAGGCCCTTAGACTTGCCCAGCAGCACTCTGTGAACTGAACCGTCTCCTTAGGCCCACTTTGTACTTAATTTTCTACTCCTATTTTCATTGACGTTTTTCAGGAAAGCAGCGATACTGAACAAACTCCTGAGGCGCTATCATTTGAGCTCCTAAGAACAGGCAGTTTGAAAGACCTCAAGAGACTAGCCTTACAACAGAACATCATGCCCATCTTCACACCGAGTGCAGTCTCATTTTTTAGGAAGCTTTTGGAGAGCTGCACATTACTAATGCTGTTCTCATGCATGTGGGAGAAAAAATTATTCGTTAGTAAAAGTAAGCAAACTATGAATGTTTAATAGAAGGAGAGTGAACAAGCCGAGAGACTTTGACTGACAGACATGAAACCAAGTGCACATGAACCAAATTAATACCTATTTGAAGTGGCTAGAAAATAACCACTATGGACTGGGCCGGGGCTCAGTGGTGCATAAATGACCCATCATGCATTGAGCCAAACCAGACTAGAGACGAGCCCTGACCCAAGCTGCTCTCATGTTATGCTCCACTGCATTTTATGGCGTCTAAGAATGCTTACTTAATGTCTCCTTTGCAAGCAAAGCTCTTCTGACTATAATAAGTCAGGGTCTGGAGACTTTTACAACCCTCAGGATTTACAAATTTGAACCAGGCAATGACAAGACCAATACTATTCTAAGAACGTAAAATGATAATAGCGTCACTCTGTAAGTACTGCTATTTGTTAGATACACATTAATGATGATTTAATACATGCTATAAAAAATACTCTGAATAAAAGGAGGACTTGAGTTGGATGTGCTGCCACACCCCAGGATCATAGGACCTGGGAGGCTGAAGCAGGAGGGATCATGACTGTCTCAATCAACAAGACAAAGAGCAAAGGCTTCGACACAGGGTTGACAGTCTTAAATTCTAAAATGGAGCTTAGATAACCACTGCAAAAGCAAGAGCTCAGAACCAAAGACAATTCCCCAAAGGAAAAAACACAAATGGTCAATAAACATCCATCTTTAATCATCAGGGAAATGTAAATCAAAACTACTTCATCTTACCCTAAGCAGAATAGCTATTATCAAAAGCCAAATGACAGGCTGGAGAGATGGCTCAGCAGGTAGGAGCACTTACTCCTCTTCCAGAGGACCCAGGTGTGGTCTGAGGACACATGGCAAGTCCCAACAGTCTCTAGTCCAGTTTCAGGGGATCCAGTATGCACTTTTAGCATCCTCAGGCAGCAGGCACACATGTAGTACATGTATACACCCACAGGCAAGGCACTCATAATATTCAAAGAAAAAAAACCCAAATCAATCTTAAAAAAATAAAACAAATAACAATACTGGCAAGGCTATGGGCAAAGGAAACCCTTCCTCACTGCTAGTGGGAGTATAAACTGGAACAATGCAAGTCGGTATGGAGGCTCCCAAAACAACTCAAAGCAATACTACTTCTGCCTTGGCAATGAATTCCAACTCTCACATCAGAGATACTAACTCACCTACGTCTACTGCTATGGTACTCACCACAGGCAGGAAACAGAACCAGCCCAGATGTCCATTAACAGACAGATGGATAAAGACAATCTGATAAATATACACAATGGAATTTTATACAGCCATGAAAAATAAAATCAAGGAGGCAGTGGTAGCACACACCTATAATCCCAGCACTCAGTAAGCAGAGGCAGGTGGATCTCTGTGAGTTTGAGGCTAGCCAGATCTACTCAGGTAGTTCCAAGACAAGGACAGCCAAGGCTACCCAAAGAAATCCTGCCTTGAAAGACCTAAACCAAACCAAACCAAACCAAAATAAGAAACAAACAAAAAACCCCAATCCGAACCAAACAGAAAAATCCAAAATCAACAAACAAACCCCAAATCATCTACAAGAAAATGAATGGAACTTGAAATTATTATACTAAATGAAGTAACCAGATTAAAAAAAATATGTTTTCTCATGTGCAAATCCTAAATTTTAATTTTTTTATGTATGCAGATACACATACATATGTTGGGGAGTAGATTGGTCATGAAACTAGAAAGGGGATTATAAAAGAGGGAGAGATCTTTGGGAAGAATGGGAAAAAGAAGTCCGCAGAACACAAGTGATGGAAAGTCAAATGGGACTAATATGGGGAGGAGGAGATGGGAAGGCGGGGCGAGGGGAGGTAGGGGTAACGAAAACCCACCCCTCAGTGCCCACTATTTATTTATACACTGAAGAAAGGGAAGGAGAGCTGGCCCTTACTTCTGTCCCTCGGATGCAGAGGTAAGAAAATCAAAAACTCAAGGTCTTCCTTGACTATGTAACAAGTCTGAGGGAGCCTGGGCTAAGTGCTATCTTGTCTTGAAAGAGAGAAAGAAAGAAAGGGAGAAAGAAAAAAGGAAGGAAGGAAGGAAGGAAGGAAGGGAGGGAGCTTGTTGACCAGAAGATTCTTGCTTCTTAATCCCAGCACTTGAGTTAGTTAACTCTAACTAAGGCAGAGAAAGCAGCAACAACAACAACAACAAACCCGGTTTGAAACATCTGTAGGCTCTACCCCTTAAGATGGATAGCTAAGGGCATAGAGTTCCTGAGTCTGTCCCAAGCCCCAGCACAGCTAGCCTGAGGCAGACACTATGGTCGCTGGTCACTGCACTGAAGTCTCCACCGTGCACCGTGCCCTCCTACTTGAAAAGCACACGCTGCTACGAGCCCTTGAAGCCTGGCATGCTCGGCTGGGCATGCCCAGAATTCGGCTTTAGTGCTTTCTCTGCATGTGTTGATACCCTCAAAGACTGTACAACAAAATAAGTTGTGCCTGTGGAAGAAGTTATTAGTGACAGCAAAAGAGTATGGAAAACCAGGACAGGAGTGAGGGGAAGTCACCCTAGAACATGTAATGGCTCCATGTTTTACTTACTTTTGTGGAGTCAAAAGAGGCAAATCCCATTAATTTCATCATTTCTATTTCTTCCTCTGTTTTACCCTCCAGGTCTTCCTCTGCCAAAATAAACAAGTTTTTGAACTCTTACCGTTATGAATGGAGATGCACAGAGTCACATATCTATAAAATGAAAAGCGTAGCAGCGGACTTGTACACTTTTCACCTCACAGAGAACAAATGAAAAAAGGTGATTTTAACAAGAAAAATTCCTATCCAGTTTGACATGCCAGAGTGTCCATCCTGTGATCTCCACAGACCCTTTAACATCAGATGAGACATTGTTAAGTTTTGAAGATATTCCCAAATAAATTTTTTTCATGTTTTTAAAAATACCTTTCCTAAATCAAAACATACACTGGACACTCACTACTGTATAATCAAAATAAAATCTTCAGAGCATACACAATGAGCCCTATAAAAGGTTAATATTTGCATGCTCAGAATTAGACTTTTTTTTTCCAGACAAGGTTTCTCTGTGTAGTCCTGATTGTCTTGGAACTCACTTTGTAAACCAGGCTGGCCTTGAACTCACGAGATCTGCCTGCCTCTGGCTCTGAAGTGCTGGGATTAAAGGTGAGTGCTACTACTGCCTGGCTTCAAAATTAAACTTTTAACATGACTGAAATTAACTAGATAAGTCTGCTTATCCAACAGCATTACCAGTGATCTGCCGTTCTTTGTTCTTTATTTCTTTAGTTTCTTTCTTTTCCTCATCTCTTCTTTCTTTCAGTCGAGAAGGGGAGGGAGATGTGGATCTATGTCGTCTTGGAGACCTAATGTTTATCAAGTGAAGATGTTAGGAACACATATGCAAGGCAATTCTGTCGATCTGCACAGTCTTCCTTGAGCTTCTGACAGGGGAAGTCCAAACAAAGCCAGGCTACAGAGACCAGAGCTCATCCTGTACAGCAGACAGAGGAAGGCTCTACCTGGTCTCTCTAATGGTTGGAAGAAAAACTTTTATCTAAAAGTTATCGATATGGCCAAGTCTAGAAAAGCCGTGAGACCTAAAAACCTTCCAAGTTTCTGAGATGAGCCTGAAAGAGAGAAGGAGCTATGGCTAAGAACAAGCACTGCTCTTGCAGAAGACCCAGGGCTGATTCCCTCACCAACAGCTAACTGGCCTCCATGGGCACCTACGGACTCGCACACACTGGAGCACACACACAAACACACACACAAGGAATATTTTAAAAGAATAGTAGTAGGCCCAGTGAGATGGTCCCAGAGGTAAAATGCTGGACAACCTGAGCTGATTCCAAGGACCCATGCAGGACATGGGAGAAAAGTGACTCCCAAGTTATCCCTGACATTCACATGCACACCTGCACACTTTCAAATGCAACAGAAAATTTAAAAATGAACACACACACACACACACACTTCTAAATGCCTACTGATGTCTTTGAAGAGTTCGTCAGTCCCTGTGGGTCACCTGTTGCTGAGCACATACTTAAATTTCTTTACCAAATACCTTTCTAAGGGGATTTCATTCATCATTCCTGTTGCTCTTATAGACAATTCCCTAGGGCTAGAAGATTGGCTTAGAGGTTAAAAGCACTGGCTGCTCTTCCACAGGAAATGGGCTCTAGGACCTACAGCACAGCTCGCAACAGTCTGAAACTTGTTTCTGATGCACCAGGTACAGACATATATAAAGGCTAAACACCCACACACAGAAAATAAGACTAACATCTTTTAAAAGACTATGCTCTGATACACTGTAATTAAACTATTTGCCATGAGTAATGCTAGCTTTAGAATACTGTGTGATTAAACTCTGCCATTTCATAAAACCAGAGTCCCTTCTAAGTGATAAAGGCAAAGTCAAGGGCATCTCCTGGGCTCTTTGTTCTCCGCATCCTTGTAGACAAGTTTCTCAGTTTTTCTTTCTTTGTTTTGTTTAATTTTCTGTCTACACTCACCTGGAGCGTCTTCGGTGTGGAGATCTTGAGCGGCTCCTTCTGCGATCTCTCTCCCTGGACCTGGACCTTTCTCGGCGTCTTCTTTCTCGATCCCGAGATGTGGACCGGGACCGCCTACGTTCTAACAAACACAAAAATAGCAGAGCTAAAGGTTAATTTGAACACCTAGAGCTGTCATAATGAAGTATAATGCAAGCCACTACTAGTAGTCACAATGAACAGTTAAAAAAACAAAAAAGTCAGCTGAGCATGGTACTCAGGGAAGAGGCAGGCCCTTCTCAGTGAGTTCCAGGCCAGTCCACGAGCTCTAGAATAGGCACTGCTAAGTGACAGAGAAACCCTGTCTTAAAAAAACAAATGCTGGGCAGCGGTGGCACACGCCTTTAATCCCAGCACTTGGGAGGCAGAGGCAGGAGGATTTCTGAATTCAAGGCCAGCCTGATCTACAGAGTGAGCTCCAGGACAGCCAGGGCTACACAGAGAAACCCTGTCTTGAAAAACCTAAACAAACAAACAAACAAACCAAGAAGTAATTCTTGTGCATAGTGGCACACACCTGTAACACCAGGACTGGGGAAGTGGAGGCAGAAAAAGCAATCATTCAAGACCAACCCCTGTTATGGTAAGGCCCTGTTTGCCATGCATCTGTGAGGCACTAAGTTCAGTTCTCTTGATCTCTCTCTCTCTCTCTCACACACACACACCCCTACTAACATTTCAACACATAACATCACTTAAATTACTTTAAAGTCAAACAATGTGGTGTATTTTAAAATCACCCATATTTCGACCGTTTATACAATAGCCTAATATCCAATTAGATTATCTTTTCAGTCAGAATCGTATTTTTAAAACAAAGTTCTGTGTTTTCTGAAAGCATGGCTGTGTATGAGGCTATCCCCGCCCCCTTGTTTGCTCTACCATGTCTTGTACTAATTAGTAAACTGGCCAAAGTAAGGCATAATGCTACACAATAGGTATTTCCCAAAGGAAAACCAATCTATTGGACATTTACTGCACTTCGAAGGCTCAATTTGCTTGAGGCCCTGGTTGCCTAGTAAGATAATTGAGTATTAGTTGAAGGTGAGCCTTGTTCTAAACAACTAGAGACTAATTCTAATCCCTTAACATGGCTGAGGATACAGATATCCTCTGAGTTTCCCCAAAGTCCCACCTTACACGGCCTCAGTCCTATGCTCTCTGTCTTATGTACAGAAGACATTAGGATATGCGGTCTCAAATTCTAAACACTTCCAACTAAAGACCCAGGCAGGGCACCGACATTTAGAAAGCATCTGTGAGCCAAGGCAGGTTGAATGTTATGGAGGGTGACGTTAATTCTCACACCAATCCTTCACGGTAAAGTTACCTACGATGGTTACGGGGACTGGACAGAGAAAGGCAGGCTGACTTATGATGTATGCACGGTCCCCCAGGAGCTAAGCGAAGGGACTGTGGAACTCTAGTTCAGGGCAGGGCTGAGGAGAGCAGGTCCCGGCCTCGCCCCGTCCCGCACTCTCCCGGGCCTTCGAGGTTAAGGTCGTGGGTAGCACCTGACACCGTCCCTAGCCGTGAGACTTTCTGGACTCACCCCTACGCGGGGAGCGGCTACGACTTCGACCCATCGGAGTCCTCCTCCTCCTCCTCCGACCGCCCCGGAAACAACCCCACAACTTCCGGAGCAGCTGGAAGTTGATTTTTGCAGGCCGGCTGGAAACTAGCAGAGCGCGTGGCGAGGGTTCCGGCGGCTCCAGCAAACAGATGACTTAAGTCTTGCCCTGGAAGTCGCCCCAGGGCCTGAAGTTCCTGGAAGAACTGGGCGCTAATTCCGCTTCTTCAAGTTGAGATTTCTTTTTAAATCTTGTCGCGATTTACCCCTTTGTCCTGCTGGAGAACTCACCTGTGTATCGCTCCACCCAGCACAGTTCTCTCTTGTTTTCCCAGCGTTCCTCTACACGTATAAAATACATCACACCAATCCTTTCTTGTTGTGGTTTTTCGAGACAGGGTTTCTCTGTGTAGCTCTGGCTGTCCTGGAACTCTGTAGACCAGGCTGGCCTCGAACTCAGAGATCAGCCTACTTCTGCCTCCCAAGTGCTGGGATTGAAAGAGTGTCTTACAACGTCAGGCCACACGAATTCTAATCGGCATGAGCTGTTTTTGACTTTTGCATTTAATTCTTAAGTCAGCTTTATGTTGGCGCAAGTGACAGCACTGGGATTGCACCCTAAACTACTATGGCGGTTTGAGAGAGTTCGTTTTATTTTTGTATGTATGTGGGTGTCCCTTGTATTCCATGCAACTGGCCATTGAGAACCTGACAGTAGGCACTGAGAAAGTGAGCAGCAAACCCACTGCATTCTCCCATCTCTTCAGCCCCAACTACTGTTTTTTGTAAGTAAAAGGCTCCATCCTACTCCCGAAGGGAACCTCCCAAATGTTGCCGTAACCTTCAAAATGAAAGGCTTTATGAGCCGCGCGCTCGCGCACACACACAAGAACGCGGCTTCTTGCAGTAAAACATGTATACAGCGAGTGGGAAAGGCTGCAGCCTCTACTGATGGAACCAGTGCTCTTGCCAGCCTTTGACGGGCAACAGCTGAGGACAGGCTTCTAGAACAAAAACTTAGGAAGAGGCAGAAGAGGCTAGTTTTAGTTTGAAAACACTTGGTCCACTAGTCATCATGTTAAGGAAAAAAAAAAAAAGGTAAATAAATAGACTTTTGTACAGCCTCTTTTATACCTGATCCCAACTAAACTAGAATTTCCACCATGCGGCCTGACTTCCATATTTTTGAGATTATGTGTCAAGCCGTAGGAGAGCACTGGGAATCTCCTGTCACTTATAAGGAAGTTTTAGGGATAATCTTGGATAACCACTATGGACAGCTGAAGTCACTGTCCACAGTGCAAGAGGGGGATTTGAGGAAGCCAGAGCACTGTATTAGAGGTGTGAGAAGACAGCAAAGTGACATGGGGGCTATGGGTGATCAGAGACATATGCCCCCTTCTTCCCACCTCCCCTTGCCAGGCTTTGGATCTTAGGTAATGAAAACACTTAGCACAGCCTCTTCAAATTTTCAAAAGTGGCTGGAAAGTACGATGAAGTTAGTGTAACAGACATTTGTGAATGCCTGCTGAATGTTGGATCCTGCACAACTGCAGCACTGGGGTGAAGGAGGGATCATGTGGGCTCTGCCAAGAGGCTTGCCATCTTCATCATGGAAGCAGATGACAGGCTGTTTTCATATCATGGATAGTATCCAGTGTGTTAGAGAGGGATACAAGGCCACTGAGCCGAATTTGATCTTACAGGAGGGTTTCTGGGAATAATATTCCCGAGAGTTGAGATTACCTACTGTGCTATTGCACTGTGACATGAATACAACTTTGTTCACACACACAGAGGCACGTACAGGCATGGTGCCTAGCACTTTTACCTGCTTAGCCATTACACACACACATCAAACACACACAGATATCACACACACCACACCCCCACACACATATCACACACACACACACCATACACACACCTACCTACCTACCTACCTACCTACCTACCTACCTACCTACATACATACCTACCTACCTGTTGGCAATGCTTACTGAGAGAGTAAGGGTTTGTCTGTTTGCAACATTCATAACATGATGCTGTCCACATAGAAGACAATGAAAGGGTGCTTCCTTTATTACTTGAGGGCTCTTGTGCCAAGGAGTAACATGGGACACTATCTTGCCCCTAAGAGCCACCTTATTAATTCAGTGGAGCTCCTTCTGTGTGCATTTATTCCCCTCTGAGAACATGATTACACGTCAGCTTGTGAGAAAGCCCAACCTCTACGATCAACACAAGCCAGGCAAGAGGTCAAATGCTTTCCATCCTGCACTCTAGAGGCAGTAACAAGTGGGCTTCTGCATCCTCCAGACCAGCCTGTCTACATACCAATGTGAGGCCAGCTAGAAGATACATAGTGAGATCTTGTTTCAAACACATGCACACCAAGTTTAGAATCAAATATGTGCATGGATACCTGTTAACATGCTAACATTTTTTAAAAAGATCATACACACACACACACACACACACACACACACACACACACACACACCAGAGAGAGAGAGAGAGAGAGAGAGAGAGAGAGAGAGAGAGAGAGAGAGAGAGAGAGAGAGAGAGAATGAATCAGAAAAAGTATGATGAACAACCAAGTAGATATTTGGGGCAGGCATTTGGTTAAATGCAGACAGAACACATGACCTGGGGAAAGGATCAGAAATAAAGACAGGGAGGGAATGTATGAATCACAGGCACCCAGGAGCTTGTCCTAAGGAGACTAAGGATGGCCTCAGGGCACATGTTGGCTTAAACAGGGAATACTGAAAGGAAGCCAAATTACAGTACTATGTTCTCAACCACTACTGGAACCCAGTATCAGAATTCACAGGGATAGATTTCTGAGATGGAAAAAGAATGGTTTTGTCCATCAACAGACCACCAACCATGCCAGGTCCTCGTCTTCTGAGCCTATGGAAGTAAGGATGTCCAGACGGGCAGCTGCTCTCAGCAACCCAGGAGGGTCTGATGTGCTGTTTTGAAGACCTGCAGAAAGGCAGAGGAAGGTTGATATGGGGAGCAGGTCCTGAGTCTCCAGAGGCAAAGAGGCTGACACCAGAATGATGGCAACAGAAGCTGCAAGAGGCAAGGGGTGGATCCTTCATGGGGAGCCGCAGAGGCAGCAAGACTTCCCGACACCCTGGTCTCAGCCACTGGAACTGGTTCTGGACTTATGGCCTCTTGAACTGCGAGGGAATACATTTCCAACATATCTGTGGTAACTTTCTACAGCAGTGTCAGGAAACCAATACCAGTAGCACACCAGGGAACCCTGCAAAATACCGAGCAGGTTAGGAATACCAGAGAGCTGCTGGCATCTATCTTTTTCCATCTTAAAAAACACAGACAAACCTAAACTAAACCAATAAACTTCAGTTTAATTCATTGGAAAAACAGGGGGAAGAAAAACCCTATTAATAAAATGTAGAGAAGCATTTGGTGAGAACTGACCTAATCCTTCCCCACTGCACATCAGGACAGATTGCACATCAGGACAGATTGCAGATTTAAACACAGAATGCAACGTATGGCATCTTCAGGGGATGGCACGGGCCATCTTAGTCTGTCCAGGCTCTTGAAAGCTGGCTTATACACAGATATTTGTTTCTTACAGCGCTGTAGGCTGGGAAGTCCAGAGTAAAGCTCTATCACTGGTTGTCAGGTGAGGGCTCTGGATCCTGGCTGCTGCCCCACGACCCACTGCTTGCTGTCTGTATAGTCCAGTTCCTTCCCATTCCTTTTGGGTTGCAGTGTTGGCTCTTCCAGGACAGCAGATCCAATCTCATCAGCAGCTATGATGTTGAACTGCAGTGAGTTACGATTTTTTTTTTTAAAACCGGGTATTCTGTCTTCACTGTGTAGGCTGATGTGGAGCCGAGTATGTAGCACGAGCTGGCTTTGAACTGGAGGCAGTCCTCCTCAGTCTCCTGAGTTATGCAGGGGACTCAGGGATTTAGAGCTTTCATGAGCTGTCACCCGTGTTCCTGCAGGTTACCCCTGTAGACCGCTGGGGTCCGCCTCTGGTAGGATCTTTGGTGGATTTTAAGCGCCCTACATGTATGTGTGACTGTTTGTTCAGAGCATGTTTGTGTTAGTTATTTGTTGTTGTTCACTGCTGTGACAAAACGCTCAGCAGAAGCAACTTATAGAAGGAAGGCTTTATTTTGGCTCAAAGTTCCACTGCAGATCCCAGCATGGCAGATAAGGCATAGCAACAGAACTTGGGGTGGCTGGTTACAGCCACATCTGTAGTCAGGAAGCAAACAATGTTGAATGCTGTAGGTTCAGCCATCCACCTTTTTGTACAGTCCAAGACTCTGAGTCACAGAATAGCACTACCTGTATTTAGGATAGGCCACCCACACCCCAACCTCATATAGACATAATCCCCCACAAAGAGATATGCTGAGATTAGTTAGTTTCCATGGTGATTCTAAATCCCATTGAGGTGACAATCAACACCATCCAGTACATTTCCCAAAGTCAAGCGATAGATAGCTAGTTTTTAAAATCATCGCAGCAGGCCCTGGGAGGTGTGGTCTGTGTCATCTGGTACCTAGCCCATGAGTGATTCAAGCAGGGAACACTGGCCTGGCCTGACAGTTGGCTTAAAGAGACAACAGGGCTGGCCCGATGGCTGAGCAGTTAATACCACTTGTTCTTTCAGAGGACTGGGGCTCAGTTCCCAGTCACCCACAAGGTGGTTCACAAGCATTCATGATCGCATCCCAGGAGATCCAATGCCCAACATCAGGCACACACACTGTGCAATGCACACATGCAGGGGACACATGCATCGTCAACCTTTAACAAAATTAAAAGACGTGGTTGGGGAAGTAAGGTTTGGACTGGCTGCTCTGTGTAGACGCACATGTGAAGGGAGTCCACGGGTTGCCCTCTCAGCAAAGTACGAGGTGTGGAAATATCAGAAAATAAAACATCACCACTAGTCACACTATTCACATACATTGCATATCTAGATATCAAAGGTACTTAAGTTTGAGAGGCTTGTAGGCGTGAGAGGGATACAGACAAGGAAGCGTTACAGAAGTGTAGCCGCAAGGAATAGGACAGCAGGAAGGCACAGATGAGGGGAGGGTCATGCAGAAGAGCTTCCAGAAGGAAAGGAGTAGAAGCCAGCCAGAAAACAAGGGGGAAATGTGAGCTGGGGAGGGTCTTTGCAAGAGGTGGGGGATATGAAGGTGAGACCTAGGGTGACCTGATGGCACATGTGGTGCCTCTTCAAAGTTTTAGGGGTGGGGAAGAGAAGTAGACTTGGGTTTTTTCTGAGGACAATTTGTGGTAATACAGAGAGACTAATTAAAGAAAAACACCCTGGAGATAAGGCTATGAATCTGGGTGGGTGTTGCAGTCTGTTGAGTATGATAGCAGAGATGGGGTAACTTACAGTGCAAACCTGTGGAGGTTCTGGTATCATGGGGCCGGAGTGCATCATGTGGTGTGAGATCGACAAAGGACAAGGTAGGACACCACTCTATAAAAGCTGCACTGGCTCACAAAGGGCTTAACCACCTCTCACACCTCACACTTAACAACTCTAATGCATAAGGGAACACATTTCCGGGGTGTACTGAGCAGTAACCTCAGCACTTGGGAGGCACGGACACTGGGAAGTATAGGCACAAGGATCTCCAGTCTGAGGCCAGCTTGGACTACACAGTGAGAGCCCATGTGAAGAAAAGCTAACCCCAAAAGTTAGTGGCCAGTACTGCTTCCATTTGCTTACTCTCTTGCCAAGGTTCAAGGTAAATTCTTAGAAAGGACTGGAAGTATGTGTGTGTGTGCACGCACATGTGTCCATGCCCCTCTGTAATAATTCAGGATGAAACTACAATATGGGGGCTGGAGAGATGGCTCAGTGATTAAGAACACTGACTGCTCTTCCAGAGGTCCCCATGTTCAATTCCCAGCACCCAGTGGCTCACAACCATCTGTAATGGGATCCGATGCCCCCTTCTGGTGTGACTGAAGATAGCTACAGTATACTTATATACATAAATAATTCTAAAAATATAAAAAATAAAAAAACTACAATATATTCTCTTAACTGATATAATAGACAAAGAAATTATTGTTGGTGGATAGCTTTCTAGTTTTAACATTTAATAAAAACCCAACTCACCCAGAACTTGGCAGAGGCTATGTAGAAGGGCTGACAAATATGAAGTCTCCATATTCGATGGTTACTGTCACCTGACACTGCTGCCGCTTTGTAAGCTGACAGTGACCAGGAGAGTGTGCTAACCAACAGGAACCACCCTGACTAGTGACCTAAATTGTTGTTGGTATATTTACGCTTTCATTTCCAAGAGTTGTAAAAATATATTTGAGTATGATTGTTTGTCGTTGTTATGTTCTCTGTTGATGATGTTTTAAAGTAGGGTCTTGCAATGCATCCCAGGCTGCCCACAATCTTGAGATTCTCCTGCCTCAGCTTGTTGAGTGCTGGGATTACAGAAGTGTGCTTTATCTGTTTTCTTGGTTTTTGTTTTTGTTTTTTAACTTAACATATAAAGAGTAAAGAATCTCTTATGCATCTGAAAGAAAAGAGCAGCAGGAGAGAGATAATCACAGCCAGGTGCACAGTCAGAAATGTAGCCTCTCACCGATCCAGCCACTGCTTTAGCAATCTCCAGACAACAACTCTACGAGGGAGGAGGCATTCACAGCAGTGGAATTCTGAAAGACAGGATAATTTGTGAACCTGTCACTGACTGCCAGCAGAGAAAAGCCACCATTGAAACTATTCAAAGCTAAAGGCAGGCAGGAGTAGGTGCTGTGTGTTGGAGAGTAAGAGCCCAGCTAAACCTTTCTTTTCTACATTTTGTTGTTTTCCTACCAGACATACCTGCAGCCTGCTAGATCTACCGAAGTCTGTCCTGCAGCCTTCCACAGCTGAGGCTGCCTGCCTTGGGACCTAACTCAGAGCAAGCTTTCTCTCCCTTTTCTAGCTCCTCCCCAGAAGCCGCTGACTCAGTTTTCCAGCCCGGCTGTCTTTTCTCCTAGTCGTAACAGAATTCTGCTTTAAAAGAAAACAAACACAAAGGATCAATTACTTGGAAAAAAAAAGAATCCTAGTTTCAGCCAGGTGATAGTGGCACACCCCTTTAATTCCAGCACTCGAGAGGCAGAGGCAGGTGGATCTCAAAGCCAGCCTGGTCTACAGAGTGAGTTCCAGGACAGCCAAGGCTATCTTGAAACCCTATCTTGAAAAAACCCCAAAACTAAAAAAACTAGTTTCAATAAGCTTTTTAAGTTCACTTTAAACAGGAGCATATTCCTTTTCCAAATGAGCATTTATTATTTGAACAGATACATAAAAATGATTCCAATTTAAAAAAATACTAAAAACATACATCAACCACAAAAACACTTACTCTGACTGGAGGACAATGATCCAGGCTATTTTCAATAGCAATAAACACAAGGGACCAACACATACAGATCGGGATGAGCATACATCTTATTCTTGACAAGGTAAGTTGTTCTAACACGACTGTTTTGTTCCCAGCTCCCCCTGTACATTCACCATGAAATCTACTTATGTATGTGACTCAAAGGCACTCAGTTCAGAGGGTATAAAGTCCTGAGCTTAATAGGAAACAAGATTCCCAACTAAAATTTGACATAAATTCCAACTATCAGAGAATATGAAAATGTGTGACGATGTATCTGTACATAAATAATTCATAACATAAGAGTACACAGAATGCCAGACAAGACCATGCACGTAAGGCGAAGGAATATCCTCAGAATCAAACTGATTTCCCTTATTCAAGTTTATTTCAAGTCCTCAAGCTGATTCTTGTTGTCATTTAAAACTGTAGGAAAGTTAAAGTTTAAAAAAATATGAAAATGCTTATATTTAGAATAAAAAAAGAAAAAAGAAAAACGAAACAAAACCAACTCTTAAGCTTAATCTCCCAAACCATGACAAGGGATCTGATGGCTAAAACGAAGAAGATTCTGGAAAGGATCTCAACTGAACACAAGACTTCACCAGGTGGCTGAACAAATGAAAGGACAGCTTTAAAGGCACCAATTGAAAGAGCATTTATGATTGGCCACTTAAACTCCGTCCTTAGCATTCTCTTAACAAAACAGGAACACATTTACAGATGAGTAAACTCACTAACATTAGATAGGATCGAAATTCAAGCTCAAAATTAAATCTATATCTTGTTGCAAAGAAATGAGAAATTTACCTACAGCAATTTTTACTGCTACTAAATTAAAGCAAGAGTTGATATCCTTTTAACATGGTTTGACAGATGCTTTCTCAGTTTTAAAAAACTTTTTCATATGTGCATAGAAATGTAATGAGGGTGAGGACATCTCCAGGGTCCCACAGTTCATAAGGCCGGTCACTGTTAGTCACCTTGGACGTGAACGCAGTAGGTCATTAAGTTAAAACTGGCCACTGATGAGTGCCTCAGTGTCCTGGGTTTTCTGGGTGACGATTACTCTCAGTTCTTTTTTCTGGTGATATATACAAGAAGTTACAGCAGATGTACAGAGGGAAGATCAGAAGTCTGCTGTCCAAGTTCATCACCACTTGCTCCTACAAGACAAATACATTAGTGAGTTTGATGACAACTAGATAGCCCCATCTTATAACATTAGTAAGTTGAGCTGTTGGATAAAATAAGCATGAGGAAGCAGCACAGGATGAAGCACTCGCCACAGCTGCACCCATCCAGCCAGCCCATTAGCTGCCTGCATGCGCTTGTTACTTCTATCTTCCTCAATGTTTAGCTCCTGGGTCACAGGGTGGCACTAAGGACTAAAGCTGGCAGAGCCAGCTCCTCAACAGGGGCAGCTATTTTCATTCTTCTAAGACTGTATATCTAGTTCCTGCATATTTTATGAGCACACAGCTCAGAGGCAGAGCACATGCATAGTGCTAAGGCCCCTGTGCACAGTGATCTGCTCATTCGCTTTCAGCTCTAAGACTCCAGTACAGCATATTACTGGACTAAGACAGGGAGTCACTGCTGTCATCACCACCACAGCTCCTGCCCTGTAAAGTCCTATCGTGTCTAGAACACAGCACAGAGTGTATTATATAAAAACATTCTAGGCTCAGCTACATCCTCTGAAGACTGGTGGTGAGAGCCACAAGGGAACCACCACTAATGCTTTCTATGTTTTTGGATCTCACAGATTTGTCACCAGGACTACAGAGAGCATAGGAAGTTCTTCAAGGGAGCAACACTGAAATGAACATTCCCATCATCTAACCCTTGGGAACGTCTCATACACTGTAAGCATCAGTCGTGATATATGTTCTGGAGAATACTTTAAGCGCTGCTTAATTATAGAGTCTGAAGCATTAATTCCCATGAAGATCAACTAAAGCTAGAGTACATGAGTGACCAAAGTAGGCTTTAAGGATATAATTTGGTTTGGTTTGCTTTTTGAGACAAGGTGTCTCTGTAACCCTGGCAGTCCTGGAACTTGCTCTGTAGACCAGGCTGAGCAGGAACTCGGAGATCTGCCTGTATCTGCCTCCCAAGTGCTGGGATTAAAGGCATGCACTACCACACAGCAGAGAGCATAACTTTTGTACTCTTCATAAGCATAAACATTTTGGTAAAAGTGTAGATATTTTATTCATATATAGCCTATGATTTCTCTGCACTCCACCTGAAAGGTAAGGTGATATTCAGGACAATTTCAGGGAGTAAAACTGGGACACTGTCATCCTGGCAGCTGGGGAAACAGTGCTGCCAATAGGAATGCCAGCATGCATCTGAGCCACCTTGCCTTGGGCAAAATCTGTCCCTGCAACCTGAACATAGGTACGTTTACTAAACTTAGTGACAATCTTTGAAGCCATGCACACTGATGATAAATAAAAAAAAATCACAATTGTGCACTGACCAAACAACAACAACAACAAAAAACCAAAGGTTCTGAGGAAATCCAGATGTCAGAGGTCTAAGCACAGTTAAATCTGGCCACGGGTAGATCAAAGAGCTAACTCCAGGGAAGAGAAGAAGCTGTTATGGACACTGACTGAAACCAAATAAATACACCAACCTTTGAGTAGCTGCAATAATCCCCAGTCTCCAATCCCTAATGCACTAGAAGGCTTCTAGCATCCTCAAAGCTTTTACACCATACCATATGCCTCCACTGAAACACCTGCATGGTGAAGTGCCCCCTGCTGGTCTACAATGGAAGTGAAACTGTGGAAACCTTGCATGGCCACAGCACACACAGGTCTTCTACAGCAAGGCCTGTTTCCAGATGGAGAGCCCACACTGTCTGCTGTGCCTAGTGTCTCCATTGTCTTACTGCTGTGTTTAGCCTAGAGTCCATCTAAGCCCCACTGGAGCCTCCTTCATGGGGTAAGCATCTGTAATCCCTTTCCTCTGAGCCGAGCACCCTGCAGACTTGTGCTCATGGCCTTCACTTGCCATCCTTGCTCCCAAACACCTCACCAGGCTATCTACTCACTCACTTAGCCCACATCTGACACACCAGTCTTTCATTACATCACATACAGTGAATTTCTGGACAGCCAGGACCACAGAGTGAGACACTGGCACAGTTTTAGAATGAAACCAAAGACATATCCTCTTATAAAGAAACATCTAACGAAAAAAAATTAAGTCATAAAGGGAGCAGAAAAAAAAATACAGATGACTATTACACAGTCCTCATCCAAATAATCACTCCAAACAAAGAAATCATTAGAGACAGAGGAGCAGATCATCTTGAAGACTGGCAACACATGAAAATGTTGCTGAAGTTATCAAGTCACCCAGAAGTCAAACAGCAAACAGAAACCCAATTACACCAGAAATCAAGAGCAAGCGTGTGTGCGCCTGAGTGCATGCACTTGATCCGCGGAACTAGAGCTGCAGATCGCTGCGAGCTGCCAAAGCTGGGTCCTGAGGACTGGACCCATGGCTTCTGCAAGAGCAGCAGGCACCCTTAACCACTGAGTCACCTCTCCAGTTCCTGAATTCACTTTCCACATCTGTAAAAAAAAATTAGAACACATGCAATACTCTTCTAGATGTTCTGTAGAGGGCTGCAATCTGGCCATGAGAAAATACACATACTGCCAGGAGTAGTGGTACACATTTGCTATACTGTAACCGGAAAGCTGAGGCAGGAGAATGAGCAGTTAGAGGCAGTCTGCACTAAAACTAAGAAACATACAAATAAATAAGAGAAAAATATGTACGGATATGTGTGTATTTCTTATAGTAAAAAACAGTGAGACAATTTTTATCCAGTAAAGATGAATTATCTAAATTACAGTATTTTTATTTTTCCTAGTATGAACACCTGTAACACATGGAAAACAAACACCAGAACTGACCAACCAAAAGCCTTCAGCCTTCACCTGCCGTCCACCACAGCAGCTCTACCTGTCCTGGACTCTCTCCAATTCTCTCCTCCAGTTCTGAAGTGACCAGCAGCTCTTGCTCACCTGAGGCTTCACGTGCCCCTCTTCCAGCACAAGCTTTCCCTGAGCCGTCAGCCATCAGCATGAGTGAAGGCTTCTCCTAAGCTCTCAGTCATCACCTCACTCTCAACCCTGCAACCTGGATTAGGGCTTCTCCCTCAGCACCACAGTGCACTGCGGCCATGCCATAGCCTCTCGTACTGGGCGACACTAACACAGCTAGCGAGGATTCCCTCCACCACAGAAATACAACCCTGCATACAGTCGGCACAAAAGCGTTACAGGAATAAACAGGTAAGTGTGATTAACTTGGCCTGGAGTCTTTTAGCTTTCCAGCTGTTCTGAGCTGTGGCTGTTGGTTATGAAGTCCCAGGTAGTCCCAGGGCCAACAGGGAACTTCAATGCAGGAAGACAGGGATTTGAAGGACATCATCCCATATCTGTTGAAATGGCCATTCTCATGTACTACCAGCCTCGCCCACTTCTGCGGATCTGCAGTCGAGCTCAGGTGTCTCTCATGCAAGCCAAGCCCTGCCCTGGGCCATCTGTCTGTCCCCTTTCACACTGTGGGACTGTGCTGAGAGGCTGAGAGGCTTCGTAGGGCACGCGAGGTCACCCTCAGTGCAGGCTCCTCCATCCGAGGAGCACGGCTCTAAGTCCTTTGCTGACAGAGGACTGTTTCCAATGCGGTCGGCTTTTAAAAGAAAGCCCCTCCCTCCCCTCTGAGCACCACTTCTCATTTCTGAGACATGGTCACCTCCTTACCCTAACATTTCATGTTTTACACACACATTTGGAGACATGACAAGTGACTTCAGAGACAATATGGAGAATACTACGGACGTCTCTCATCTATAGATCTAAGGTGCTTTCAGAAAACACCCTTCCTATTCAGGAGCATGGGCAGGCTGTCAGGCATCTTCAGGCTCTCTACTGTGAGAAGTGAATGAACATGTACAGGATAGAAAAAGTCCTCACAGCTCTGTAAAGATGATATTTAAAGTAATTATCTCCTTACCACCAACTCTTTCCTCCCCTCACAGATAATGTTTTTGGACTCATTCTGTGTTTCAGGAGGTAGAGTAGCCCTCCTCTGAAAAGCCCGAGACTAGAGTGTCAGATTTTGTATTTTTCCAGACTTTAGAATATCTAAAGTCTAAACATAGATTCATTTGTATTTTATACATACATTCATACAGACAGACTCAAGGTAATTTTTGTAATATTTATTGAAAATACTGTTTTATGATAGAACTCTTCCTGCGATACTCAAACTTTAATACAGCTTTGGGTTTTACTTTTGGTTCAAGGACAACAGATCTACAGTGCCGGATCAGGCCGGTGCTACAGAGGTGACCAGGGTATTTTCACTTTCATTTTAAAAATTTTCAACAAATCCTCACTCAAAATATTGTCATTTTAATGTCAGTTTTAGGAGCATCAGAGACTGCAAACACACATAAGACGCAGTACAGTGGCAAGCACACATGCAGTACACAAGCAGTACAGCGGGGCAAGCACAGAAGCACACGTACCTGGTCTTTTTCAAGCGTCAGTATTTGGTAGCCAGTTGCTCTACTGCATATGAGTTTCCCACTACTGTCAAAAGAAGCCAAGCGCAATCTAGAATTTAAAAAAAAAATACAAATTTTAAAGTGAAGACTAATGCAAACAAGGCCTTCCTTACTCGCCCCTCTTCAGAGCCCTTGCTATTCCCTGGAAGTCTTCTTTCCTGTGGACTGAAGCCAGGCTCGGCTGTGCATGCATGAGGCAAACATGCTACTACAGATACAGCCCCATGACTGGCTTTAGGAACAGGTCTCATCTCATGAAGCTCGGACTGTCCTTGAACCCTGGTCTTCTTGCCTCCGACGTCTGAGGGATGGAGTTACAGGAATGTGCTCCCGCAGAAAGTGAGTCCTTTGTAAAGGGCCTTAAAGGGATTTCAACACGTAAATCAGCACCATTCACAGCTCTAATTTGTGCTACTCTATTATATAAATATAACTTCATGCCTTTAATCTTAGCACTTGGGAGCAGAGGCAGGCGAATCTCTGAGTTCCGGGCCAGCCTGGTCTACAGAGTGAGTTTCAGGACAGCCACAAAGAAACCCTGCCTCAAAAACAAACAAACGAACAAAACCCCAAACCAAATAAGAGCTTCAAAGTGACCTTTCATCTCTGGCAAGACTCACAGCACACTGCACTTCCCATGTGACTCCGTGGCAATGGTATCACCACGCCCATCCTCAGAGCATACACCCCCCCCCCCAAGCTGACACCATCCCCACCAGGCAGCAAGGCTTCACGTGTCTCTCCCCCCAGAACTGGCATCCTCTAGCTTACTTTCTGTCCTAAAACCCTCTTCTGTTCTGGGCATGAGTGCAAGCAGGGTTGCTGCCCTTCAGTGACGCACTTAACTCACTTCACGGGGTCTCTGCTGGACTTTCCTGTATAAGGATGACCAGTGCTTTGCTGTGTGAGCATTACTGCCTGTGTTTATCCAGTTATCTGACAAGGCTCACACAGCTTGGCCCTATCCTCCAGCTACCTTGAACAGTACTGCTACAAGCCTGGGAGAGTACATATCTAACCAAGTCTGACTCTTTGGGATATACCTGGAAACATAACTGGTAGGCTGGAAAGCACTTGTTTATTCTTTGAAAACTATCCTGTTTTATACTGAAGCTGCACCATTTTGCACAAGGTTACTAGCAGGGGACAAAGACCTGATTATTCTATAGCTTTTCCATTCTTGTTATTGCTTTGGATAAAAAGATTAGACACAGGTTTTACTGTGGTTTTTATTTACTTTTCCTAGTGATTAGTGATGTTAAGCATCTTTTTGTTCAGGAGGCATAATATATCTTCTTTGGAGAATCTGTGTATCTGGTGTCTGTAGGGGTGTATGCATACATATGAGTATATAGAACGGCTTTCCTCTATCACTCTCTACCTTATTTTTTGAGACCCTGGAGCTTATCCATTTGGCTAAGCAGACTGAATAGCAGGCCCCATGTCCTCAGGTCTTCCCCCCAGTGCAGATTGCGGAGTCCAGTTCCTTGGGAGGCTGCTGTGGAGTGATCTCAGGTCCTTATGCTTGCCTGGCAAGCACTATATTGGCTGAGCCATCTTCTCAGCCCTTTGGAGAAATTCTATGCAAGTTCTTTGGTGCTTTGTTTTACTGGACTAAACCCAGAGTATTGTGCATGCTTCACATGGCCTTGGCCACTTTTTAATCTTTATGTTTTTAATCATAAAAATGTAATTTGTGTGTACTAGGGTTTTTTGTTTTTAAGATTTATTTATTTTATGTGTATGAGTCTACTGTAGCTATCTTCAGACACACCAGAAGAGGGCATTAGATCCCATTACAGATGGCTGTGGTTGCTGGGATTTGAACTCAGGACCTCTGGAGGAGCAGCCAGTGTTCTTAACTGCTTAAGAGCCATATCTCTAGCCCCAAATGAGGGTCCTTTTATTCTTTTCTTTCTTTTTAAAAAAAAATTTTTTTTTGCCTGCATATATATATAAGTGTACTGTGTACATGCCTAGTACCTACAAATGTCAAAAGAGGGTACTGGGTCCTCTGGAAATGGAGTTACAGATGGTTGTGAGCTACAATGAGGGAGCGTTGCACTGAACCTGGGTCCTCTCAAGAGAACCTACTCATGGAGCCCTCTCTCCACCTGCCCCATCCTTTTAGCTGGGACTGTCTAATTAGCCTGAAACCTCACTGGAACCACAAACCTTTGCTCCCACACCTGCCAGTTCTGTTGTAGTTTCGGTTGGCTGTGTACTCAGAATGCTAATCCTCTCAGGGCCATAGTCTGCTTGTAGATCTCTCCTGTTCTGTACCTGCCTTCTCGATGCTATTCTTTGATACACACACTTACAATCTGGATGAAGTCTCTTGATGCCTATGCATTTGGCATCAGATCAAAGAAGTCTACACCAAATCAAATGTTGCAAAGCCTTTGCCTGTATCATCTTCTAACTGAGTCAACGACTTTAGGTCTTACCTAAAATGCCTTTGAGGTTCTGTTTTGGAGACAGTCTTCATTATGTAGCTCTGGCTCTCATGGAACTCACATATGTAAATAAGGCTGGTCTCAAACTCACAGACATCTGCCTGTGCCTGTCTCCTAAGTTTACACACATTACCACCTGCTTGGCCCCCTTTGAGTTGATTTTTGCAAACACCATTCAACTACTTGCTCCTATCAATGCAGAGCACCACATGCAGGAAGTGAATGTGAGCTTAGCTTTCAGGTAGAGCTGGACACAGCGCGTCCAACAGGTGCTTTCCAAGAACACTGTTTCCCTCAGCACATTTTATTTGCTAGGAATATAACATGGTGACAGTTTCAAACACAGAACCAAGGTGTCCATCACTCCTGCTCTAACTGTTTATCTGACACCGAAGACCTTCCGCTCTTGTTTATGGAGACGTGTTTCAAGCAATGGAGTTCTCTCAACTCCCAGTACTTTCCCAGTACTTACTTCATCTTACCAAGTCCTACACCTATCTTACTGGTGGTCAAGGTTTTACCTAATTTCTTACCCTTCTGTGTGTAGGAAGTGGGGGTGCCATCCTACCTAAATGCTATGCTCCTTCGAGGCTGTAAGCTGACAGATCCACTACATGGCTGGTTCAGCGTATTGCGTTTGAAAATGATGTATCGATTGGTGTAAGTCACAAGGAGGTCAAAGCCGAAATTGAAGCCTGTCCAGCGCCAGCAGTACTACGAGAGACAAGAGACGGTTTGACTTCATCACATCAGCAAGCCGTACATCAAAAGTTCAACTTTTTTTTGTTTTCTTCTTTCCTTCACTTCAAATTCTCAAGTGATCTTCTGTCACTGCTGCTCCCACAGGGCTCTGACAGAAACAGAGAGGTGGCCTCTATGACCTGACTCCTCAACCTTCATCCCATATGCCCCTTTACATTGCAGTCCCAGCCCAGGGAACCAGGAGGTTACTTTAAAATGCTTCAGACACATGAAGGCCACTTCAGACACCAGTTAATCAGAGAAGCAAGTAATAAGGCAGTGTGGGAAGGGCAGGTATACCTTGGATTAAACAGTCATTTAGCATTCACTGCACCAAGCTCAACTCCAGGGAGTGGAGGCACACCAGTCAGTAGATTTCTACCCCAGTAGAATTTGTATCACACTCTTGAGATACATATTACATGGTAGACAGAGGATGAGTATGTAGGGATGGAAGGTCAGGAGAATGACAGGAGGGAGCAGGGGACTAGCAGCTAGCGAGCCTGGTGAAAAATGTGTGAGGAGCTCAAGGAGCTTTTGGGAGGAGGTTGGGCCAACGAGTAGACTGGGGCCTGTCTGGGCGGGGGAGATAATAAATAAGTCCAAATCTCTGTGGGTGAAAACATGCTTGGCTTCTCAGGGATGGTGAGGAGGGCTCTATGGCTAGGCCAGCACAGGAACTGCAGATGGCTTCCCAGAGGCAGTCAGGCACCTAAACTAAGTGCACCTAGTCAGTCCCTGGGTAAGGGAGAGTGTGGGAGGCTAAGAGAAGATTCTAGAAAAGGAAGCAACATGATCTAGTTTATGTTTTCAAAGACTACTCTGAATGTTGTGTGAGAGATGATGCAAAAAGTAACAGTGAAATTGGGATCAGTCTGAACACTGGTATGTGTCCTGTGTACTGTGTTTGAACATAATGTTCTGTGGGATCTCCCAGTAGCCCAGACAGGACAGATGGTGACCTGGGCTGAGTGTCATCAATACAGACATGATGAAATACATTTTAACGAGTGATCCTTGAGGGATCTCTCATGGACACCAAGAATGTAAGGAAAGAACTAGGTATCCACATAAACGCAGTTTGAAGCATATATGACAGACAAACAAAGACTCTGCTCCAGGCGGAAAATCTAGGGAGAGCTGAAGAACGCCCCAGTTGCGATGCTCTAGGTATCCGAGACAGATGCACAGTGGGAGTCAAGAGCCACTGCTGCAGACAGGCTGTAATAGCAAGGGGATCCATGAGAGCATGTAGACAGGGGCTACGAGCTGAAGCCCAGGCACAGCGGTACTAAGGAAGACAAGAATCTAGCAGACTTTTTAGAAGTAGCACCCAATGAAGCAGGAAGACAATTGAAAGCAAAATGGAAAAAACCAAACCAAACCAAACAACAACAACCACCACCCTCTCCAACAGGGAATAAGTGAAAAAGGCTGCCAAGAGCAACAAAAGCAGAACTCCACTTGCACATGGGTCTTCACGGACACAGCTGTAGCAGTTCCAGTGGAGTGCTGGGAATACTGCAGGACCTCAGAAGAAACACTGAGCAAGAACCGCAAGTGCGTGTGCAGACAAGGAACAATTCTAAGGGCCCACAGCTACAGGCTGAGTGAGTGCCGCAGATGCAGTATGGGAGGCGTGTGAGAGGGAGGCAGGGACTGCAGGCTTTGCAGGGTTAAAACGGGAATAAGAATCAATGCCAGTGGTGCTGATGGAACACAAATTTAATCCCAGCACTCGGGAGGCAGAGGCAGGCGGATCTCTGAGTTCAAGCCCAGCCTGGCCTACAGAGTGAGTTCCAGGACAGCAGGGCAACACAAAGAAACCTTGTCTTGAAAAACCAAATGCGATGGAACCATGATGGTGAACAAAGACAGGACAGACAGCTCAGCGCAGTGCTATATCACAAGGCTGGCGGAGTGCTGGGAGGACGGTGCAGACTCTCACCACAGGGAAAAGGCAAGGCACCACCTAACTGTCAGATGAGCAGCGTGGCCCTCACTCGCTGACAAGGTAGAGTCACTTCAGACAGGGAGAAAGATAGGTACTACCATGAAGTCCCACAGACCAGGTGATCTTCACGGTTACAACACTGAGGGAAAACCCAGGGGAAAGGTGCTCACCTCTGACCTCGCTCTGGCTAGTTTTACATTAACTTGACACGAGCTAGAGTCATTTGAGAAGGAAACTCAATTGAGAAAATGTCCACACCAAATTGGCCTGTAAGGAATTTTTTTGTTTGTTTGTTTTTTGTTTTTTGTTTAGTGATTGATGTGGGAAGTTACAGCCCGTGGTGGGTGGTGCCATCTCTGGGCTGGTGGTCCTGGGTTCTGTAAGTGGGAAGGTTGAGCAAGCCATGGGAAGGAAGCCAGTAAGCAGCCCCTGTCCATGGTCTCTGCATCAGCTTCTGCCTCCAGGTTCCTGCTCTGCTTGAGTTCCTGCCCTGCCTTCCTTCAGTGACGGGACTATAATCAATAATTATCTACAACAATAATAAACCCTTTCCTCTCCAAGTTGCTTTTAGTTATGGTGTTTATTACAGAAATGGAAGACCTAACTAAGGTAGACCTTTAAACAAATTTTAGCCTAAGTGAGATACTCATTCAGAGTCTATAGGAATTGGGACTTGCTGTGCTGGGATGATGAGTCTGACAGCATTCAAAGCAGAAAAGAAAGGGAAATTGAATATACACAAGGGAATGGTTTTAAGATGGAACAAAATACTAGTCAAGAAGAATTGGTGAGCTGACAAAAAAGGTGAGAGGCAAAGAAAAGCAGACTGTGCTACTCTGTGTGGTAGAAACCATGTTCAAGTCCGAGAAGAGAGGGCTAGAAGGAGAAAGAGAAGTGGGTGCTATAAACAGGACATTGAGATGGAGATTTCTGAAGGTGATACAGATGTTGAAGCTGCTGGGCCTGTGAACAAGAGCAGTGAAGAGGAGAGACCGAGCCCCTTGGGTGATGGTGACAGGAGAGCTGGCAGGTGGTGACACATCTGCTTTGAAGGAGCTGCAGTCCACTGAGGGATGAAGCAACAAGATGCAGGATGAAGAAGACAACCTCTTCTCTGTCCTACTACAACCCTGAAGGCAAGCATGAAATAACCTTTGAAAGTCAAAGTAGAGGTAAATTTGGGAAAAAAAGAAGCAGGTAAAAACTAGGCTGCAACTAGAAGGTGGAAATGATGACAGGTAGGCTGCATAGTCCATTTAATGGACCATAGGCAGCTTTTAAAACAACACAGAGAGCAGGCTCTCTGCAGACAGCAGAGTGAACAGTCCTTTCCCTTACGCACCTACACCCTTGTTCCATGTGAGGAACAAAGGCAGTTCTTTGGTGTGGTGAGCATTCCAAGGGGACAGATGGCTTTGATTTAGGGTAACTGTCAAACAGAACCTCATTAGACTATGTAACACCTCCAATACAATCTATCTCAACTTCGTACTGCAGAAGGACCCTCTCAAGCCTCTCATCTGGACTCCAAACCCAAGGTCTCAGGCAAGACTGAGGAAGTACTGAGCAGCACGGCTCTAACCCGTGTTCAGGACACAAGCTGCAGAAAGATAAACAGGGTCTTCTCCAGCCGTGCCAGTCCCTAAGCACAGTCTGGTCATCAGGAGCCCCAGGCAGCTGCTCGCTGTGCTTCAACCACTTTAAAAAGAACATGTAATTACTGACTTTAGAGATAGCATGTATACCTCAGTGAGCCCACTTTTTAATATATTATTAGGAAAATTTGCAAACACACGAAAGTACAGAGCATGAGAGAATTTCCTCAGTGAGATGAGACATACAGACCAGAGCCAGACCTACCTCACCATCTTTGGCAAGCTTTCGACCACACCTCATGCTGTTTCCCTCAAGTTCTTCTTTATTGATTTCTTGAGGCCTAAAATGATACAAGAACCATGAACTTTTACAGAAAACTAATTGAAAAAAACAAGACAAAACTGAGTTTAAAAGAATGGAAAGTTTTTCTACTGGCTAGAGAGCACTCTTACTGGGATAAAGTAATCTGTTAGGCCCTGGGTGTAGCTCAGTGACTAAGGGCTCACCTGAAAGCACCAGACCCTACAGTCACACTCAGCACTGATAAAGGAAAAAGAATATACTGATTAAATCAGACCTAAATGTCAATGTCTCACTGATTTGACTTCTAGATTACTTCCATGACGCTTGGTCAAACCAGAAAAGAGAGAATAAAATATCTGAGAAATTTTGTCTACCAGGAAAATATAATACTTAAAAAGTATAACTACTAAATCTATTATTTCTATGAGACATAGTTTGGTGTCACCTCCCCCATACAAGGAAGGTCTCATAGTGTAGCCCAGGCTAGCCTCTAACTTGTACTCCCCGCTGCTTCGGCCTCATAGGCGCTGGGATCACACGTCCGCACCAGCACAGCCAGCTCAGCATCAAGGTCTTGATGTCACCTATTTCAAATGCAAACTGTTTCTCATGGCATGTAATTCTTTAAGACCAATATTTCATAGGAAAAATCCATATAGTTTTTTCTATTTTCCTTCAGCTGGTTCCTTACTTTAAAATTTCTAATCATGAAACTGAAGGTACGATACAGAATGAGTAATAAACAAATCATGCCTTAGTATCTGGGAGCTCAGGCTAATGGGAGCTAGACACAGTAGCTGTGACCCGCGGGAAGAGGTGTGGTACAAACACATAGAGAGGAGAGGAGAGGCTGGGCCACCACAGGGTCAGGCAGACTGTGTTCTTGGTAGAGGAGGAATACAAGCAGCACAGTCTATGTGCCAGGATTTGGTCAGCTGAGCTAAGGTGACATGAGCTGGCACTAGAGGCAGCTGGGGTAGGTAGGCGGCTGAAGAGGCCTTGCTCGTGAGTTTCTCCTCAAGTTTTCCTGAGTTCCCACATGTATCCTGTGACTATTCAACTTTTTAGTATGACATTTTGCAGGCATATAAAAGAAAGCTGCAATGAGGCAAATACTCCCATTACCAAGCTTCTGTATCTGGGAAGAACAACTCAGTACCATCAGATGGTATTGTCTGTTTTTGCCTTCAGGCAGAAGTGACACACTGCATTTCTGTTTTAGAAAAATAATCCTCTTCAGTCTGGGAGAAGCCCTTGAAGGAGGCTTTACAGGATCCTAAGACAAAGTCCTTACACTTTGGCAGCCTGCAACTGGAGCAGATACTGGGCGGAAAGAACATGGCTATGCAGGCACACAGTATAAACTGCATGTAGTGCTAGGGCCTAGGACATCCTGCAGATAGGTTAGTAGTTGACCCTCAGCTATGCCCCAGCTGACACACATATTCCCCACGTCAAGCAAACAAGACACTTATAGAAGATGTCTCTTGGCTAAGTGAGATAGGACAAAGTAGAAAAAAAAAAACAACAACCCTCAACAAAGAACATCCTAAACTTAAAGCCAATACTCAGTACCACAGTCACCATCCACTACCTGATACCAGCACTTCAGATCTCATTTTCACTAAATAACTGACTCATTTTCTGTTTCTTTATTTGTCTGTAAAATTGAGGGGCTGTCTTTAGCCAGAGGTAGATAGAGAGACCCAGTCTGTCTGTCTGCCTGTCTGTCCTTTTTTTTGTGGGGAGAACTTGAGACAGAGTTTCTCTATGCAGCCCTGGCTATCTTGGAACTCACTCTATAGAGCAGGCTGGCCTCAAGCTCACAGAGAGTGCTGAGATTAAGGCATGAGTTACCATCACCTTGCTGTGAGATCCCATCCCAAAAAACCAAACCAAAACCAAACCAAAACCAAAACAAAAAAATGTCTTGTTAATTTCTAGGACACTTTCATATATCTGCTGTTTAGACAGAAACTTACAACAGGCTATTATTTTCGGGGAATTCTTTGTGTAAAATGAGTTAAAAGAGAGTGGAGAAAACAAACAAACAAACAAGCAAACCCACCCAACCCTTCTTCTTAAGCTTCTTTTGTGCAGCTGTAAGCATAATGGAAATACCTTCAAAATCTATGTAGTAACCATAATACTGCCACATACCACACTATGAAGATGAGCTTTGTCGTACATAAATATAAAAATCACACCTTCTAAATGTATCAGTTTAAAAAGTCATGGCAGTCAGATGAGATGAAAACACTGCCATCTAGAATCCTGTCTGCTGCGTGCCAGACAACAGCAGCACTTGAGGCCCAGACAACAGCAGCACTTGAGGCCAACAGGCAGAATTCTGAGGGCAGCAAGCAGCTGCAGCTTTCTGTCTGCAGAGGCTCTGCCTGGAAAGCTTCCTGTGGGCCAGGGTTCATGCTCACAGGCTTTCTGAAAACTGCCAAGGTTTTTTTTTTTTTCTTTTTTCGTGACAGGGTTTCTCTGTATAGCCCTGGCTGTCCTGGAACTCACTTTGTAGACCAGGCTGGCCTTGAACTCAGAAATCCGCCTGCCTCTGCCTCCCAAGTGCTGGGATTAAAGGCGTGCACCACCACTGCCCGGCTAAAAACTGTCCAGTATTTTGAAGCTTTTCCATCTAGTCCTCTTGTCTACCTATTTTGTTAGTTATTCCTAAGTGGCTCCACTAAATACAATATAAATATAATGTATAATAAATAGAAATAGAAATATTCTTAGCAAGGTTTACTTATTTATTTTGGATTGGAGACTCTGCTAGAGGTGTCAGCCTAGCACGTGCTAGGGTGAAGGTTCAAGCCCCCACACTACCAAGCCAGTACTATGATGTAGCATACTCACCCCACTTCACTGTCTTGTTCAGCCCGTAGCATAGCCAGCCACTGCTGTTTATACACTGCCGCCAGCCATTCTAAAACAGAAATGTCAATTGATAACTAGTTGACAAAACTTATTTCATTTTTGTGTTTTTGTTTTTTTTTGAGACAGGGTTTCTCTGTGTAGCCCTGACTGTCCTGGAACTCACTCTGTAGACCAGACTGGCTTCGAACTCAGAAATCTGCCTGCCTCTGCCTCCCAAGTGCTGGGATCAAAGGCGTGCGCCACTACCGCCCGGCCCTTATTTCTAAATTTATATTTAAAACAGCAATTTACAAAGCAGGTTGTTAACAATGTGACTCTCAGCTCTTTACCATGGTAAAGGCCTTTGAGCTTTCTCTCAGACTTAAGAATGACCTCCTTTCCAAAAGAGAAGTAAAAGCCTATGCTGCCTGGCGCTTCCATTTTCTCCTCACAGCGCACACTGATTTCCATTTGTGAGCATTATTCCTAACAGTGTTTTCACTTTTGTTTTGTCTTCCTTTGCTTGAGACAGGGTTTCTGTCCTAGAACCAACTCTATAGACCAGGCTGTCCTAGAACTCTCTCTGTATACCAGGCTGGCCCTGAACTCACAGACCTGCCTTTGCCTCCAAAGAGTGTGCCACCCTGGCTGTTTTCAGTGTTTAATAAAGTTCTATATTGGTAAACTTAATGGATTTTTCACTTATTAAGTTCTCTGTCACAACACTTCATTCTGGTAAACACACCATCTTTTGGGTTGTAGAGAGCTCTGCAGCAGGAGTACACAGGCAATGGTGTAGAACAAAGAAGGTCTTACTGGTTTGGACTTTACCCAATGGAAGGGTAACTGTGTGTCCCTTATCAGCATCTACATGAAACTTAAGACTGCCAGGAGCTGAGAAGACAGGAGAGGTTCCAAAGACCAGTGGAGAGCAGAGAGAGGGCTGAGGAGACAGGACTGTGCCAAGGGAATGTGGCTTTGCATGGCAGGAGAGAGAACAGCCACAATACACCAGACGTCTGATGCTGAGCAAGTCTCCCGAACAAGGTTAACGGTATTTCCATGGCTGCAAAGAAAAATGTTCCCAGGGCTGAGGTCAACTAATGAGAAGGCAGGTATATACATAAGCTGACTGGGGAGGGAAGAGGGTGAGTCAGACATCCAATCCTATGATATGGAGGAAGGATCAAGGGTTAGACCACAAGCAGTACTAGAAAGGACACTGGGGGCCAGCACTGGGACAGTCTTGACCTCCTTGTCTAGGTCAGCAGGGTGAAAGGTAAGGTTCTCTTTCAGTGTCTTTCAGTACAGTTAAATAAATGCACGGAGGGCACAGAAGACTTTGAGATTTTGTTGACTCTGACTCCATAAAGAAAAAACAAACAAACAAAAAACCCAAACCAAACCAAACCAAACAAGCCAAGGTTAGAAAAGCATGGTGCTAAGATGGGAAGCAAGCGGAGGAGTAAGGGAAGATGTGGAATAAGATGTCTGATGAGATGACCTAGGACAAATCTAATTTCATGAAATAATGAACTTCAACTGTGCCTAAAATGAAGACGGCCCCTGCCCGCCCGCCCTGCCACCTGGGCTCTGTGAGTGGCACTCAGGAGCTCTGCCTGTGACTTACATCTCTACTCCTCAGTTTCCTTCTGAGAGCACACACCAATCTGTGTTTATAATGTGAGCCGTGTAGCACTTTCTGTCTCCTCACAAAAGTGTGACATTTAATTTTAACTTATATTTTGCTTTTTAAGCTAAAATTTTTGAATACACAGAAAATTGTCTACATTTATAAGATGGAATTAATTTGTTTCAAGTCTTCTCATATTATATCATTTCAAATCACAAAGCAAAACAAACAAACAAACAAACAAACCCTGAAATCTGGACAGAATTTTTAAAAAATTTTTATACCAAATAAACTTCTTTAGACTCCAGATGTTAATACAGTTTTGCCTTCCAGAGACACAAAACGTGTCCACTTGTACCAGACACACCTAATGTATATAACAGACTGTTTTTTTCCAAATTTTATATCCTTTAAGATGGGGCTGGGGAGTTGGCTCTGTGTAAGAGCACCTGCTGCTATTCCAGAGGACCCAAGTTTGGTTCCCTGGCCACATCAGACAGCTCCTAACCACCCATCTGTAACTTCATTTCTAGAGAACCCAACGTCCATGGACACGCAGGGCCTGCACTCAAATACATAAAGACACATCCTATACATAATTAAATACATCTTTAGACAGCTTCAACCAAAGTTTGATCCGAAGGACACATGTCCTGTGGCATCTAATTTACATAATATCTATAACCTGCCTGATGTTTACCACACACTAAAACTACTATAGGCTTTCTTTCTTCCTTTCTTTTTGCTGCACTTTGCATCAAACTCAGAATCTTGAACATGTTAGGCAAATGCACTAATGAGCTTATATACTACTAAATGCAACTTGTCACAAATACAACAGATTTACAAAAATAAATTAGTACTTGTTCAAGAAATTTGAATTATATCAAGCAGATGTATTTGATGGAACATGTTTAAGAATTCAGAATAAGAAAAACCAGAAACTAAGCAAATTTAAAGAAAACTAACAGAAAAAGCTATAGCTGTAATTTTAAAAAAATATCAAAACTCACTTGTCAGGCTGTTATCCAAAGCAGCTCACTGGTTAACCAACCTGACAATACCCAGAGCCAAGTGTGTGGTTGCACACCCTGACGGCGGCACTTGGGAAGGAGAAGTAGCAGATGAACTGCTTCAAGCTGGGGCTGACTACAGCTTACCAGCAGGGCCTAGCATGCAGCTGAGGCAGTTTGATTCATACAGAAAAGAAAAACAAATATCCTATTGCAAAATGCTTCTTAGCCACTTAACTATGGTGGCAAGCACTTTAACACTGAAATATGATAAGGGAGATAAATCAGGATGAGAGGTGAGCACAGGAAGAGTATTCACATGCCCATCTCTTGGGCATAAAGACACTTACCTTAAGGGATCAAAGAGGACTTCCTGGTTTCTTTACTTTTCTTCCCTATGCAAGTATGAAATGCTACAATCAGAAAAACATGACTTTAAATCACAAAACACATCAGGTTTTCTTACCTGAAGGTACCAGAGAATCCTGCTCAATGATCCTTGCAGAAGCCAGATCACTGATAATGTACTGTAGCCTTAAATGTCTGAACACGGGCGCAAATGGTTTTCCCTGCTCAGTTTCAAGGAAAGTCGTCCCTTCAAAGTCTATTAAGAAAGTTTTAATTAAACAGCATTCTTGTCAAATGTGCTGTTTTACTAAATGCTTCTATGGATAGTCATAGACACAGTTTGCTAGAATGTAAGTAAGCCATTTCCAAGGATTTCAACACTCTTAGAATGAATCTAAGATTTGAGGAAACTTACAGGAACTTTGATAGATCTCTCAAATTAATTTTAGTAATAATTATGTCCTTAGGTTGGGACTTCAGCTGTCCTTTTATTTTTGTGATTGCTCTTACGGGACAGCATGGTAAGAGAGGTATACTTGAGGAAGTGACTTGTATGAGACTCTGTCTCTAGAATCCCTTCCCAAGGAACCCAGAGGCTATGTCAGGGTCTTCACATGTTGACCAGGACAGGGACAGCTATTCAGCCTTCTAACTTACATCAGTGATGGAGACTACATGCAGTTTTGAGCTGCCTGATATGGGCACTGGGAACTGAATTTACATCATCTTCAAGAGCAGTACACACTCCTAAGTCCCAACTTGTACTGAGCCATGTCTCCAGCCCCTGGAAGGGCTCCTTACACACCATGCAGTGCATGCCACATATGACCTCTGCATCTACTTCCCAGTTAGTGATGCACAGAAGTAGCCTGCAGACCCCATCAAGATTCACTGGTTGAGAGATGGGGCTAGCTTATCAGAGGATATCGTATAATTCCCACGATGAACTTATGACAAACAGAACAGTAGTTCTGAGAGTTAGGATGTGGGACATTTCCTTCTCCAGCACTGACTGCTGTAAAAGGCTGTAAAAGGCTGAGGTAGGAAATTGCTCAATTGTTTTTCAGCTCTAAAATCAGGCCAAGGCCTGACTGTAAGAAACATCATTAAAAGAAGGTGTGTGTGTGTGTGTGTGTGTGTGCGCGCAGGTGTGTGTATGGGGGGGGATATCAATAAAAAAGTTTCAATGTACCTTTTTTCCACTTTGAAAACCAGACATCTGTTTCTGTCAAAAGCTGCTTTAAAGACCCATTCCAGGAAGGCACCAGCTGAAGGAACATCCACTAGTTAGAAGACAAAGCAAAACAAAGTGTTGTAAGACTTCATTGCTTTGTGGTAGTATTTTCAAATAGTCCTATCTTTAAAAGTAACTTTCTTTTTGAGATGGGGGTCTCATGTAGCCAGGCTGGCCTTGAACTTAATATGTAGCTGAGGACAAACATGACCAACCTGTGAAGTGCTGGACTACAGGCCTGTGCCACCATACTCAGTTTTTAAGTCAGTGGTTCTCAACCTGTGGGTCATGACCCCTTCAGCAAACCACTATCTCCAAAGACACTGACGTTATAACTCTTAACACTAGCAAAATAACAATTGTAAAGCAGCAATAGAAAGAACTTTATGGTTGGGAGTCACCACAACACAAGCAACTGTATAAAAGGGTCACAGCAGGAAGGAGGTTGAGAACCACTGGACTAACTGGGGCTAGGAACTGAACCCAAGGCTTTGTATATGCCAGGAAAGCACTCTACTGATGGAGCTCAATCTCTAGCCTAGATAATAGTTAAAATTTCTATTTTACAAGCAGCTGCAAGAAAGTTTAACTACTTTAAAAACTGATTTCACTTTATTTTATGTGCACTGGTATGAATATGTCAGATTCCGTGAAACTGGAGTTACAGACAGTTGAGAGCTGCCATGTGGGTGCTGGGAATTGAACCCTGGTCCTTTGGAAGAACTGACAGTACTCTTAAACCACTGAGCCATTTCTCCAGCCCTGAAAGTATAATTAGTAAAGCTTTGGCAGGAAGTAAGAATTATAAAAACTCCATGTGAATATTAATTGTTGCTAACACGCCTTAGTGAATCAAACAGCTAGAGTTTTAACATATATAACACACTGGTAATTCTGTACTAACATATTCTAATCACTAACACAGCAATCACACTAAATATGATGCAAGACTATAAGACTGCAAAAGCAAGAATGAACACAGGAATTTCTGACTCTGCTATTGAGACAGCATGCATGGTGACGAGCGTGGATGTTCGATCCTCCAGCTGTCATGTAGGAGCTGAACACATCATTTAATCCTCTGCATTTTAATTTCTTCATTGGCAAGTGAAGTGTCATGGAGTATCTCCCTTGCAGGCTACAAAAGGATGTGTATGGAGTGTTTATTAGTACTGTGTTGGCAGAGTGACCACTGTCCAAGGACAGCACTTTGGACATCAGAGCAGCTACGAGGACAGACAGAACGACTGCTAGTACAGTTCACAGGTAAAAGTGTAATTCCCTTCAACACACACACACAAGTTATTTCCTTGAAGGAAACTGTCAAATTCTGTCCCATCTTGACCACCAAAATACTACGATGGAAGGTTCTCGCTGCAGGTTTCACAACTGCATGAAGTGCACACATTTCCCACAGGGACAACAGACTATGGATGACACACAGTGGGGCAAGAGCAGTGGCCTCTGCCGTAAGTACACATGAGTAGCGATGCCAACCCTTACCAACAGACAGAGTAATAGCTGATGTCTTTCCAACTGTGAAACAAAACTGGACCTAAATCTATCAAAAGGATGAAAAGGCTGGGTTTGGTGTTCACTCGGGTAATCACAGCACACAGGATGCTGAGGCAGAGGGTTAGTGTAGGTGTGGGATGCAGAATGAGGCCCTGCCTCCAAAAAACAAAACAAAACAAAACAAAACGCAAGAGCAAGCACTGTGGTGGTCTGAAAGAGAACAGCCCCAGCAGGCTCATTTGTCTGAATGCGTGGTCCTCAGTGGGTGGAGCTGTTTGGGAAGAATTAGGAGGTGTGTCCTTTTGAGGGGTGTCATTTGGGTGAGATTTGAGGTTTTAAAAGCCCAGGAGAGGCTCAATCTCTTGCTCTGCCTTCATCTTACTGATAATGATATAAACTCTCAGCTTCTGCTCCTGTGCCATGCCTACTTGCCATCAAGTGCCCTGCCATGATGGTAACAGACTAACCCTCGGAAACCATATACAAGCCCTCAGTTCAATGCTTTCTTTTCTAACTTGCCTTGGTCATGGTGTACTTCACAACAATAAAATAGTAACCAAGATAATCATGAATCTCTAAGTCTAAATGAAGACTCAGGTTTTGGCACATGTCCTCAGCTTGAGATGGGTTGGTGGAATGACTTAGCATTATCAGTACTGTGATAGTGGAGAGATATACCAGGGGCCACCTACTTTCACTTCAGGACACAACTGAACAAACTACTGAAGTCACATGTCATTTAATGATGTAAGTGTCCTGGCTTAGGTGATGTGGGTATTGTAGCCTAAACACGCATTTTGAGCACATTCAAGGAGAGTGAAGCTGAGCTGTGGTGTTCGTTAGGTGAGGTATATTCAGTTTATGATGTATTTCCTCAGATACAAGCCAGTGTAAGCCAAGCAGCATGTATAGTTCCTCTGCTTATTGAGCACCCAGAAGCAGTATTTCCAGCTTTTCACCACAGAAGCAATGTGAAGTAATATTCTTTTTTTTTCTGTGAAGTAATTTCTTATATTCATACATCAATACCTTTTTAAGAGCTGTATATACATCCATCTCCACTTGCATCACAAATAAGTTAGACGAACCAATGAGCTGTTTCATGACGTTTATACTGTAAAAAGCAAAACACGAGTGAGCTTGTCTTCAACACAGCTGAAGGACTCTGGTGAACTAAGATTTAACAAATTTTATATGTGTGTATGAGAGAGAGAGAGAGAGGAGAGAGAGAGAGAAAGAGAGAGAGAGAGGGAGGGAGGGAGAGATGGGGGGTGTGTGTGAATGCAGGCACACAAGTCCCCGTGTGCGTGTGGAGGTCAGAGGACAACTTTCAGGACTTGGTTCTCTCCCTTTCCCACAGGTCTAGGGCTTGAATTTAGGTCACTGTGTAGTGGTTGCTTTTACCTGTTGAGCTGTCTCACTGGCTCTAAAACCTCTGTCAAATAAAATATGGAGTTAAAAATGTTAACAATCTTATTTGAACAAGACAAAGCTCCTGAGCTAGCTAACACTGCATCTCAACAGCAGTTTCTTAACTTTGACATGGGGTTGTGAGGGATCTGCGAGGGGCCTGCATTTATTCACTGTTACACTGGGAAAGCACTGCAGGCTCTGACTAAATACCAGCCCCCTTCTTCCTCCCCATGGTCCTATGTAAAAATGAAAACCAAAACACCTTTTTATTTTTAATAGTATTCCGGTTTTTGTGACTTGCTTCATCTCTTTTAGTGATAGATACTTTAACAGCTGGCTTAGAGCAGAAGGAATAGGGGGCAAGTTGTAAGCCAGAGAAAGTAGAGGAGCGATGCAATGAAGCTTTTTTTTAAAAGATTTATTTATTTATTATATGTTAAGTACACTGTAGCTGTCTTCAGACACTCCAGAAGAGGGCACCAGATCTCATTACAGATGGTTGTGAACCACCATGTGGTTGCTGGGATTTGAACTCAGGACCTTTGGAAGAGCAGTCAGTTCTCTTACCCGCTGAGCCATCTCGCCAGCCCACCAAAACACTTAAAATTCACTAAAATAGCTGCATTTTCAAAGTAGCATTTTTCTCTTCCTGAAGCAGGAAATTTCTATACAGAGCAGGCTGTCCTCAAGCTTGACATCCCCTGATCTCAGCTTTCTCAGTGCAAAGATCATCAGTGAGCCCCACATACTACTCAACATAGCCTTTAACATCTATGCTTACAAGAACTTTCAGTCAGAAAGCACCCTGTAAGCCAGGCATGGCAGCTCATGCCTATAATCCCTGCGGAGGCAAGTATGGGTCTCTGTGAGTCTGAGGCCAACCCATCAACTCAGTGAGTTCCAGAGCTGCCAGGGCTACAGTGAGACCTTGTCTCAAAACCAAACATCTTTACGACTCTTAGCAGAAAATATGGACGGTCAGGAGTTTAAATTTAGAATGGAAAAGTGGTCACTGGCTGCTCAATCTATCTCTTTTTCTTTCCCTTTCCTTTAAGACAAAAAGCATTTGGGTTTCTAAGACAACTTCTCTTTGACAGTCTTTCTGAAAAAGTTCAGTGAGCTCTCTAACATCTCTCCCTCCTCTCTTGGAAGCCACAACACACTAGACCCTTTGATATATCCATTTTCATCAAAGCACCTTTACTTCCAGCACTTCAGAGGCAGAGCTAAGTGAATCTCTGTGAGTTCAAGGCCAGCCTGGTCTGCATAGGAAGCTACAGGGCAGCTAGAGCTATACAGAGAGACTTTGTTTCAAAAGCAAACAAAACCCCCTCAAAACAAAACTAAAAAACACATCACACACATGCTATTTATAACCTAGAGTCTTCATTTTCCAGACCTGTCATAGATGTCTTGGTCTCACAGCAAAGGGAAGCCAACAGTGGCAAACAGCACAATCACACCACATCATCCACAGACCTCAGCTGTGTATCATCAACACTCCAGGACATCCATAAGGAAGGGCGGAAGGAAGAGTGAATGATAAATGCATGCAGTTCAAAGGGCCAAGCTAACTGTGAGTGTGACTTCAATCAGGGTAAGAGGAGTGGGGGTGGAGTGAGAGAGAGAGAGAGAGAGAGAGACAGACAGAGAGAGACAGAGAGACAGAGAGACAGAAACACAGAGAGAGACAGCCAGAGAGACAGCCATCATGGCACGTGTGGAAGTCATAGGACAAGTCTTAGGGACTGCTTCTCTCCTGCTACCTTGTAGTCTTGGAATAGAATTCAGGTTGACAGGCCTTTTGCATTAAGCGCCTCTGCCTTCTGATCCAGCTACTGTCCCATAAACAGTTTACAGTAGGGTCTGGAGAGCTGGCTCAGTGGCTAAGAGTGCTTACTGCTTCCCAGCACCTACATGGCAGCTCACAACCATCTATAACTTTAGTTTTAGTGGATCCTACACCCTCTTCTGGTCTCTAAGGACTCCTGGACACACTAGTGCACAGACATACAGACAGACAAACACACACTACAAATCTTTTAAAAATTTTTTTTCCTAAAACACATTTTGATTTTTCCCCCCAAACATCATGTTCTATGATAGAAAAAGTTTTCAAACTATCGCCTTTGAAGCTCTATGCTTGCAGAAGTGAGGTAGCACTTAGAAGTCTTTACGGTCTTTGAGGAGTAGTACGTTTTTATTACAACTGTTAAAATACATATATATTTTATCATTTATAACAAAGAGATAAGTGCCGAGCTTACTTATCTCTTGTATATAAGCCAGGGTGCCTTTTGTTAAATTGTTCACTTTTTCTTTCTTCTTTCCTCTCCCTCCTCCCTCCTCCCTCCTCCTCCTCCTCCTCCTCCTCCTCCTTCTCCTTTTTTTTTTTTTTTTAAAAGATTTATTTATTTATTATATGTAAGTACACTGTAGCTGTCTTCAGACACTCCAGAAGAGGGCGCCAGATCTCGTTACGGATGGTTGTGAGCCATCATGTGGTTGCTGGGATTTGAACTCCAGACCTTCGGAAGAGCAGTCGGGTGCTCTTACCCACTGAGCCATCTCACCAGCCCCTTTTTTTTTTTTTTTTTTAAACACTCAGTAGGTACTCCTGGCTGTCCTGGGACTCATTATGTAAACCAGACCAGCCTTGAACTCACAAAGATCCACCTGCTTCTGCCTCTAAGTCCTAGGATTAGTGTGTACACCAGGCCTGGTTCTCACAATATTCTTTGTATTAGAAACAAACCCTGGACTACCTGAGCAAAGAAAGCGGGTCATTTTAGGGTGATCGGCTGTAAAGCTCCTCAGTGTCACATACCTGAGTTCTTTGAAAAGCTCCACACTCTGGTGAGTCATGAGGTTGTTCAGCAGCCACTCGAGGCACCTGGGGTCAAAGCAGGGTTAGCTGATGTGTCCGAAACTGCTAACTCACCAAGGTCTTACTCACAATCTAGTGAAAAGAGTGGTAGTCATGCTAGGCCATTCTCAAAGTCTTTCCCTTAGTGATCTGAAATTTAGTATTGTTTTGTCAGTAGTTATTACGGGAAATTCCCTTAACATTAGTACCATTTCTCATTAAGAAAACTTCATGTTTGTGTTACTTTGTAAGATGTTACCTTCCATACAATTTAAAAATAAGTTCTGCAATTCTCAAGAGTCAAACTGCCCATGTTTGTATTGGTATACCATCGTAGTGCCTACTCCTTAAGTGGTGGCCAAAGTTGTATAAGCATGTTTCAGGCCCACTGTAGTCAAAACAAGGGCAATTCTGAGCAACTTAAGGCTTAGTCCAGCAGAAAAGCAGGACTCTTAAAGTAACAAAGTCTACTCTTTCCCAACTAATTCTTTATTACATTCTCGTAAGACTCCAAAACAGCTGAAGCCCCAGAAGTGGGGTGGGAAAGAAACAGGAAAGGTGGCTCACTTTTTCTTTACAGAGTCTAGTCCATAGGTCCCTGCCGATGTGTAATAGCCACACACAGTTCTCACAGAGATGGTCTCCTTCATTGTCTCACCGCACTGCTGTATCAAACCATCCTGTAAACATAAACAAGCACTAGAAAGGCCATTTTGCCTGGGGAATCAGCTCTCATGTCATGCTTTCTTACTAAGATGTAAAACCAAATCAAAATAGCAAGGAAGGAAGGAAGGAAGGAAGGAAGGAAGGAAGGAAGGAAGGAAGGAAGGAAGGAAGGAAGGAAGGAAAGAAGGAAATTCATTAACTGGAGTTAGCCTAAGTTTTTTATAGGTCCAATAGAAATGTTGAAAAAAGAATCCAGCAATTAGCCCACTGACCATCTGAAGCTGAGAATGAACTGGGCAGGGAGGCACTGAGGGAAGATGCTGTGAGTTTCATATTCTGTTTTCTGCTCTGGACTTTACAAATTTCTTCAACAGGACTTGTTTTTTCCTGTTCTTACTGAACCAAGAATTCTTTACATAGTCATCTAATCAAGTTACAGGACAAACAAAGGAATAATATCGATGCGTGGAACAGTGCTCAGTTAGGGTTAAAGCACCATCAATACCCCACAGATACCTCTAAACAAGTATATGAGTTTTAAATAACATTAAAATTTTAATTTAATGCTCCCCTCCCCTCCCCTCATGGCAGGCTGGAGAGCTGGCCCCAGGGTCATGAGAGTAGAAGAACTGGCCCTGTCCCTTGTTTCAAGACAGCAGGCCCTGCATCTCCCCTGGGAGGCATGGAAGAGCTAGCCCTGACGCCATGTGCATTGATGAGCAGGACCTGAGGGCATGAGAATGGTAGAGCTGGCTCTGCCACTTGCTGGCTGCAGTGTTGGATGGACTAGCCAGGGAAGGGCTGAAGAACTTGCCCTGGTGGTGTGGGTGCTAGAGAGTTGGTGGGCTGACCAACTCAAGATACTTCTCACCCCAACATCGACCTCATCAGTGAACTGCTGGATGTACGAAGGGGCTGGCCCTACAGATCTACAACTACAGATCTCCATGACACAAGGCAACAAGAGGCTATCCAAGAGGAGTCCCAGTGAGGATCCAGTATCAATAGTGTAGCAGAAGACAGAGGCATTGAATCAGACCAACAAGTCACTGCAAAGAACCTTTGTAAGCAAAGATGTATGGACAAAAGGGTATACCATGGGCCATATTGTGACATATGATGGCTTCCATAATGGAATTTTTTCCTTTGGAGGGGAGGTTCCAAGGATGGAAGGTGGGTACAAGAGGAAGGGGTGATGAGTGGGATCAGGGTACATGATGTGAAATTCACAAAGAACCAATAAAAAGCTTTAAAAATTAATCTAAAATATTTACATAGGTTTCAAATAAACCAGCTTTTATATACAGAAAGAACAGTCATTTTTCATTCAAGTTTCTGAAACATATCATGCAACTATATTATTAAATTAGAATTAGTAAGTTATAAAAATAAGGCAGAATGCAGATTTAGAACAAAACCAAAAGGACCAAAGTTAGAAAATATAGATATCCAAAGTAAGTATTAGAAAGATAAAAATATTTGAAAAAATAACCTCAGCCAGGATAATAAACAAGCTAATAACTAGTACTTTAGACTCAGATAGATCAGCATGTCAGACCACATGGGCTTAAAGTAAGGCATAGTACTGACTCAGTGTTTTATAAACTTATCTCAATTCTAGACCCTTCTTCCCTAACACACATTACCCCACCTCCTCCTGGGGAGCCTTTTCTTCTCTGTGGTTGTTACTGGGACTTTCATCAAGACAGCCACAGTATGTCTGCATCTCTAACATACTTTCTTTCCTTCACATGTTGTACCTGAAACAATCTTCCATTATTTTGGTGTGAAGTTGTGAATCAAACCCACAGCCCTGCACATGCAGGTGAGCACAACAGAGCTGCACCCCTCAGCCCTCTAAAATAGAGACTGTCTATCCCTGATTAAAATCTTCCAAAGGAGCTCCCACATAAAGTTAAACTTTACAATGTGCAGAGAAACCTTCATTTGCTGATTTTGACCTCTTTCCAATCCTTTTTATTTTTTGTTTTGTTTCTTGAGACAGGCTCTTACTATGTAACTCGAGCTGGCCTATAAGTCACCAGGGTGATCTTGATCTCAGAGATCTGCCTGCTTCTGCTCCCTGAGTGCTGGTATTAAAACGTGCACTACCACACCTGGATTTTTTAAATGTTTATTTATTTGTGTTGTACACCTTCACAGCATGCATGTATTGACCAAAGGAAAACTTGGAGGAAGTCAGTTCTCTCCTTTGACCATGTGTGTCCTGGGGATGCAACCCAAACTGTCAGGCTTGATGGCAGGCATCTTTAAAGGCTCAGTCATCTTGCCAGTCCCCCAATTCAATTTATATTAATAGTAGAAACTTAGTCTCCTTAACTTCTCTAATCTTCCATCCTCTGTTCCTGGTCAGAAATGCTGTTTTGCACCTTTTCACACAGTTCAAGGTAAGCACCCTTCAAACTCCATCTGGAAGTACAGTGAGGATTCTGGGTTGAACTGGCTCTTCCTATCTTCCAAGTTTATTAGGCCTCTGCATGGTGTTTGTGTTGTACTCTTAACACTGGGTAACTGTTTGCACCTTTGCGTTTACTTATCTCAGTTCACTGTGAGATCCTTGAAGGTACACACAGATAACCCATGTTTAGGGATTACATCTTCATCCTCTCTGGCTCCTTATGCTAAGTCTTACATATTGCACAATGTGTTCAACATATAGTTACTGAAAGACGCACATTATTTACATGGGATGATACCACAATGAAGCTTAAATAACAAACTATTTCTTTACCCAATGAATTAAATTTACTTTTTTTCTTTTTTTGGTTTTTCAAGACAGGGTTTCTCTGTGTAGCCCTGGCTGTCCTGGAATTCACTCTGTAGACCAGGCTGGCCTCAAACTCAGAAATCCACCTGCCTCTGCCTCCCAAGTGCTGGGATTAAAGGCGTGCGCCACCACTGCCTGGCCTAATGAACTAAATTACTGATCATATACCATCTGCTTAGCAGTGATGCCACTGATGGACAGAACTCTGCAGAGGAATGTGTGCAGACAAGTGAACTTTCCAAGTGTCAGCAAATCAAGGAAGCTATGAAGAAACACCTCCCATCCAGTTCACACAGTGATCAAAGACCTTCAATCTAACCAATAACTTTTGGTCAAACATTTTCAGCAATTTCTAACAAATGGCATGCTTATCCATTTTGTTTTAAAGATGGCAGAAGTAGAACTTCACTTCTGTTTTAGAGGTGTGCACAGAGATAGACTAGATTCCTTGACACTACTTACCAATTGCAGCATGCAAGCTGCTGCCAAAATGGCAACGACCCTGCTGGGCTTTATTAAGACGTCATCTCGATACAGTGATCCAAATGCGACCTGCAGTGCTGAAAGCAAAAGTGCACACACAGAATGAAATGCTGCCTGCAGGTGAGAGGCTCCTGCAGAAGCAGAAAGGACATTAGTCTGCACCTGGAGAAGCATCAGGAACTATCATGGCAGCTATGGTTACTGATGGTGTTAATACATAACATTGCTTGTTGGAAAGGATTCTGCCAACTCCAGCCATATTTTCTCTGTCTAATCTTGACATAGTCAGTGGTTAGAAGTAAGGCATCCCGTGATGTGTCAGCTGTGTCAGAACTGCTGAGTACATCAACTCTAAGTGCACAGCCCATCACTCTTTGATAACATTTCTTTAGAGGAGTAGGTAAGGCTCTCACTCACAATGTAGATAAGGCTGGTCTCCAGTTCACAGCATCCTCCTGCCTCAGCCTCCTCAGGGCCAGAATTATAGCCCTGTGGCCCCAGGTCACTAAGATGTGTGCTTAACTTGTGACCACCTCTGTGCCCATTCACACCCGGTCTTCACATCTAAGACCACTCCCCCTCCAATGCCTCTCACCAATGTTCTTCAGATTGCTTTGTAAACACCTCAAGTTTCTTTGCCTCTGGAGCGGGCCTTGGGTTTCCCCACTTGGGATATCAAAGGAGATGAGCAGGAGTAGGGAGGGAGGAGAGGAGGGTCTGCACAGAGGCTCGCTAAGCTGTTCTCACAATCCCTTCCCCTCCTCAGCCCTGTTTCCTCAGCCACAGCTCCCGTAAAGCTCTCAAACAGCCTGCTGCATGATTCATATGCTCACTGTTCCACAGAAGATCTTCACACATCATTTATTTTTATTTTTTGGTGTTAGAGAGCAAACCTTAACCAGGGCAGGAAAGCACTCACTCTTTTAGCATTTAGCTGCAGCCCTCACTTATAGCCTTTGACAAAAGGAGACAAGCTTCCCATGCCCTCCCATGCTTCACATCCCAGGCTGACATAGCCACAAAGACACATGAGCGACTGACTGAACTCCTAGGACTAAATAGAGACAGAAGACACAACAGATAAACTGAGTGAATCAATATGAAATTTCCACCTTCTAGTATATCATACAACTTTTCCCCTTGCTTATAAGGCTAGACTATATTTCATCAAAAAAAAAAAACCCAGTAATAATTATGGAGGTGATACCTTCTATATCAATGTTCTGGTCAGGAATCTCCAGTTCAATAATATTCATGCTGGATTCTTTCCAAGAACCACTGAACATACTAGAAAAGTAGCCAGACTGGAAAAAAAAAGTCAATGATTAGCCAGAACTTTATCTTCCAAATATTTTTTCTAATATCTATTTCTAACTCTAAGCATGTACCATATCAAAAAAATCTAACATATCATTTCAGGAGAAAAAGATCATCAAAACACGTACAAGAAGAAGAAGTTAAAAATAAGGCCATTATGAGGTAGAGTGAACTATGTGTTCAGTGTGATACTACTACAAATCCAAAGCAGATAGATTCTTACAACACTATCAGAATCCAGACCCCATATCACAATGGAACCTGGGCAGCCTTTCAGCAGTCAGAGTCCCTAAGGAGGCATTTCTTTCTCACAAGCCCAGCAGTACGTACAGTGGGTGTATGCTTCTGTATTCAGGAGAGCCGAGGAAACAAGTCCTCCTCACACTACCGACTCTTCCCTGTGGCCTCAGTAGCGATTAAGGATCCAGAGAACTCCCAGACTGGACCTAAAAGGATGCACTCCAAAGAAATCTGAGACCCGCAACGTAGTTTTATATGACTACAGAGGATTCTGAATCCCAGCGTGGGTAAAGTCTGTTTCTACCTGCTAGGTCCGTTCCTTATAATTAATACTGCAGTACTTTAGAATGGATCAAGTATTAACTAATTAAAAGTTCTATTTCATATAAAAAACATAATAATTAAAATAGAATAAACATAACATCCCTTAGTCCTTATGCTCATATGTTTGCATATGTGGCTGCAGGACACAGTCAACTATTAGTTTAAATTTTTAAAATTTTACTTTTAATGATGGCTTTTAAATGCTTTAACCTCCTTTCTAGCCCACCACTCACCAGAGGTAGTGGAAAAGAAAGAATATGGGGGAAGTAGACCTGTTTAGAAATTGTTCTTTAGAGCAAATCTCATCTACATTGTCTGGAAATTAGTGGTTCAGTTCACAGGTCAGCAGCAGCAGCTCAATCCACTGGCAAACACTTCAAGGATATACCTAGTTTAGTAGTGTTGGGCCAGCAGCAGCAGCAGCAGCAGTGGCACAACTTAGCAGAGACAGCCAGACCTCAGTTGAATTGGCACAAGTCAGCAGGAGGGATTTGGACCAGAAGGGACACCAGGAGAAGTTCTCCACTGTGTCTCTCTCAATGAAACGAAGATCAGTGAACACTCAAGACCAAGAAGAGTTGTAGAGCTAGCTCTAAAAGCAAGCACCTCTCACAGTTCATTGAGTCTTTTTATACTCCCTCCAAACATCACAGGCCCTCCATAGGTCTTGCTGAGCCATGTGTCTTGTCTCAGCATGTGAGTCTGAGCATAAGTCCATGTGACTCTGTCTCAGCTGACATCACTTTGCCAATGGGCCTGGTCCACAGAGGTGGCAAGAAGTTAAAGCACGCCGCCACAGTTTTTTGGTGCATTTTCTCTCATAGAGTCCCAACAATGCAGCTCAACAACATATAAGGTGGACCAATACATGTGTGTCCTCAGCAAAGACTCTTTCACTACATCTCCTTTTACTGCTTGCTTTATAGTCTTTCTACCTGTGTATACTTCAGAGAAACATTCTTTCACAGGTCTGCCTTAGCTTTTTACCTGTGTCAGCTTCAGTGAAACGTTCCTTCATGTGTTTGCCTTAGGAAAACACCCTTTTAGTTGTGTATGTTTTAGGAAAACTTTTTTACATGTTTGCCCCAGCAAAACACCATTTAACACAACCGACTTTCTAAAGAACCCTTAAGTTTTTACTTCAGTCAGCACTAAGTCAGATGCTCTGACTGTGCATGGCTCACACACTCAAGTCCCCTGTAGGTCACAGGTAGTGCCTACTACAATGTACATGCTATATAATAGCCACATTATGGCTGAGGGGATGACAAAGGCCTACATGTTCAGGACAAATGCAACTGTCTTTTTTCCAAATATTTGTAACACAGAGTTGTTACATCTGAAGTTGTGGAACCTGCAAATACATGGAGCCAGCTGTTCAACATGGCCCACAACTAGGACACAGCCAGTGGTTCTGTCTGAAGGTGCTGTCATGGATTGTGAGATTTCACAGAAGACATTCCATCTCAAGTCAGGAAGAGGCTGTGCGTCTTCTTTTAGGGATTCAAGAGACAGCTTCAGTTGATATTGGTATTCTGATGTACACCTTGGATTGTAGTCTTTGGGATATTTTTTAAAGGATCTCATCTTTCTTAAAAACTTTTAGACTAAATTCGTCAAGTAAACTTGCTCAAAAAAAGTTTCTAAAAGTTTGATTAAAATGTGGGAGGAGGGACTGGAGTGATGGCTCAGCAGTTACAAGAACTTGCTGCCCTTTTTGAGGACTGGAGTTGGTTCCCTGCATGCACCTCAGGCAACTCACAACCCCTAACTCCAACCTCGGGAGACCTGACGCCCTCTTCTGGACTTCACCGGCACTGTACTCAATTGCACAAACCCACACACAGACTTACATACAAGAACATACATTTTAAATAGTGAAAATAAAAATAAATTTTAAAAAATGTAATTAAATGTGAAAGGAAAAATACTTTGCAAACATCTCTGGAACAATTTAGCTCTATTGTCTTTCCTCTCATTATTCTTTCACAATGAGGGAAGCACTAACTCCACAGGTAAGAGCTGTGAGGTCTAGCACAGCAAATAAATGAAACTTGAGTGAGTTGGCGTACCTTAGGCTGAGAGAGATGGTTCGGGGGAGGGGGTGGGGTACATGCACTTGCTGCCACAACTGACAACTGACTCCAATTCCCAGGACCCTTAGAGAAAGAGAGTCAACTCCCACAAGTTGCCCTCTGACATATACAACTCCCTGGCAAGCATGTGTAGACACACACAAAATAAGTAATAATAAATGTAAATGTTTTAAGAAGAATAAAAACATCTGAGGTCTTAGAGCCACACTGTGTTCTATTTTGAAAATCCTGAGCCATTTTGAAGGGAAACTTGCGATGGGGAAAGTCAAATGGGTAGGCACATCAGTTAAGTGACATGCACAGCACCATTGCAGGTCTCCTAACCCAACCGGGCGTTCTAGGGAGGAGGAAAACACCACCTCTCCATTCACTTTCTACAAAGCAACACTTCAGAGAAAAGTATTCAAATAGTTATAAAAGAAGTGTAATGACCTTAACCTGAATATTACAGATGTTCTCCCCAGTTCATCCATTTTCCAGCAAAAGGCACTAACACAAGCTTTTTGACAACAAGAGGCAGAAGTGGGTAGTAGGACCAAGTAGGACCAAGAATTTCAAAATCTGTTTGAAGGTTGAGGCCAGCTTTCACTCCCAGTGCCCACCATCTTTCTTCCCAGCAGACACTTTACTAGAGGAGAGCTTACTATGAAATCCAACCAAACAGCAGAACATACTCCAAGTGCCCAGGCTTCTCCAAGCTCCCTCCTTGCCCAGGGTGTCAGTGAAATACTCACTTGACATAAGTAGATTTTGTGTAAGCTCCACTCTTCACCTAGAGCACAGATCTTAATGTCACTGTTTTCACCATTCAAAAACAGCGTTTGGTAGATGTATTTTGATGTGCTCTTTAATTTTTTCCTGTTAAGAAAACCACAAAGTTACAAACAGCACAGAGCTCAGCAGGAGACTAGTATCACCAGGCCCTGTCCAATGCCAGCACATTAAAGCGGGCAACATTTCACCAATTTTTATACACCATTAAGTCTCGTTTTTGCCCTGTTACTGTGACATCCAACTTCCCTACTGTGTGAATGAGGAGGTATGAGAGGGGAATGTCACGAGAGGTTAACTAGGTGCTCTTACTAACAGCAGACAGATGAGACAAAAGAGGAGGGAGACATCTATATCCACCCTATATAAGTTGTTGGTTCTAAACCAATTTAAGTTACTTGCTCAATAAACAAAGACAGGCTGGTGACCACACTTTGCTTATTTCCTTGTTTAGAAACTAAGTCATAGGGGAGATTCACTATTGCTGCAGCAAACTGTTACTCAATTATAATCCAGTTGGTAGAGTGCCTGCCTTGAATGCATAAGGCCCTGGTTCAATCCTCAACATCACAAAAAAAGAAAAAGAAACTTAGACTCAAGCTTATTTCAGCTTCAAACTAAACTAATTAAAACTAATTTTAAATTTACTGGTTTTTCCCCACTAGACAAATGGCTTGCAACCCTAGATCAAAGCTTTTTAAAACTATGCTCAAAGGATATGCATGTTAGAGGCACTGGTCAGGGCTGAACCACGATATATGAACACCCTGTAATACCCAGAGCATTGCCTATTATATCTGCAAGTGACTTCTACATGAGACTTATTTTAGTAGAACTGATTTTTAAAAGCTTGGCAACCACAGGGTTGAGTACATAGAGAGTTCTTGCACAACCCATACAAGACCCCTCACCACTGTATAAACCAGATATAGTGGAGCAGGTCTGAACTCCCAACAAGCACTTTGGAGATATGGAAAAGACAATCAGGAGTTCAAGGCCATAACTTGCTCAATAGTGAGTTCAAGGGCAGCTTAGACTACATGAAACTCTGCCTAAGAAAAAAAAGAGTTTGCAATCTCTGCTCAAGATGATCCAGTAAGAGTATGGTAATGGTGGTCATAGGAGCGGATCTAGTTTAAAAAGACATAATTTAAAAAGATGTATTTATTTACTTATGTGTCTGTGCACATGTGCATACGTGTAGGTGCAAGCCTTGTGCATGGAGAGATCACAAGGAGGCAGTGGATGTCACCCTTTATCACTGCCCATCTACTCTTCTGTTTGTGTTTGTTTGTTTGACATAATCTAGATTCACCTGAAAGTAAAATTTCAAGTAGACATTTATTGTCTGAAGTGGGCTGGCCTGTGGGTTTGTCAGTGAGTTACCTTGATTATGTTAAATTAAGGTGGGAAGACCTGCCCATTATGGGTAGTACCATTCCCTAAAAAGGGTTTCTAAACTGTGAGCATGGAGGAAGCAAGCAGTCTGCATGTGTTAATTCACTGCTCTCTGCTCTTGACTTCATACAATGTGCTAGCTGTGAGTTCCTGCCACCCTGACTTCTCTGCAACGATGGACTGTCAGCTGGAGCTGTGAGCTAAAATGAACTTTGTCCTGGTGCTTTACTGCAGCAAAAGAAAGAAAGAAAATGGTTATGATGGTGCATACCTATAACCTCAGTGCTCTTAAACAGGAAGGAAGATCAAGATTTCAAGGTCAGCCTTGGCTAAACAGAAAATGAGAGACCAACCTGGGCTAAATGAGACCTTATCAGTTACTGTTTCATCTTGTGTCTGGAACCAGTGTTTTACTACTCAGGTTCTCCAGAACACAGACACATGCCCACAGATGCTCTAGAAAACCCTGACAATAAACCACGGACTCCAAACATGGGGTGAAATACACACACACACACACACACACACACACACTCAGAGGGGGCAGAATTTATTAGAATAGGGTACTGGTTGTGGGTCCAGCCAGTCCAACAATGGCTGTCTGCCAACAAAAGGTCTAAGAATACAGTAGTTAGCTGTTCAGTCCATGGGCTGTCCAGAGAACATGGCCCAGATTAAAGGTGTATCTTCCCACCTCAAAAGATCTAGATTAAGGGTGTATCTTCTTGTCTCAAAAAGATCCAGGTTAAAAGTAGGTCTTCCCATTTTATGGCTTACTCCCTCATAGGTACACACACATACCCAGACCCTTGGATTTTAGTTAATTCCAGACATAGTTGAACTGACAACTAATAACAGCCTTTCAATATCAATTAGCAATCAAGAAAATGACCCGCATGCGTTCTTCCAATCTTATAAAGTCTGTGTTTCAATTCAGATTCCCTCACTAATAACATTGGGTTGTCAGGCTGACAGCTGAAACTAACAAATACTATTAAACACAAAAGCTAATAAAAAGAGAGAGCAAGAGTTCCGGGGGAAACTTAAAACACAGGGAAATCAGAATTTAAAAAAAAATATATTCATATGCTTGGAACTCTCAAATGACTCTGCTTATGGAATGATAATGGGGCACAGTAGCAGAGGATTACTCAGAACAAAAAAGAGCTATTTAAAAACAAGCATTTAAGTCTCTGGATTGTTAGGATTCACCAATTACCAAGCTGTCAAAAGACTCACATTAAAATACCAAAGGAAAAACTTTCAAAATTTCAGAAGAAAAAAATATGGTCACCCAAAAATAAAACAGAATTAGACCAGGACCAAAACCGTCATCCATGTTTAGGCCGGAAGATGATGGAGCAGCATCATTACAGGCTCAGCAGGTAAAGGGGCCTGGTGCCAACACTAAGGGCCCGCCCAAGTCTGGTGTCTGGAACATTCATGGCGGAATAGGAGCATCAATTTTTCCCCTCTGACCTCTACGTGGGCATGTGTACACACATGTTCACACACACATATTAAATAAAAATACAATACTCTTTAAAAAGAGTAGATGTTTATTGACAACACAGGTTCTGTACCTAAGGCTCAGGTGGAGGCAAGAGGAAGAGGGGGCAGAAAGACTGTAAGAGCTAGAAGAATAGAAAGTTTGCTGAGAGATTTTTATATCCTAGAAATGTCAGAGAAGCGACAAAGATAAAGTCTCACAACATAGCCATCTAAACAAGCTCTGAAAAGGATGATACCAACTATACTCTCACCTGGAAGAGGAAAACATCGCTGGCCTCAACCCTTGATGAGAACTACAGGCAACTAAGGAATGCTGAGAGCTGCAGAAATAGTCTTCCCAGGGAAGGGCCCCTGATTAGTTACCCAAAACCAAGTGATCAGCTACAAATCATATACACACAAGCAATGGTATACAGACTGCACAGGTTGTATTATATATTTAGGGGAAAAACATTACTCTCAAAATTAAAGAAATAGTGGCCATAAATTTGAAAGACATCAGGGATAGATAGATGGGTACAGGGAAAAGTTTAAGGGGGAAATGATGTAATTCTATTTTAATTTTAAAAAATAAAAACTATAAAAAGGAGTCAATGTTTATGGAAAGTCATATAAAGTACCATATCAGTTAGAGGAAGAATAAACTGCGACTACGTATCCACTTACATTCATATAAGCAAAAGTCATCACCCTTTTCCACCCTTATGAAAAAATACTTGAAGATGAAGTTCACCGAGAAAGAAAGGAGAGAAGCTATTGAAAACCACCTCATAGAGATGGGGTCAAGTCTCAGTTACAATCCTTAGAAGCAGGAGACCCAGACTGGAGTGAGAGGGTGGGACTCTGTAGGAGGTCTAGGGTTCAAAGCAGGTTCTATGCTAGGGTATCTCAAAAGATTGAGAAAAGCTCAAGATATGAAGAAAGGATATTATTAGTTCATTAATGGAAGAAAAAAGGCAGCTAGAAACTCTAGGACATTAAGAAGCTTTTAAAAAGGGAGCCAGGCCAGGCATGGTGGCACTGGCTTCAACCCCAGTACTAGGGAGGGAGATCAGAAGCAGAAAGATCTCTATGAGTTCCAGTCCACCCAGAGCTGCACAGTGAGACACTGAAGGGGGAGGTGTACGGGATGAGATGGCTCAGAAGGTGAAGGCCTTACCCACCAAACCTGAAGACTTGAGTTCAAACCCTAAAACCCACATGGTTCAAGGAGAAAACTCCCTTGAGCTGTCTTTGATTGCTGCACATGAACTGTAGCAGAGGCCTCTCTCAAACATAAATGTCAATATTTATGTAAATAGATTTATATACAACAGAAACAATGTAAACAGAAAGAGTTCTACTGGAAGCACCTGACATAACCTAGGCTGTCCTTGAATCTATGAGTCTCCTGTCCCAGCCTCTGAGCGCTGGGATTATAGCTGTGTGCCACAATGCCTGGCATATTCCTATACTTTTTTTCCTAAAGATCCCTTATCATTATATTTTGTCTTTGACAGTTAATTTCCTGTTTTTTGTTTGTTATGATTTATATTAAAATTTCCTTGCTCAAATAATTGTTTTTCTCTTTTAAATGTTCCCTGTCATATATTTCAAAAATTATATTAAATATACATGGTCTACATACCAATCAAAAGGCACAAGCTGTCATGTTAGATTAAAAAAAGCAAGATTTAACTATATGCTGTATATATACTAACCTTAAACATAAAGACACAAACAAGGGCCAGGCAGATTACTCAGCCAATAAAGTGCTTTGCAAGTACAAAGCTGAACACAAGAACAAACCAACAAACACCCACAAAAAAGCCAGGTGGGGTTGCCAGCATCTGTAATCCTAACGGGGCAGGTAGAAGGACAGGAACAGGAGGATCGGACCTTGTTGGTTGGCTAGACTAGCCAATCAGTTTAATAAAGAGACTCATAAAAAGGTAAGGTGGAGGGGAATATAGAAAGATCCACTGTTGATCTCTGGCCTCCACATGCAAGCACAACTGTGCATGAGTGCATATGCAAAGAGTGAAAAGATGGTACTGGTGTGGAAAAGATCCAGCTTGGTAGTAAAGTGCTTCCGGAGAATGGATAAGGCCCTGGGATATGGGCTGGGAAATCTTAGGGGTGGTTGGGTGATGGGATACAGGATGTAGGTTGGAAAGGATTAAAAAGGTGCATCAGACAATTACCAAAAGTAAGTGGGAGTGGCTAAGTCACTAAGGCTGAAGAAGGATGCATGTCTTATGACATAAGAGCCTGTTCATCAAAGAGTTCTAATACCAAATGCACAAAGACAGGCACTCTGGGGCCTGAGAGGTGTCTCGGTGGTAAAGAGCACACACTGCTCTTCCAAAGGACCCAAGTACAATTCCCAACACCCACATTAGGGAGCTCAACACCTCTGTAACTCCAGTTCCAGGACTTTGCAGGAATGTGCACAAATCCACATACTCATAAATAAAAACAAATCTTAAAACCGGGGGGGGGGGGGGGGGGGGCACTGCACTTGTGCTCACTCTCAGATTGTGAGAGTCTCAACACTCCCAGCCCTTCCTTCCTCTCTCTTCTCTCCAGGGTGTCTGGATACAGCCCAGAATGGCCTTTAAGTCACTTTGTGGCTCAGACTGACCTCCAACTTGATGCTCTTGTCTCAGCCACCAGAGGCTTACTGCAGGATTGTAATACCTTGCAAAATCTGCGTAACTCTTTGAGGTGGCAATAATAGTTCTACTTTACATATGAAAATGAGTATATTAAGTGCAGAATACAGATAGGAATTCAGAATTGGAACTCATTAGAACATCCATCTTGTGAATATATTCACCCCCTAATGAAAAGTTATATTAACCTAGTTTTTAACCTAAGATATTTACATATCTTACCGCTACCACTGAGCTCCAACTCTACCACCTACACTTTTTTTTTTTTTTTTTTTTTTTTTTTTTTTTTTGGTTTTCCTAGACAGGGTTTCTCTGTGTAGCCCTGACTGTCCTGGAACTCACTCTGTAGACCAGACTGGCCTCAAACTCTGAAATCCGCCTGCCTCTGCCTCCGGAGTGCTGGGATTAAAGGCATGCGCCACCACGCCCGGCTCACCTACACTTTTTTTGTCAACAAAAATGCAATGTCCATAAGCAGATCCTTTTTAAAAATTTCATTAAAAAATTACATCTGTGTGAGTCTAACAGTGACCTTAAAAAGAGAAAAAAAAAATCCTTACTGCACAGTATATTCTGGTATACGCCACATCTATTTCACAAGCAATGATTTTTTTTTTTCAACTCTTCCCTCAAAAAAATCTTATGCAACCTACACAGAGTGCAGCCCACCTCAACAAGCAGACTTTGTTCTTAACTGGGCGAATCTCCATCACTGGTCCCTCTAGTGACAACACAGAGAGATGTCCATCTCAGGGACTACTATGCTCCTCTCTTTACTGATTTATGGCTAGTGATGCACAGTAAAATTTCCCGTGGCTATCCTATTCAAAAAGCAAACGCCTGCTACGGAAGGGACGCGGAAGCTCTGGCTAGTCCTTTTAGGCTCAGGTTGAGGCTCTGACACTCAGGAAGCTTCTGTTTAATGTGCAGAACCCTAAGCTTTCTAGCTCCCGCACTGATCCCAGGTCCACCCAACACGCGCGAGCTCCCGTATTAACCCAGGTCTATCTGCAAACTCCCAGACCCTACACTGACCCAGGTCTGTCTGCTAATGCCCAGCTCCCGCACTGACCCCAGGTCTGCCCGGCACGCGCCCGCTCCCGCACTGACCTAGGTCTGTCTGCAAACGCCCAGCTCCCATCTGCTCCGCGGGCACTCACCTCCCGCACCGACCCTCCCGCGCTCTCCTGTCAAGGACACCGGGGTCAGGCCCCCCAAGGTGCGGGGCGTTCCGTACCTGCGCGGCGTGTTCAGCAGCCTCTGCTGCTCGTCGCCCTCGTCCTCGTCGTCGTCTGTCTCGGAGTCGGGGTGACAGTAGCAGAATGTGCCGCTGCTGCGCTTGCGCTTGCGGCCGCCCGGACAGTAACAGAAGCTGTGGCCCGCATCTTCGCCGGCGTCCGACCTGCGGGCCGCGCCCCCAGCCCCGGGCGTGGGTTCGGGCTGCTCTGTGCGCCCTGCGGGCCGCAGCACCCGGCTGCTGAGAGCGCCCATGGCTCCGGCGCCTAGGGAGCACCGAGGGGCCGCCCCGCCATGCCCGTATCTCCACCGCCTACTCCGCTGCCGCCTCGCGCGCAGCCCCAACCGTCGCCGCGAACGCAGTCACCTCCATCCTCAGCCCCGCCCGTAGCGCCTCAGCGGACCGGCTTCGCTAGACCTCGCCCCCTCCTTCTCCCAACAAAGCGCGCGCCGCAGGGCGCAGGCGCAAGGCGAGCCTCCGGAAAAGGCGGGGCGGGAGGACGGAGCCTGCGCTGCAGGTTGCGCATGCGCAGGCTGCTGGCCCGTCCCTGCGGCGCTCAGCCCCGGTGCGTGTCTGACTTCCGCGGTTCCGGCTTCAACGGAGGGGCGTGGGCACTGTGTGCTTATGCCTAACAGATCTCGGGATCTCTGTCGCTGGTTCTTCCCGTAAGCTTCCTCGATTCCGGGGTCTCATCCAGCCCTGTACGGTTAATAAGAGGACGGACTTGCCAACATGGCCTTTGCTTCCAGGGCTCTAGGACCCGACTGGCCCGGTTAGATAGATGACCGTCACCCAGCTGTGTTGACCGGGTTCAGTCTGGAGCCTCAGCTAGCCTCCAGGTCTTGCCTTCCTTCTGCTGCCTTGTTTTGATTTAATTATTATTTTATTGTGTCAGTGTCTCGTACTACATACTTCGACTCACTGTATAGGATGCTCTTGAACTCTTGATCTCCTGTTTCTACCCCCTGAAAGCTGGGATTACAGCCATGTATGTGTCACATCACCTTCGTGGACCTGAAATGCTGAGTATCAGATGCAGGGCTTCTTGAATGCTAAGCAAACATTCTACCAACTAAGCTACATCCCTGGCCCTCGATTTTTTTTTTTTTTTAAATTTTCTTCAAGGAAAAGTGTCACTCTGAAGCCCAAGGCTTCCCTGGAACTCTCAGAAGTCCGCCTATCTCAGCCTCTAAGTGCTAGGAGTTGAGGCACTGAGCTACCATACCTGCCTTTTATACCTTTCAAAGTAAAATGTTTATAATAGAATGTTTCAAACAGAGCAATACAAGTACCTGTGGACCTACTACTGGCTTGGAATTCTATCACACTTACTTTGATTCACTCCCCTTTAGCTTTATTGATATATAGTGGGGAATGAGAAACCCCTTGTGTACTAATTCTCAGTTTCCAGCCTCTCCCTCTCTGTGCCATTTCTATGCATGTCTTTACACGTATAACCACTCTTCTGCTGCACATTCAGACATGTAATTTAAATGGAATTGGACCATCCCAAACCTATGATTTCTCCTCTCCTAAAACTATACTTTGAATGGAATCTCTAGTTATTGTCACTGCTCATTGTTAGACACATCATTTGCCTACTCCCTTGCCAAGGGGTTTCAGTTATTTCTACGTAGATGCTCTTTCAGGAACACCACTCGCAAAAGCTTCATCAGGCAGATCCCAGAAACGGGCTCTTGGGAAATTTTCAACTTTACGAGTTCTTGCCAGTTTTTCGCCCCCCCCCCCCCGGAACTGACTGCATCAATTCACCATTTGCACTCCGTTATAGCAGTATATGTCCTTTGTGAGCCACTGAGGAATTTCTCATGTTTGAGAAATTCTGAGGGTGTGTAGCTGAGGCTGGTTGAAGGAGAAGTGGGAGGAAGAGAACTACGGTGGCTGCAGGGGACACGCAGGAATGTACATAATATGAAACATACGTGAGGTCATCTTAAAACATTGTCCCAGCACTCGGGAGGCAGAGGCAGGCGGATTTTTGAGTTCGAGGCCAGCCTGGTCTACAGAGTGAGTTCCAGGACAGTCAGGGCTATACAGAGAAACCCTGTCTTGAAAAACCAAAACAAAAAACAAAAACAAAGAGGCCTTGGCGTATGCACAAGCTAGACTGTAACATGGTGGCTTCATGTGTCACTAAATTCCTAGAGGGTAAAACATCCATATTGGTCTTGTCTAAGGAAGCGCAGGTGAATGGCTCCCTGGATACTGAGGAGAGCCATGGCAATGTCTGTAAGAGCCTGCCACAGCCACATAGGACTTAGCCTCCACCCTCAGAGCAAGGGCAGTGCAAGAACTGACCTGATCCCCTCTGCTCTTCTCACTGTTGCTACAAGCAGGGATGATGGAGAAAAAGAGAAGTGCCCTCCCCCCATTCCAGTCCCCTGCCCTCGTCCCCTGCCCTGACTTCCCTTCCCCAAGCCAGCATCCCATTGAGGCCAGAACTGACTGAGGAAAGAAACCTCAGACTACACTTGGAACTTTGGCTTATTATGTTGATGACTGAGATGACATTATTTTGGGGCCTAGAGGAGCTAGCTACACAGTAGGACTTCTGAAAAGCCAAGAGTGAGCAGAAAATTGTGACTTTCTACCCTCCCCCTGAACTTATACCTAAGGATAAGAAAAACAGCCCACTGAAAGCACTCAGCCACAAAACACTGTTCTTAAAATTTTGGCTAAGACACCACGTAATGGTAAAACTTCTGTTAAAACCAAAACAAAGAACCTAATAATGCCTCCAAAGTGTAATAAAGTTGGAGTAGAGATTCCACAGTCCTGAGGTGGTAGCGTTGATACCTGAATCTAAGTTCATTGGAGTGACTGTCACATAGCAATGTTGTCAGTGATCCCAGTACCAACGCAGAAAGAACAAAGGAGTGTGTGTGTGTTCTTTGTACATCTGCAACTTTTGTCCTTTGTGGTGCTGAGAACACAGGGTATAGCTACCCCACTGAGCTCAGTTCCATGTGACACTTAAAAGGCATGCTGCACTGACTAGAGCAGAGAATCACTCGTTTTCAGAGAACAAGCTAACATGTCATTCAATACCATTGAGTAGGCCTTAGCATATTTAAATGCTAGTGGTTTTGTTGGTTTCGTTACGTTTTTGATATGAGAGAGGGGTGTTATTCCTTAGCTTATGGGAGAAGGAAACAATCTGGGGGACTTGGTTCTTTTCTTCTTCCACGTGGGTTCTAAGGATTGAACTCAGGTTGTCAGGCTTGGTAGAAAGAGCCTTTACCCACTAAGCCATCTCAATTTCATCGTTTGTGTGTGTGTGTGTGTGTGTGGCTGTGTGCACCCATGTGGAAATCAGAAGCTGACATCATTGTCTTACTCTCCATCCTCTTCCTCACTACCACCACCACATCCTCCTCCTCACCACCATCATCATCGAGACAGGGCCTACCATTGAAACTGAAGCTCAGGGATTCAGCTACACTAGCTGGCCAGTGAGCCCCTGGGATCTGTTCATCGCCACATCCCAGCTTTGGGATTACAGGCACACACTCATTGGCTCTGCCTGGCTTTCACATTGGTGCCAGGGATTCCAACACCGCTCCTCGTCCTTCTGCAGTAAATACATTACTCACAGAGCCAGCTCCCCAGATCTTGTTTTGACTTTTTGAGACAGGGACTCATATGCCCAATCTGGTCTCACAGTGGCTATGTAGCCAGGCACAGCCTGAAGTTCCAATCTTCCTGCCTCCACCTCTCCAATGTAAACATTGGCCTTATAGAAGCAGGCTGACATAATGATTAATGTGTTTCTTTTTTTAATATTGTTAATTTAAGTAGAAACTTAGTATCCTTAGTAAATTTAGTATTCCTTCAAAAGTAGTTCCTTCCATGGTTCAGGGTGAAAAGAAATCTCTAGGGTAGAAAAAAAATCAGAGAAAGAATACACACCCCTTTAAAGCCACCATTTTAATTAAAAATGTCTCATGTTGTATACAAACCAAACTTCATGATTAAATGCAAGCACAGTTTCTGAATAAGATTAAAAAGGCACAGTGGGGATCAAATAAACAGTCTAACGAGATTAATTATTTTTAGCAGAAAAACTCTTCTGAGGTCAGCCACACCCAGAGCATTGCATTATCAGAGCAACCTTGGCTGAGGCCACTCTTGACTGTCACTTTGAGCAAGATTAGGACAGTGACCCTAAGACTGAGGAATGTTCAGCACGAGGAACGACCGAGCACACGGGATCTGCTGAGCCACACTTGAGATTGAACTTGTTTGATGAGTTGGTAACTCTGTTTCATACACTTCCCGGGAAGAAAATGGTCTCAGGGTAGAAGGAGATGAAGCAAGCCCCACCATATTCAGCAACTGTCAACTACGATGATAGGCAGAGCCAAAGAAAGGGGGCTTGTGAGAACTTTGGATCTGTCTAAAATAAGAATCTAGATGGCTAATCTTAGTAAGAGATGCTGACAGTCCCACGTGAAGAAATGACTGGCTTCCTAGGGAAGAAAATGGCTTCTGATCTGTAAAATTTGTACTGAAAAGAAAATCTAAAAGGATTTAGTACATTCAACCTCTACAAAACACAAACGAGGAAATAATCTGATAAAGACGTGGAGCACATTTCAATTTCTAATTCTAAATTTCCATGTATGTCTTGAAAGCTTTGAAAGTACAAGTTTAAGGCATCAAAATGACTAATTATAGACGATAATAACATAGTCTGCATCCCAGGAGGCAACTGGAGGCGTTTTAATTGGAAATAAGCATTTGAGATAATGTTAATAGCAGTGCAGAAAAATGAAGTTAAAAAAAAAAAAAAGATCAGTGTTCAGAAGCCTTCTGTCCTGCGGCGTCTTGTGTTAATCATCTCCTCCACAGAGAACGAGCAGAACCTTCCTGTAGTCTCCGGAAGTGTCACCCTGGGAGAAAGGAGAGCACAGGAGGCAGCAGGGTAAGATGTTCTTGGATAGATTACACAGTTCAAAATCACCTAAGTTTATTTTGCAAACCTCACTGGATTTTCTCAGGTCCTCAAAAATTGTTTTTATTACAAACGTAATGCTTTGGGCTGGAGAAATGCCTTAGCCACTAAGATTACTTCTTTTTCTCACATCGAATCTGAACTTGGGTTTTGGTATTCCCAGTTGCCCATAATAATAGCTCCAGGGGATCTGATGCCCTCTTCTAGTCACCTTGGGCACTGCACATGAGAGGCACATATACATATGTACATATACATATACATGTTCTGTGTTTTAAAAAAGTACTTAAGAGCATAGGAATCACCTATAATTCCATGACCTACAGATCACTGTTCCTAACATTCTGACAAGTTCCTTCTCCTTTCTATATGCATGCAGATACCTACGTGATGAGATTTTTAGGACGGAATTCATCTATGTCCTCATTTTGCTCTCTTGATTTTTGGTGGTGCCAGGACCAAATCATGGCCGTCCTCATGCTAGGCAAGTATAGGCAAGTGCTCTACTAGTGAACTGTACACTCAACCTTTATATCTAGTTTTTTTTTAATTAGGTATTTTCTTCATTTACATTTCCAGTGTTATCCCAAAAGTCCCCCATACCCTCCTCCCCACTCCCACTTCTTGGCCCTGGCGTTCCCCTGTACTGAGGCATATAAAGTTTGCAAGACCAGTGGGCCTCTCTTTTCACTGATGGCCGACTAGGCCATCTTCTGATACATATGCAGCTAGAGACACGAGCTCCAGGGGGTACTGGTTAGTTCATATTGTTGTTCCACCTATAGGATATCCTGTTCTTTTTTTTTTAATTACAGTATTATTTAGTGATTACAGAACATTTTCTTACCCATTGTCAGATGTTTAGGTGGTTTCCAATGTTTCATTATAGCAAACTTTGCTTAATAAAGCACCTAGCCTCTGAGTTTTTTTTTTAATTTTGCTTTGAATACATTCTCAAAAAATGAAAATTACTAGATTAAAATTGTGGATTTTTTTCTAATACTTTTGAAACGAGTTGCAAAATAGACTTCCAGAGAGGTTCTATAATTTCTATATGGAAATCTTTATAGCCTAATGAATACATTGCAGGTTTCCTTATTATTTATTCATTTATATTTTTGGCGCTGGAGGTTGAAAAGGGCCTCATGTGTACACTAAACGAGCAAGACTCTAAGCTCAATAAGTGAGTTTGTGTTACTTTCTCTCAATGGGCACCAAAACATATGGTGCCTCTGACTTTAAGAGTTTAAATTTTAATGCCTGTCACAATGAATAGTAATATATTATTAGTTTGTGTCAGAATAGTAATATATTATTAGTTTGTGTCAGTGCCCTGTGAAACAGTAAGTATGCATTAAAGTCCCTTACTGGCATAGTGTTTTTGTCATCCTCTTCTCTTGGGGCTGTCCCAGTTAGGTTTCTGCTGCTGTGATAAAGACCATGACCAAAGCAACTCGGGAAGGAAAAGGGCTGTTTGTGAAGCCAGGGCAGGAAATCAAGGCAGGAAACTGGAGGCAGGAACTGAAGCAGAGGCCATGGAGGGGTGCTGCTTACTGGCTTACTCTCCATGGCTTGCTCAGTCTGCTTTCTTATAAAACCCACGTCTACCTGCCTAGGGGTGACACTGCCCAGAGTGGACTGGGCCCTTCCACATCAATCATCAAGGAAGAATATGCCTTACAGACTTGCTTGCCTACAGGGCAATCTGACAGGGGCATTTTCTCAGCTAAGGTTTCCCACTGTCAGATGACTGTAGCTTATATCAAGTCCACAAGAAGCTAACCAGCACAGGCAGGAGTTCTGTGACAGTTTAATCTTTCATTTTCTACCCTACTTCCCTCCGTGTGCATGTGTGCATATGCATATGTGTGTATATGCATGTAAGTGTGAGCGTGCGTGCGTGCGTGCGTGAGAGAGAGAGAGAGAGAGAGAGGGTATCTTCTCCCATGCTTCTCATTCTACACATTATTGAGACCTGCTGAACTTGGAGCTTACCAGCTGGGCAAGACCAGCTAACCAGTGAGCCCCGGGGATCCTCTTGCCTCTGCCTTTGCCTCCCCTTTGCCTGCACTTGGGTAACAGATGCTTGCTATCGCTGTCACTCTTTTTATGTGGGTGCTGGGTCCTCATGCTTACACGACAAGCATTTTTCCCACTGAGCCCCCACCCCACCCCTAGCCCCGTGTCCCCATGTCCCCATGTCCCCATTCTTCCTTCTGTCAACAGCAGCTCTCAAATGGTCAGTGCCTTCTCTACTATCCAGGATATTTAATTCACAGGTCAAATCTTAATGAGATGTTTGTTGTGTGGACAACTCAAGCTTCTCCAAAATTAGTCTCAGCTTCATGTTTACAAGACTCTCCAGGCTTCTTAGAGAAGCAGAGGCCCAGTTAATGAGGGGTTGTGAGAAGCGAGTCAGTTTTCACCACACCCACGCCACCTTAGAACTCCTGGCTGTCTGGTGCCAAATGAAGGATGGTAAGTGGTTGGGGGCAGGAGAAGGCAGCTTTCTTCTATTTCCATCAGACCCCTCTGGCCCTACAGAGGACTCTGGGTTCATCTGTTTCTGTCATCATTACTAGGCAGATGTGGAAGTTCTGCTCTTAAAAGTATTTATTAAAATTTCGTAACTGTGAATTCTGTTTGCAAGGATCTGAGAAGGAAGAAGTTGACACCCTGGGGGATAGCTACTGTTGGCCTCATGGGTCACAAAGCTCAGTGCTGTGAAGAGAGGGAATTCGCATAAGAACAGGGGACCAACTGTGAGGACCTGCTGTTCCTTACAAGGGTCATCTTAGGAAATGCATCTTGCATGAAAACACTCAGGTTATAGGAATTTGGGGTGGGTTATTTAATGAGAAATGTCTCCCACAGACTAGTGTGTTTGAAAACTTGATCCCCAGTTGGTGGCGCTTTTTGGAGAGGTTGTGGACCTTTCAGGAGGCACAGCCTAGCTGGAGGAAGTGTGTCACTAGGGCCGGTTTGGAGGTTTTATAGCCTTGCCCCACTTGCTGTTCACACAGTTTCCTGTGTTCAGATAAAATGTGACTAGCCAGCGTTCTGCTCCTTTGGCCTTCTGCCATGCTCTCCCTCCTTTGAAACTATATGCCAAGGTAAACTATTTCTTCCATAAGTTGCTTTTGTCAAGGCATTTTCCCAACAACAGAAAATAAATGAAAACATATAAACTTGTTCCGTTTATTTCCCCACTTACTGGGTGCACTTAAGGATGGCATGTGAGAGATCTTGGAGGGAAGAAACAAATCATAAAAGCAATTGAGAGTTCAAATAATGGGGTATATGCCAGTTACAGACCTAGGTCTTATGTATCTCAAGGACCCTAAATCAAATACTGGCATAAATTATGCGGGGTTGTTAACACACTTAACATTTTCTTCCTTTATTTTTTATTTTTTGTGTTTGGGTAGTTTGCCTATGTGTGTCTGGGCACTACACGCACACACTACCTACAGAGGCCAGAAGAGGGAGTCAGATTCCTAGAGCTGGAGTTACGGGTGATTGTGAGCTGTCCTGGGGGTGCTGGGAATGGAAAGGAGGTCTCTTGGGAGAACAGTCAGTTCTCTTAACTCAGCCCCTGGTACTCATTCTCACCAACCTTTGGGACTGAGGTCAGGGGTGGTGCTTCCTCCTCAGCCTCTGTGTTCACTTGAACAGTAGGTCACTTACTTAAGATGTCAGGGCTTGTTATTCTATACAGGCTTTAAATAAAAGCAGAACTAAATCACTGCCCCAAAATGTCCATTCTTATTTGGGGCCCACATAAAATTGTTACTGTACTTAGCAGGTAAATACTTCTTATATACCATGAGAAAGGGGGCAAGCCTAGGAATTCCTGAAGCAGGCGCCATCTTCACAGGGAATGGCAGATGCCAGGGAGGAGAAAGCCACTGGTCCTGCACCCTAAGGCCGGACCCTGATGATGTTCCTACCTTGATGAAAGAGTACAAAGACTTCCCGTAGAGCCTCTTGAAGCTCGCCCGGATGTCCAGCATGTCAATCTCTGCTCTTGAGACCATCACTCTGATGAGGGTGTTGTCATCAGTGCCTAAGCCCTGAGGAAGGGAGTGCGATCCTGCATCAGCTGATTCTGTTCATGGTCAGCAAGGCAAGATGAGGCAGCAGTGAGTCTCTACGGCATCCTTTGCTGTATGAGCTGGGAGGCCCGAGGAACATCCTCATGCCTTACCTTGGCATGGAAGGGTGGACACAGCCCACCTTCCCAACATGCTGTGTGTTCGCCAGAAGCCTTTCCAAAGACAGGCTCTGTGCTGTTCTTGTCTGCAATTTTCCTCCCCAGCCCATGTGGAAAGCTTCCCCCAAGGTTCAGCTTAAACATAACAACCATTACAACCTTCTCTCTCTCTGTCTCCCCCTCTCTCCTTAATAAAACAAGGCCTTGCTATATGTAGCCCAGGCTGACCTCAAACAAAGCAATCCTTCTTTCTCAGTCTCCCAAGTGCTAGAATTCTGGGAATTTTATATATTCTTTTCAAATTCTTCCTCAAGAATACTGAAAAACTCCACTGTTTTGTTTACTGCTATAATCCTGGGATGCTGAGCTCCTGTCTTCTATTCCATTCTACCCTGGGTGTTTTCTGCATGCTAGCTCTTTCCTTAAGGACAGCTATTCTTTACTATCAGATATTCAGATAAGGACAAGGACTCTCCACCCAGTGTGACGACACAGGCCTGTGGTCCTAGGCTGAGGCTCGATGACCAGAAGTTCAAGATCAACCTCAGTACCCCAGAGAATTCTAGGCTAGCTTGGGCTACATGAGAACTTGTTTCACGACAACAAAACAACAAGAACAACAACAAACCCCAAGCACTCGGGTTTCTGGTTTCCTATCCCACTTAAGGGTTCCTGACTCTGCCTGCACAGAGTCCAACACAGATCTGGGAAGTTGGATCTAAAGGTGGAGTTAGGCCCCTTGGGGCACTCCTCCCTCCATGAAGAGTGTAAACAATCTGTGTATGCTTCAGTTTACCTACCTGTTAACCTACAGTTTGTGGCCCTGTTCCTGTTGTGGGGCTAAAATTAATCCCTACCTATAGAGCGCAGGGATCAGGGCTCCACACATCGCAAGGCCAACGAGGGATACAACACAGAGCTGAGTTGAATATTCCACGGTGTAATTTGGGTGACAAACTTAAGAAGGTGAACAAAAGACATGCCATGGTCTTTCAAATGATCAAAGCACAGCTGCTTACCTTCATGGATTTATAAAGTCTCTCAGCGAAATATGAAGGTTTACTCCGCATGCACTTCACTGTGGAGAAAACGAACAGGAAGACGTGAGCAGACGCCACCCCCTGCCCACAAGCCCACCCTAGTCTCATGAGCGCTTCCTGTCTCTTAATAAATCATCTCTATTTCTAAAAATACAAACATAAGAATGAAAAGATTACAGAAAAAAAACCTCAAGAACAAAGAAAAATGACAGTCTCAGTTTCTACAAAGTCCCAAGAAATATCTCCTGATTGCTTTGTTAGACCTCTTTAAGCCAAGCAACACTTCCTGCCACCCCAGGCCCTCTCTCAAATGGACAGACTCCTCTTAGCATTCCCTACAGAAGTCATTAACGAAGGCCATCGAAGCAAGGGTGGCCTGTAGTTCCAGAGTGATGATTACGACTGTCGTATAAAACAGTTATTAGGGGGCTGGAGAGATGGCTATGCAGTTAAGAGTCCTTGTTCTTGCAGAGGACTGGGGGTGGGGGGTGGGGGTCAGTTCCCAGCATTCACACGACTGCTTACAACTGTCTGTGACTCTAGTTCCAAAGGATCTGATTCTCTCTTCTGACATCTTAGGGCACAAGGCATGCACGTGGTACACAGACATACATGCAGGCAAAACACCCATACACATAAAAACTTAAAATTTAAATGAAGTAATTTTTAAACCCACCATGCATTGGCTCGCCAGATACAGCTAGCATGGCATTATCTCTCTCTTACAATGGGATAGAGAAGTGCCAAAGACCAAAGACATGAGCCCCTGGCACAACAGCAGTCAGGCTCTCACACAGCCCAGGCTGGCCTTGAACTCTCTATGTAGCTGAGGATGATCTGAAACCATTAATCCTCAGGGCTGTCTCCACCTCCCAAGTGTTGGAATAATATATGTGCCATAGCCAGCTTTGCAAATATTTCTTGTTTAAAGTTGTACAACAGCCGTATGGGGTGGCTTGGATCTATGATCCTAGCATTCACAAAGCCAAGATAAGAGGATTGCCACAAGTTCAAGGCCAGCTAGTGAGACTATCTAGAAAAGGAAATTCTGGGGCCAGAGAGATGGCTCAGTGATTAAGTGCACTGGCTGGTCTTGCCAGGACAGGAGTTTGGTTCCCAGCACCCATGTGGCAGTGTACAACCATCTGTAACTCGTGTTTCAGGAGCTCTACCACGCTCTTCTGGCCTCAACAGGTATTGCAAGCATGTGGTGCACAGATGTACATGCAGGCAAAATATTCTGGAACACTGACTGGGTGTGGTGGCACATGGCTGTAGTTCAGGTACTTGGGGACTGTGGAGAGAAGATCACATTAACCCAGAAGTTGCAGACAAGCCTGCAAGCCTGACTTACCATTTTTTTAAAATTCTAGAATGTACCCTCAGTGATTGAAACAACTTTAATTTCAGGAAGACAGTTCTGTATCTCTGTGACAACATCTAGATATGACATCAATGGAATTAGCTCTGTTGCTCACCAGCTTACCTATAGCCAACAGGGCATCTTCAAAGCTTCCAGATGTCTCAGACTTAATGCTCTGTTCAATGTCCTTCTGTGAGATTCTTTTGTATTCATCAAACACTATGACCAATAACAAAATAGTGAGGTTTAGAGACCTGGGCTGGCACTGGCAGCTAAGCCTGATGACCTAAGTTGGTCCCTGGGACCCACATGGTGGGAGAGGAGACATGACTTGGGTAAGTCATCCTCTGCTCTCTGCATGTGATCAGTGGCATTTGCATGCTCATACACATGTACACATGTATGCACACACACACACACACACACACACACACACACACTTCTTTTCTTCTCTCTAAATAAATACATAAATAAATATAATAAAACAAAATAGAAAACTAAAATTTATGGAGAGAATGAATACAAGCTTCTTCTTCTTCTTCTCCTTCTCCTCCTCCTCCTCCCCTCCTCCTCCTCCTCCTCCTCCTCCTTCTCCTCCTCCTCCTCCTCCTCTTCCTCCTCCTCCTTCTCCTCCTCCTCCTCCTCCTCTTCCTCCTCCTCCTTCTCCTCCTCCTCCTCCTCCTCCTTCTCCATCTCCTCCTCCTCCTCCTTCTTCGTCTTCTTGTCATTTATTTATTTATTTATTTATTTACTTTGGTACATTTCAAGAGGAAATCAGTCCCGTGGGTGAGCACCCCAGCAGGATGCGGCCTGCTGGACTGGGCCCATCCAGGAGGAAGAGCGCTGAGAACATCAGGCACACTCTTCCCCTGGCTAGGACCTTGGTCCTCCATGTCACGTGGAAAAGTCTTTGGGGACCTTTGCTTTCTTCTTGTTTAAGCAGCCAAGGTCTGGTGGTTCACACCATAATCCCAGTTCATAGCGGTGGAGGCAGGATCAGCACTTCTTCAGTTACACACTAAGCCTGAGGTCAGCCTGGACGACACAAGGCCTCGGAAGTCACCCGTGTACTCCTCGTCCATTTGGCTCGTCAAGACGAATAATTCTGTCTCCTCAAAACTGAGGCAGATATGATAACAGCGCCTTTTAATAAATTCTTCACATCATTATTACTATTCTTGTTTAGTTTGCTTTTTGTCAAGGACTTTTGAATGTGGTGAATACATTTTCCTCTTCTTCCAGAGACCTCTCAGAACAGACATGTCTTGCTTGTCTTTTTAGGGACCCTTGTTGGCACACTGTCCTATCCCCATCTGCGTGGGTCTCACAGGTGGTCAGTCAAGGAACACTGATGTCCAGCAACTTACATCACAACCTCAGCTTGGTGGGGTCCTTAGAGCGGCTTGTCCACCAAGGAGATGGCTTTCTTGCTTTTTCTTTCTAATTTTGTGTGGTCAGGCATAGTGGTGCACACCTGTGATCCCACCACTCGGAAGGCAGAGGCCGAAGAATCCCTGTGAATTTGAGGCTAACCTGTACCACATAGGCAAGTTCCAGGCTAGCCAGGGCTACACCGTGAGACTAAAGTTCAAAACAGGTTGTGTGCGGTGTGATATATGTATGTACTAGTGTATGGGAATGTGTGTGCATGCATGCATGTGGGAGCCAGAAGCTGGTATCAGGTGTCTTATTTTTAACATATTTTAATTAACTAATTCATTTCAAATGTGCTTACAGGGCTTGTTATGCATGTACTCATGCACACACAGAGCACAGAAGGGCAATGGGTGTCTTCCTCTAGCCCCCATTGTCTTACTGCTTTGAGGCAGCGTCACTCACTGAATGGGAAGCTCACCATTTCAGCTTGGCTGGCTGACCGACAAACCCCTGGGCTCTACCAGTCTCTAGCTTCCAATGCTGGGCTTACGGGCACATGCAACAATACTTGACTTTTCTAATGTGAGAGCATGGGATTTGAACTCAGGCCCTCATGCTTGCCCAGCAAGCACTCTTCCCTGGTGAGCCATCTCCCAACTCTCCACATTATTATTATTAGTAGTAGTATTAGTATTATTAGTATTAGTATTATTACTGAAGACGGTCCTCGCTATAGCTAGAGTCACTTATTAGTCAGCCACAAGCCCCAGGGGCCATCCTATTCCCTCCTTTCCTGCCTAGATGCACCTTGGTTTCTGTCCTCATGAAAGGCTTCAAATCTCCCTCCAGTCTTGGGAGCCATCAGTATTTTCTCATTCCTTTTTGTCAGTTATATTTGCCCAGAGTCAAAGAAGCTAATTCAACCCCCACTGTACACATGAACAAAATGAGACAGAAAATTACCCACAAACCCTTAGTTTTGGACACTACTGTTGGCAACAAGATGCTTAGTTTCACTACCTAAATAATGCTTAAAACATTGTTTCCTGGGCTGGTGAGATGGCTCAGTGGGTAAGAGCACCCGACTGCTCTCTGAAGGTCCAGAGTTCAAATCCCAGCAACCACATGGTGGCTCACAACCATCCGTAACGAGATCTGACTCCCTCTTCTGGAGTGTATGAAGACAGCTACAATGTACTTACATATAATAAATAAATAAATCTTTAAAAAAAACAAAAAAAACATTGTCTCCTGCCAGGCAGTGGTGGCACACGCCTTTAATCCCAGCACTCTGGAGGCAGAGGCAGAAGGATTTCTGTGAGTTCAAGGCTAGCCTGTTCAACAGAGCAAGTTCCAGGAATGCCATGGATATACAGAGAAACCCTGTTTCAAAAAACAAAAAAAATGTATCTTGGTAATTTATTAACAGGTAATTTTTAACTTCCCAACTACAGACATGCTTGGAATGAAAAATTCTTAGTAAATTCTTCCTAGGACCTGCAGTTCTGAAGAACTGCCACAAGGGGGAGCTCACATTGTAGCCAGCAAGGGGAACCAATAAAATAAAGGAAAGCACAAAGCACCAAGTCTCATGGTTGCCTATGATTTATGAACAGAAATGATTGCTTATTATTATTTTCCTTTTGCCACTGAGGAATATCTAGAATAATTACAACTTGTAAATGTGTCAAACTTTGCAGTTACATTGTGTTTTCAATTTAGTAAACCCATTCTCCTTCAATTTCCCACAAGCTTTGTAACTCTGTCTATGACAGGGGTATGGTTTATAAAATGATGGTCCCCATGAAGGTCTAAAAAAAACCCATCTCCAAGACAAACTGCCCCACTGAATCCTTACTGCTGTTCATAAGAAGACTTAGCCTGACAACAATTATTCTATAATAGTTTAGTGTCCCCCCCCCCCCAGATGTTAAAAAGCACATTGCAAAGTTTAGAAATTACCAGAAGCAAATTAGGAAGATGACACAAAGGAAATAAAGAGTGAAATTACCCGCGACTCATCTTACTCAATGGAACCCCTGAGCAAGTCTATCAGTTGCGTGAAATAGGAATAACTACCAACCAACATTTGTTTAGCTGGTGCCTCAGGTAGTGAAGGTTAATTTCTTATGTAGGTAGTGGGGAAGGCTGTCTTGGGGCTATGCTAGAACAAGAACTGGCTATGAAGGTTGGTTTCCTAGAATAAGGAATGCTAAACTATTAGGAACACATTGCATACCTGTCAGTTACTCAAATTCATCTTTCAAAATTGGCCTTCATTCATATAATTACCTCCTACATTTGCAGGGTAATATCCAACAGTTCAAATTCTTTTCTCTATCGTGGGTGGGAGGGGAAAGGTCATCAATTGATACACATCAAGATACATTATACACATGTTTGGGATGATCAAACAATAAATAAAAGATATTCTTTTTGAAAAGGCTATCAGGGTTGGAGAGATGACTCAGTGGCTAAGAGCATTTGCTGCTCCTACAGATGACCCAAGTTTAGGTTCCTTCCCAGCACCCACTTGGTAGCTCATGATTGTCTGTAACTCCAGTTCCAGGGGATCTTGTATCCTCTTCTGATCTCCAAGGACACCAGATACACACTCGTGGTTCACAGCCATACATTCCATCGAAACATCCATACATGTAAAATAAATTAACCTTGAAAACATTCACGATTCTACGTTCTAGCGTACCTCCCACCATCCTAGCAGAGCAGAGCAAGGCGGTGAGGTGGCTACCCACCGTGGAGCAGAGCAAGGCGGTGAGGTGGCTACCCACCGTGGAGCAGAGCAAGGCGGTGAGGTGGCTACCCACCGTGGAGCAGAGCAAGGCGGTGAGGTGGCTACCCACCGTGGAGCAGAGCAAGGCGGTGAGGTGGCTACCCACCGTGGAGCAGAGCAAGGCGGTGAGGTGGCTACCCACCGTGGAGCAGAGCAAGGCGGTGAGGTGGCTACCCACCGTGGAGCAGAGCAAGGCGGTGAGGTGGCTACCCACCGTGGAGCAGATGGTTCCGGTTCCGGGAACAGAGAATGCTTAGGAATTTCACCTCGTCTGTCCCCCATCTCTTCTCTCCAGCCTCATACAGTTCCTGATGACAAACAAAACACACAAAAGGATGTGTGCCAGCACCTGGCAAAGAGTTCTAAAATGTCTAAGAGTCAAGCTTGCTTTGTTTTATTTTGTTACTTGGAAAGGCAAATACACACACACACACACACACACACACACACACACACAGAGAGAGAGAGAGAGAGAGAGAGAGAGAGAGAGAGACAGAGACAGAGACAGAGAGACTTCCATTTACTTTAACCCCACCATGGCATGAAAGCGACATAGTGAGCCATATTTCCAGGTAGCTACACAATCCCAAGGGCGGACAACCAACACATTACAGTGGACTTCAATGCTAAGCTTCCCACTGGTATGCGTTTTCAGCTTACACCAGGTTGAAATAACCCTATTCCAAGCCCTGTTTCTGTCTCCATCTCTCCGTTTCTCTCTGATGTATGTGTGTGCACATGTGTGTGTGTGTGTGTGTGTGTGTGTGCGCGCGTGCGCGCAAGTGTGTGTTAATTCTGTTTTGCAGAAGATCCTGATAAATACTCAGGTGTGTTAATAAAGGAAGGCAGACACGATGCTGATTTCTGGCACCCGAGCATAAGCAGTCACACAGCCCCAAAGACTCCATGAAGCCCAAGGCATTGCACACTCTACACACACTCCCTTCTTTCTAATGCAAGCAACAGGCTCTTTCCTGCATGCTCCGGTGTGGTTCATACCCTGCATGTGGAGTGGAGACACCCGTTGCTACAGCTGGGTGTTGGTTAACAATGGAGGAACTAAGCACAAATCCCAGTTCTCCCACGTCCTGGTTGGTCTTTGGTCAATGAGATGCAAGCTAGCCTCAGTTGATATAATGCTTCTCTTGGATTACCCATAGGTAAGTGTGTAAGGAATTTTCTTGATTCATGATTGACATGAGAAAGCCCCTCCCCCATTGTGGGCAGTGCCACCCCTGGCCTTCGATGGTCCTGGATGTTATAAGAAAGCAGGTTGAGAAAGCTATGGGAAGTAAGTCAGTAAGCAGCACCCCTCCATGGCCTCTTTATCAGCTCCTGCCTCCAGGTTCCTGCCCTGCTCGAGTTCCTGTCCTGACTTCGTTTGATAATAAACAGTGATATGAAAATGTAAGTTAAATAAACCTTTTGCTCCACAACTTGACTTTTGGTCATGGTGTTTTGTTGCAGCACTAGAAACCCAGAAACATAACTATGACACTCCATGATTTGGCCCGAACTCAGGCAAGGGGCATCTTCTGAGCCTCAGTTTCCTTACCTGTAAAATGGGGGTTAAAGTCCTAAGGTTGGTATCAGGATTCAATGGTGGCCTGGAGAGATGGCTCAGTGGTTAAGAGCACTGACTCTTCTTCCAGAGGTCCTGAGTTCAATTCCCAGAAACCACATGGTGGCTCACAACCATCTGTAATGGAATCTGATGCCCTTTTCTGGTGTGTCTGAAGACAGCTACAGTGTACTCAGATACACAAAATAAGTAAATCTTAAAAAAAAAAAAGGATTCAATGATTCAATGGTATGCCTAAGAAAGACTAGGTGGGCATGCTGGGCTTTACAAAAGGCCCAGGGTTTGTATGCTACTTGGCCACAGGGACAAATGTCAGGACAGCCGTCAGTGTGCTGAGTGCCAGGGCAGCAGCTCTCTTTTGAAAGTCACATGGTGTTCACAGGTCCCACCTCATGTTCTCTTTAGGGAAGTATGAAGAGCAGAGGCAGCTCCTTCCCTCTGTGACATTCAGCGCTGAGCACTTGCATAGCGTGGGGCACGTCCTGGGTTCCGTTCCTTGGCCACACACACACACACACACACACACACACAGAGAGAGAGAGAGAGAGAGAGAGAGAGAGAGAGAGAGAGAGAGGAGGGGGAGGCTTGGTGCTTCCCTAGGATCCTTGTTGTGTCCTCAGTGTGAGGAAGAGATCTGGAATCCAGGAGTGTTGAAAGACCTGTTAATCATAAAGACTGTCTATGAGAGTCTTTCTCATAACACACCTCAGTTGGACTAACACACCCTGAAGTAGAAGCGGTTGTCCACCAACCAAGTGAGGCCTGTCTTAGAGAAGAAACTGCAAGAAGGAAGTTGCGGTCCACAAACCTGGGCGTCCTGCTTCATAAGAGCATCATCAAGGTAATTTCCTTCATCCCTGCCAGCCTGTGGGAAGATGGAAGAGAGGTACACAAGTAACCATGGCAGCAAGTACCCATGGAGACGGTAGGGACTCTTAAGACAGAAGACCTGGAAACCCAAGGCACTAAGACAAGAAGGCAGTAAAAGCTGGGTCTTCAGGTTAAGGAGTTAGGACTGTTGTCTTCTGTCACAGGGCTTGGATCTATGCTCTGGAGTTGGTCCCAGCAGAGTGTGGGCCCCACTGTGACTCCTGATGTTGCAAAGGTGTCTTCCTAGTAGAAGGGCAATACATCTTTCTATCCCACCCCTACCCCGTGCTCCCACCATTGCACTAACTCAGCTGACTCAGCCTTCTTGACTGACCAGTCTTCATGGTCGAGAGAACGCTAGACCTGAGGTGGAACTTGGAAAGCTGATGCAATGCCAACCCCAAATACATCAGTTCCAGCATGGAAGGCCATGGGAACCCCTGGAGGAGCCCCTGGAGGAACACTAAGGAGTGAAAGATAGGTACTGCCCTCCAGATTGGTAGGCTGTTTTTTTAAAAAAGGATGAAAAAAAGTGTGTGTGTGTGTGTGCGTGTGTGCGCGCGTGTGTGCGCGTGCACCATGTGAGCAAAGGTGCCTCCAGAGGTTAGAAAAGAGTATCATATCTCCAGGACCTGGAGTGAGAGGTGGTTGTGAGCCATCCACTTGGGATGCTCAGAGTTAACTCAGATCCTCTGCAAGAGCAAGAGGCAATCTTAACCTCTCCAACCCTGCCCAGCAGAAACATCTAAAACACAGGAAGTCTCTCAATATCCTTATAATCCAATAGCTGACATGAACTTGGGCCGTGTGGACAGTGAATTAAAGTAGAAGAAATGGTTGTGCATGCATGGCTAGCCAGGGTCTCTGGAGGAGAGATAATGATGTAGGGACAGAGAGTTCGTTCTGCCCACGAACGATGCCCCGGGCAGATCCATGTTTAGGAGACTGAACGGATGAAGGGCAGAGAGTGAGTGTTTCAATCAACCCAGCATCCCCTGTCAGAAGGCAGGACTGAGGAAGCCACGCACCGCCGACAGGGACACCAGTACTCGCTGGAACATGAAGGATGTGTCAGAGCAGATGTCCTCTTCAAGGCTCCTTCCATATTCTACCAAAAAATTGGAAATGGGTACATCAGAACAGAGACCTGCCCAATGCTGCCACCCTCCGGCCTGCTATGTGTCCCATCCCACCTGCACAGCCAGCAGCACAAACCAAGGTGGTACCAAGTGAGGCTTTCAAAATCTCAACTCTGCCAGGCCCCAGGTTGGAGTTAAGTGGTATAACCATTGATGGGTAAAGTACCCATGTTCCTGTAGGCAATCTTTCGCCTATGCTCCTATCAGCAATTCTAACAAAGCCCATTAGCACAGAACAACAACAGAACAAACAACAAAACAACTTTGGTTTAAAAAAAAAATGACCCAGGTGCTAATTTGTCACAGTGGGAAGGATCGACAGCTGTCTCTTACGATGAAGGTGGGCTGGAGTCCTCCTTGGTCTCCTTCTGTCTGTGACTTTGCTATGCAAATGCTATGTGTCTGAATGGAAGCTGGCAAGGTGACCAGTGTCACTGGACACAAGTCCCCAGAAAAGTTCTAACAGAGCTCCCTAAGAGTCACACTCTCTACAGCCCCAGAAGCTACCATGGAACAGGTGTCAGGGTTAGGGGGTCAACTCCAAATCCTGGGGCTGAGGTCAGGGTTGGGGGCTAACTCCATATCCTGGGTGGGCCTGTGAGGGAGACATGGAGGGTTCTTGTGCTCACATAAGCACAAGGAGATCCAGGAGTGTTAAACACACACACACACACACACACACACACACACACACACACACGCTCCTTCAAAGGAAGGGATATATAACCTGTTATCTTCCCAGAAGGCTGGGAGCAGATCTGGATAATATCCTGGTGACCTTTGTGCTCTCTGTGTGGCTGAGACCACAGGGATCCTCCCCAGACCCTTATCATGAACTTGTCAATCTATAGGATTTATCTTTATGGGTGGTATCACATGTCATCAATCTATAGAATATATCTTTATGGAAGATGTCACAATCACTTTACAGAGTTTCGAAGTAGTCATCTTAAGTTTTATTGTACACACAGGATTGAGTAATTATCACCAGGAAAATTTTCACCAAATTGCGGTGTGTTTAAATATGCCAAAAATAAACTATTCAGGGTCAGAGTTAATCAGACTGCCTTCTTGCTTCCCTTGGATTGTTATTCAGCTAGCAGTGGAGGTCGAGAGGCCTTCATGGGGCTAAGGTCAGGGTTGGAAGCTAAATCCAAAACCTTCCAGGTTAGAGGACTAACTCCAAATCTAGGGTCAGAGCTCTAACTCCAGACCCTCGAGGTGTAGGCTCAGGCTCTGAACACTGAGCAAGAGGCCCTACTGTGTGACAGTCTTTGCCTCAGAAGCAATCCATACTGACTTTAAAAACACAGAGACCAGCAATGATGGGGTATAGCTCTGTGCTAGAGAGCTGGCTTGGCTTGTGAGAGACCATGGGCTCCATCCCTAGTACCCGGGTAGGCCACAGATATGGCAGAACACTCACGATAAATAAATAAAACAAATGGGAGAAAATCTAATAGCTGAGAAGTGATAGTCACGAGCCTTCCTTTCAAGTCCTGGGCAACCTGGGCCGGGGCCTGGGGGGCTGCTACTTACGCTGCTGGTATGTCTGGTTGATTCGACGGATCTCCTCAGGGGTACGAGAGGCCAGGATCTCAATCAGACAGCCCTCGTCCGTGCCAGCTCCCTAAATGTGAGGGCAGGGGTGAGATGGCATGAGCCAGTGGATCAAGTTTGCACAGCTAAACAAGTAAAATACAATTGCATTTACTAATTAAAAACAGAGTCCCACACTCAGAAAGAATGCAGGCAGGAAGCTGCAGATTATAATAGCAGCTCACAGGGTCTAGAAACATGGCCTGTTAACTTTTACCTGCCCCGCCCAAGCCCAGTGTGTTTACCATATCGTTATTAATAATAATGCACATTTGTAGAGCCCAGTTGCCATCTGTTGTTTGTCATAACAGGTCAGGTGCCGTTTCTGCCCTCTGGGGTTCTACTCTTTCTTCAACCTCTGCTCTCTTTCTCTGAAGGTCAGAATGTTCTGGTAAAGATGTTATCTCCCTGTTTCACCTTCTACACGGTGTAGTAGCATTGATAAGCAAAGGAGGGCGGCTACACTGGCCTCTCAGAGTCACTTGCTGCCAAGCAGCTCAGCTACAGAGAATGTGCCTGCCCGTAACACCTGGGTCCTATCAGCACATTGGGCCAGTTTCTTCCATCAGCCCCAGGGAGCAACAAATGGCTCAACAAACTTTGAGGATTTCTTAATTACAACAGCCATGTATATTTCAAGTTATCCAGAGGGGAAAACCTGTTTCTCCTTGTCTCTCTTCCCCCATCTCAGAAGGGTTCGACCATAGGCCAATCTTAACTTTAAGATTTCAGATGATGTGTGTGGGTCTGCCCCTGTGAGTGCAGTGCCCAAGGAGGCCAGAAGAGGGTGTCAAAGCCCCTAAAGCTGGAGTTACTGGTGGTTGGGAGCTGTCCAGCACTTGTGTGTTGGGAAGTAAACTACAGCCCTCTGACAGAGCTGCAAGCACTCAACCACTGAGCCACGTGGTCCAGCTCTGCCGGTCATGTTTCTGAAGGATAGCTCGTTACCACGTACACAGGAAACACCAAAAGTTCAAGGGGACCACAGACCTTCATGGCCCTCCGCAGCTCCTGTACGTCATACAGCACTGTGGGTGTCATCAGCCCCAGGATCACCTGCTCAAAGTTGCTGCTCAGCTCCGACTTCAAGTCCTCAATCAGGTCCTGCAACAAACGAGAAGAATGTGTCTACTTTTAGCAGCTACTGTCACTCATGCCCGCCATATCCAAGTATGGGGCAAGAGTGTCCTGTGCTGTCACTCTCTTGGAAGCACGAGGTGGCATTTTCCTAAGTCATCTGACACATCTGCATGTCTGCAGTCACACAGAAGCCTTTTCAGTACTTCCCGCTTTTCCAGCTATGACCAGATTTTACTTATTGACTACAACCAAAACCACACAGCATAGCAGACAAGGGAGTGTGGCCATTTCCCATTAAGCCAAACTTTAGTGAGATTTGCAAAACAATGCCAGCTCTCTCACTAAGTTTTGGTTTGGTTGTGTGTGTGTGTGTGTGTTGTTCTCATTAAATTTTATTTTTGAATACATAGCTATTTTTTCCTTTTTTAAATTGATAATTACATTCATTTATTTATGTGTGGAGGCGCGCTGCAGTACACAAGTGGAGGTGAGAGGACAACCTAAGAGAGAAGGTTCTTTCTATCATGTGGGACCAAACTCATGGGTTGTTGGCAAGAAGCACTTTCCCACGGTAAACCACCTCACTGGCCCCGTATTTTGTGTATTTTGTGTATAAACATACACATATGTGTACGAATGTTTGTGCGTCTGTACCCGTGTGTGTACATGCACGTGCATGCACACATAAGCATGATTGTGTATAAAGGTCAGTTGTATATGTCTGGGGTCTTCCTCAATTACTCTCTACAACTAAGGTCTACAGGTTCTTCCACTGAACCTAGCGCTCACTGCTGGCCAACAAGCCCTAGATAGTTTCCTGTCTCCTCCCAGTGCTGGGATTACGTATATATTTTTCTATCATGCACATCTTTATGTTAAATCTACAAATGTGGATTGAACGAATGAATGAGTGGATGAATGAATTAGAAGTCTATTAATATTGGTCATCTTAGACTACCATAGGTTAGCTCCATTCTGAAGGTAATTTCGAGTGTGTGATACAACAGTTGTAATGTAATGTATATAAAGCACTTCCATGTATAGCCTACACCTCCCTTGACTGTCCATGTCTGCTACTGTTCTCTTTCAGTTTCCCCGGGGATGGGAACAGTTTATGGCGCTCTGGAGACAGTTGGTGACACTCTGACCCATTCCCTACAGGAGTGCCCAGAGTTCATCTATAGCCGCTCTGGAGAGCAGTGAGTCAGCTCTGCCCTGCCCATCCATCCCTCCCCACCGTGACAAGCAGTTTGGAGCCATCTGTGAGAAACAGCTTCACTATTCCCTGCGGTGACATCTCCCAAGACACCTGCACTAGACATGAAGTCACTGGGCACCGATATACAGAGACAAGGTTCTCAATAAAGAAGCAGAAGGGTTGGGGGTCTTTAATGGTGATGTGTGGAAAGACTGGGCTGAATAATTCGGGTGAAGGAGGGGTGGGGAGTTCAGACAAAATCTAGAGCATGCCGGGTGAAGAGATAATTTTTTAGCTGCCATGCATGCATTGGAGATTGGTGCTAACACTGTTAATCTGCATGTCCAGATGCTGAAGGTCCTTTTCCCCAGTTATTTTTTGGTCTACGAATAAAGATACCAATGGACGATAGCTGGGTGAGGGGCGGGACACTGAGAGTTGCGCCGGTAGGAAGTAGAGAGGAGTGACAGAATCGCCTGGACTGGGGGAAGAAGAATGGGACTCAGTAGCAGCAGGAGATAAAGCCAACCACTCATGTGAGATTTGAGTAAATGGCCGCTGGCCACTTCCCTGATTGTGCCTGGGGTAGCAGGGGAAGGTTTAGGAATGCACACAGCCTTTGAGGTAACCAAGGCATTTTAAAATTAACTGGCACACTCGTGAGTGTGTGAGTGTGTGTGTATATGTGTGTGTGTTTTTTCCATTCTCAGATCTGAGATAGCTCCTGGGTGGTGCACATAGTGAAAACATGAAATTATACAGAAAGCTCTGCTTGCAGAGTGTGAAGGGTCTGGAATTTCTGTGTTTTGATTTTTGCAAAAATATCCTTTAAATGTTTTTTTCTTTTTACATTACTTAGTGTGTATATGTGTGTGTATGTGTGTGTGTATGTGTGTGTGTATATGTGTATATGTGTGTGTGTATGTGTATGTGTGTGTGTGTATGTGTGTGTGTGTATGTGTGTATATGTGTGTGTATGTGTGTGTGTATGTGTGTGTGTATATGTGTGTATGTGTGTATATGTGTGTGTGTTTGTGTGTGTATGTGTGTGTGTGTTTGTGTATGTGTGTATGTGTCTGTGTGTTTGTGTGTGTGTGTGTGTGTGTGTGTGTGTGTATGTGTGTGTGACCTTACATGTGGACAGTTCTGTGAAGTTAGTTCTCTCCTTCCTCCAGGCGTTCTCCAGTATTGAACTCAGCTCATCAAGCTTAGGGGCAAGCGCCTTTTTCTATCACCATTTTTAATGGATGGTCAATTGTTGTAATACTAATGGGGCAACGTGATATTTTAGTGCTTGAACACATGCGGTTATCAGGTGCAGGGACTGGCATAGCTGTCAGACTCAGATGGTTGTCATTTGTTTGTGTGAGGAAGGTTTAAATCCTCTCTGCTCTCTATTTTGAAGTACTCAGCTAGCTGTCACCCACGGTCACCCTACCATGCTACAGAGCCTCATCCTCTCATCTAGCTGCTGCCCCATACCCATTGCTTCTTCTCTCTTCCCCCACTGTCTCCCTATACTCTGATAACCACTAACTTCACAGATAGTCTTAGGGCATTGGGTCACTTTGGAGTCTAGCTTCAGGAGGGGGATGGTGTGTGAGGTGGGGTGGCACTCTGCTTCCAAGATGCCTGAGGAGTCCCTGGTCACCTGCAAGATCAGGAGACTGGGCCCTACCCTGCCAATGGTGCTCTTGTAGGCACTCCTGATCTCCTGGCGCTGGGCGGTGTTTCTGTAGGCTAAGATTCCGATAATGGCATCTTCATCAGTACCTGGAGACAAGATGGAAACAGCAGGGATCAAGATTTGCCTGTGTGAGGAAATGGTCTCCCCTGTGTGAGGAAATGGTCTCCCCTGTGGCCACAGGAGTTACCTCAGGAAGGCTGAATGTTTGATGAGAAGAGAGAACCTGGAAGCAAAACAACGTTTGCCTTTCTCATAGCTGGTTATTATTGTTTGAGGAACTTTCTGTTTATTTGTTGGAAGAAGCAGCTGGAATGCATGGGGGAGGGGAGGATAGAAACTGTTTTTCTAAAATGCCACAGCGAGAAAGTTTTAAATGTGTTCTCCACCTATTCTTCACAAGCTTAGCGATCCAGCAAAAGGTGAGGGACAGGCAGACCTACAGAACTCTCAAATCCAACCCTCAGAGAGCTCTGCATGGGAAGGAAGAGCCCTTCCTGCTTTGAACCGTCACATTAGCTTTGAGTTTTATTTAAAAAAAAAAAACAAAAACAAAGTCCCACCTTTCTCCAGATTCAAATTTTCTTCTAAGCCATGCAAAGTGTAGGCCTATGGCCACACCCTGCGTTTAACCCACACATTAACACAGGAATTTAGGGTTTTATTTTCTCATAGATCTGTAAAAAACCTACTAACTAAATTCTTATTTTGTAGCTTGGTTTATCAGCTACAATTTTTCAGCTTTTCCCACCTGCACTGTTGACTGCTCTCCTGAGGTGGTAACCAGTCTATCTGTTTCATGTCACCCGGAGCCCCTCATTTAGCATCCTAATTCTGATACCCATGGTTTCCTGGCCCATGCCTCGTGAGCACCCCTCTGCGGCTGTAATTCAATTGGTGGCTTTCTCAGTAGCCGCCCTGGGACCTCCCTTTAGAATTTGCCATCTTAAAGATGTGCGCCTTTAATCCCAGCACTTGGGAGGCAGAGGCGGGCAGATTTCTCAGTTCGAGGCCAGCCTTGTCTACAGAGTGAGTTCCAGGACAGCCAGGGCTACACAGAGAAACCCTGTCTCGAAAAAAAAACCAAAAACCAAAAAGAAGCTCCCCTCTGGCCTGTTCCTGCTTTGCAACTTTTCCCAACTCCACCGCAACTCCTTGGAGCTTCAGCTCAACTCCCCTCCTAGGAGCACATTCTCTCTTCATTATTTATTAAAGCTCAGCCCACCTCCCAAGGGCACCTCAAGTTCCACACTTCCAAGGTTTGCCTGATGATCCCAAATGAAAGAAGACCTCCTTTCAGTGAACCACGGGTTTGAGTTTTTGATTTTTTTTTTTAAACACAGACTCATGCATCTGAGCCTGATTTCATCTATGAACTCCTAATCTTCCACCTTTACGGGGGGTCAAACCCAGGGCTTTGTACAGGTTAGGATACTGGTTAGGGCACTCTACCATCTGAGCCACAGTCCTAGCCCCCCTAGAGTTCTTACTTTTAAATTGTATTTTATTTTAAAGTTTGTGTGTGTGTGTGTGTGTGTGTGTGTGTGTGTGAAGGTGTCTGCTGAGGTAAGATGCCATCTCTCCAGCCTTCCTAGGCACTCTTAGCTGTACTAGCACCAATCAGCGCACACAGACTGCTCATAGACAGGACTAGGTTTTACAGTCCTTGTCTCTTCCAATAGCTCACCTCAGCAGCCCATACCATAACAAAAAGGAAAACGAGAAGGTGCGTGAGTTCAGGATGACATTCGTTCAGAGTTGGGTGGCAGGGGTCACAGTGCTTAGTCACGGTCAGTGGTGGAGTCTGATTGCTGGAGGTCACCCATCTGCTCTTTCCTAGAATCCTCACTGACTGGTTCTGACAGCCTGGGGAGGTCAGCTCACCTCCCTAGATCCTTTCACTTCCTACACCCTGCTTCTCAAGAACAGGTCCTTGTGAAACCTCTGCCTTCAGACAAACACAGTGGAGACTGGAAAAGATCTGCCGCTCTGGCCACTGCTGTTAGCAGCAGACATAAGCAGTATAAGGAAAAGGCTCTGAGATGGAAAGACTGAGAAACAAGGTTTCACTCCTAAGTGTCTTTACCAAATCTCAGAGATTCTCAAGGATAACTAGGAGTTGTGGACACTTCTCTCTCCACATGTCCAGCAGGCAAAGCCTTGTTGCTGAAATATGTCCAAGGTGGCAGACAGTGTGTCTAGTACAACTGGACCTGCCCTCAGGAAGACATCCCCCTGCCTGCTCACATACAAGCCCCATCTGCATGTCTACTGACTCAGTTGCACAGTCATGGTAGCAGAGGCGCTAACGGGAGGTGATGGAACATTGAAGAGGTAGGACATAATGGGATGCAGTTGGGTCTTTGGAGATGTTACTCCTCCCCCCCTCTTCCCTTCTCCCCTCCCCCATTCTCTAGCTATAACATGAATTAACTTTCTTGTTGATGTACTGTCTAACCACAGGCCCCAAAGCAATGAAGCAGCCAATCGTGGACTTGATATCTCCAAAGCATGATCCAAAATGACCCTTTCCCCTTTTTAAGATGGTTATGCTGGGCATTTTGTTATAGTAGCAGAAAACTCACTGCTAACACATTCTCCCATCCAAATTGTCCTCGAGCAGACAATCTGTTACCATCATTTTGTTTGTTTGCTGTTGTTTTGTAGCACAGGGCAGTGAACCCAGGGCCTTGTGCACGGTGGGCAAGTACTCTACCATCTGAGCTACATCCTCAGCCATGTCCCATTATGTTTATCTAAAAGGTGACCTATTCGTGAATCCCAGTGCCCACAGTGCCCTCCTCATGACTGTGACACATCACACTCAGGACACTCAGAAAGGTACATACCGAGGCCTTTCATGGCCTTCCTCAGGGTCTGGGCATCTTCAGTTGCGTTGAATCCTGAAGCAGCTTTCACGGTTCCTCCTTTGGCTTCCTGAAGGCACAGAAAATGACATGACTGACAGGTGACCGCTCATTCAGAAGCCCAGGCTCTGCCCCAGGGGTCTCACCCAGGTGGAGCCACCACCTTCTCTGAGGAAGGCAGACAATGAGCACACCAAGAAACACATGTCCCATCAGCAGCCTGGAGTGGGAGATGCCACCAAGTAAGTAGAGTCCCAGTGGGCTGCAGGAAGTACTGCCACTTAGGACGAGAGATGGTTCACCTGAAGCGTTTGTCCATACAGCAATGAAGGGATGGGGGTGGGGGCGCTATAGACAAAGCAATGGCTATTCCAAAGACCCCAGGGCTGCCATTAGCTTTGAATGGGCCAGAAGCTCACAAGAAGAATCGGGTCTAAAAGAAATCACAGCACCTCCTGTAAAGCAGTCTCCCAAAAAGGAAGAAGAAGAATTCAGTCAAGTTCATGTCTGTAGAGCCCAAAACCAGTTTGTTATAAATATAACGCACAAGGAAATGCCAAACCAATAGCACAGCTTCTTCAATCGATAAGCTTCAAGGGAGATTGGAAGAGAGAGGTAGAAGGAAGTCAAAGTTCAAGATGTTAAAAAGTCATGTCAGCAGACAGCTGGTGTGCACAGTGCTGCAAGCCTGTCATCCCAGCACTTGGGAAGTGGAAGGAAGGACTCAAGAGTGCATAGCTAGCCTCAGCCACATACCTGGTTCAAGGCCAGCCTAGGCTAGAGAGACCCTGTTTCAAACACCCTAACCCCACACCAAACAAACACAACAAATCTTTCATAGAGGCAAACCTTATTTGGATGGGGATCTGAGTAAGGACACGACAGGACAGCTGGACAGAGACGTTTTATGACACAGGAAGTCAGTCCTAAGATTCTCTGATCTGATAGTGGTGCTGAGGCTACAGTTTACATTTTATTTACCTTTATACTCTGATTCACCGGTAGAAGATAGGATATCTGGAATCTGCTTCAAGATAACACAGGTGGGTGGAAGTGGAGATAAAGAAGACAAAAAATTGAGTATGAGTTGGCCATTAGTCAAAGCCTGTGAAGTTAGTTAGACACAAGCAGGCTCGGGGGTCCCTGAGGAGAGATCCCTCTCTCAGCTTCTCACCTACTTCTGTGTTCCTGTTAGCACACCGAGTTTCAGGGAGGGGAATATCATATCGCTCCTCTTTAAGATCTAAGACTTCAAAGGAAGGGGCAGCTACAGATACACAAACCAGGGAGGGAGGAGGCAGCAGGGCCGGTGGAGGCTGAGCAGACAACCGCTACTCTTCCTGGGAAGGATAGCTACGTTTAAACATATGTGTGCATGCCTGTGCCCGTGCGTGTGCGCGTGTGGAGACCAGAAGCTAACATCAGGGGTTTCTTCATTCATGATTTCATTCTGTCTTTTAATTAAGAACTTTATTTGTGTGATTGTGTGGTGTGGAGGTGCCCAGGAAGTCCTGAAGACAGTATCCAGTCCTCTGGAGCTGGAGCAGGAAATGGTTGTGAACCACCAGTGGTGGGTGCTAGGAACTGAACTCTGGACCCTCCAAGAGCAATAAGAGTTCTTAACCGCTGAGCCATCTCACTAGGCCATTTTGGTTTTTTTAGGCAGCAGGATTGGGACTGGCCTGGCTCTCTCAGACTGGATGCATCCAGCAGATACTGACAGGCCTTCAAGTATGATTGAGAGGAGTCACCCTGGAGATGCAGGAAAACCCACAATGGGGGATGGAAGAAGTGGCCAGCAGCTGCTACAGCAGAGTATAATAGTTAGTATTGTCATATCGTCAGCCTGACAGGATCTAGAATCATGTCACAGAGAAATTTCCAGAGATGCCTATGAGGAAGACCACTCCAAATGTGGGCAGCACCATCCACGGCTGCCTGGGCTGAACAAGAAAGCTGAGCACCTGAGTCCAGCTCTCTCCCCTCTGCGTCCTGACACAGATGTACCTTGAACTGTCCCTGACGTGATTCTCCACCATGGTATGGATTCCCAATAAGTTATTAATATACCGCAGAAGCACAGCACGGAAGCCCGGCAGACCTGACTAGAGGCTCGTCTCCAACCCTTGGCAGCTGTGTGCCCTGAAGAGGTTTCACATTTCTCATATGTATACTTGTAGCTGCCCCCCCCCCCCCCCCCCCCCGCTGACAGAACAATAAAGCCATCTAGGTCGGAAGGCTCCACCCCAAGTGGTCTCATTCACAGTGGCAGCAAGGTCTGAGCCAGGCCTACTCAAGGCTGGGGGAGGCTACATATACTGAAAATAATTAAACCAACTCACAGTGTTGCTGCAATAATGAAACAGGATAAAGATGGGAAAGCACTCAGCATGGAACCCAGGAAAAGGTTAAAATAAAAACTTAGACAAGATGCCAACACCACCACCATCATCACTATGGTTACCATCATCATCACCACCATCATCACTGTGGTTACCACCACCACCACCACCACCACCATAATCATCATCTAAACACAACTGAGGCCAGATTAAATATAATAATGAGATTCTTTTTTTTTTTTTTTTTGGTTTCTTTCGAGACAGGGTTTCTCTGTGTAGCCCTGGCTGTCCTGGAACTCACTTTGTAGACCAGACTGGCCTCGAACTCAGAAATCCACCTGCCTCTGCCTCCCGAGTGCTGGGATTAAAGGCGTGCGCCACCATGCCTGACTTAGTGAGATTCTTTTATCTCTCTTTTATACTACTTATTGATAGAAGCCAATGGAATGATGTTGGTACTGAAATCAGATACTGTATTTGTATAAGCTGGCAAGAACAGCATGGGACGGCGCTGAAGGTGCTCAGGATTCTATCTGATGTAAGGATGTGAACAGGACATTAGGAAGAGGTGCTAGTGCAGGGTTGGCCTGGACGCAATGGGGCTGGTGTCCTCATAGGAAGACAGAGATCACAGGCCAAGTGGCAATGAAGGCAGACAGGGCTTCACATATGGCAAGCACTCTATCACTGAGCTGCACCTCAGCTTCTGAGCCAACATTTCTTGAGGTTCTTTGGAATTCCAGCATTGAAAGTTTCTGGATGGTTCTCAGACACCGAGTTCAAGTTTAAAGTGCATTGCTGATGCCACTGTTGTAAGATGAAGATTAATGTCTGACGAAGAATCGATAGAGGTGTTTGCAAGGGTGGGTCCATTTACCTAGCAACATCCTACACAACTTTTTCTTGTTCTGGGGGAAAAGTTGGAGTTTCTTTTCCCCTTGTGAGTCTTTTTTTTTTTTTCTTTTTTTTTTTTTTAGATGAAGTACTTTTTTTAAAAAAAAAAGATTTATTTATTATTATATCTAAGTACACTGTAGCTGTCTTCAGATGTACCAGAAGAGAGTGTCAGATCTCATTATGGATGGTTGTGAGCCACCATGTGGTTGCAGGGATTTGAGCTCAGAACCTTTGGAAGAGCAGTCCGTGCTCTTAACCACTGAGCCATCTCTCCAGCCCTCCCCTTGTGAGTCTTATGAGTGTCTGTATTGATTAAATTCTAGGGCACAATGCACAATTATCTTTTCAAGGATGATGGGGAGGGGAAGTGCCCATTCATACCAGGAAAACTTGTGGCAGCAAAGCAAACATCACTGTGCTGGCTATTTTTATATCAACCTGATACAAGCTAGAGTCATCAGAGAGGAGGGAGCCTCAATTGAAGAAATGCCTCCATAAGATCAGGCTTCAAGGCATGTTCTTAATTAATTCTTGATGGAGGAGGGCCCAGCCCATTGTGAATGATGCCATCCCTGGGCTGTGGTTCTGGGTTCTATAAAATAGCAAGCTTTGCAAACCATGAGGAGCAAGCCAGTAAGCAGCACTCCTCCATGGCCTCTGCATCAGCTCCTGCCTCCAGGTTCCTGCCCTGTGTGAGTTCCTGCACTCATTGCTTTTGATGATGACCGGTTCTACAGAACAGTGTGTGAAATAAACCCTTTCCTCCCCAAGTTGCTTTAGTCACGGTGTGGTATCACAGCAATAGCAACCCTAACTAAGACAATCACACCGAAAGGAACCAGTGAACAGAAGGAGTAGGCCAGGCTACAACTGAGGAAACATTATTGCCGTTACAGTAACAGGGAAGATGGGGAGATGAGAAGGGTCAGCGTATAAGGCGACAAGTAGTGCTGGACAGTGAAGAGCAGGCAGGTGCAGCCACACAGATGTCCTGACGAGCAGTGCTCAGAGGCAGAGGTCAGGGTCCACATTCGGACTCAGAACCTCTGAGCCCGGAGAGCAGATGGACCAGTCTAAGGCAGCCCAGAGGAGCATCTACCTTAGGGCTGAACTTCCCAGAACTCTCAAAGGGATCCAAGCTGAGTCAAAGAGATCACTAAGACCACAAAGTTCAAGAAAACCCAACCACAGCTGTAAATGAGGCAGATGGCAAGTGGGGACCTCCTTAGGGATGGCTCAAGATGGCTCAGTGAGTTCTAGGGTTCTTGCCATCTAAGCATGATGACCAGGGTTTGATCTCTGGGACTCATGTGAAGACAAAAGAGAACTAATTCCACAACATTGTCATCTAACCTCCACACAAATGGCATGTGTTCCCTGCCACAAAATAAAAAGAAAACATCCATCAGTGAGCAGAAGATGTGAGGGCTGTCCCAAGGAGTTTGCCTAAATGTTCTACAATGGAAAGTTATGCTTTGCAGAGAGAAAACCATTACTTAAAAAAAAAAAAAAAGGAAAAGCCAGGTTAGGTGGTGCAAGCCTTTAATCCTAGAACTTGGGAGGCAGATGCAGGCAGAGCTCTGTGAGTTTGAAATGAGCATAGTTTATCTACATAGTGAGTTCCAGGACAGACAGGGCTTTGTAGAGATCCTGTCAGAGAAAGTGGAGTACAGAGAAAGAGATAGAAACAGACAGACAGATATACAATACACAAAGGCTGCCTTATCATGTCCTCCTGCCCACTACTGAGCAAACAGAGTTTTGTTTAAGCCACCTAAGTACACATCCTGTGCCTGCCTGTGACTGGCACCAGGTGGGGCGAGGCACTCACCATGCTGTAGCTCACGTTCAGAGTTCAGTCACACCTGCAGAAGTTCCTGTGGGGAAAAAAAGCAGAAGAGAAATTACTGTGACCGGGGATGGGGTATTCATCGTTAGTCAGGGTGCCGTGTGTGCCATGGGTCAAGAGGAAGCACACTTGATTTCATCAAAAGGTCACCTGTGGAGGAGCCAGAGCTCCAGGACCAGGTTAATCATTAAAGGATTTGAGCGGTTGAGTTTATTATGCCAACTATGTGCTTCCTGGTTGCTTCTGTTTGGAGACACACACTATAGCTGTTCTGTTGCCTTGTTGGGTTGAAGTATTCCTGACTCTCAGGACACAGAGGTTCTGAGTTAAACACTACTGCAGGTCAGAACAGGGCAAGAAGAGATGAGCCACCCGAATCAGAAAACTAGGGTACTTAAGGTGGCCCCAGATTCGTGCACATGTGCCAATGTGTGTATGGATGTGTGCATTGATGTGTGCATACACCTGTGTGTGTATCCATACCGGTGTGCATTGTGTACCTGCATCTGTGTACATGCATGTGTCTGCATGTAGGTCTGCATACATATGTGCAGATATCTGTCTGTGTGTGTCTTTTTTTTTTTTTAAGCCAGAAACCAAAAGCTCCATGAAGTGTTTATTTAAAAGTGAGTGTGCTTTTATACATTGTTTAAAGTACATTTTATACATTGTTTTATACCTTATTATGGAATATTTTTTAACAATTGTTAAGCCCCATCAGCTAGGATAACATATAAAATGTACGATAAATTGCAATAGTACTGTGTGTGTCTTGACAGCCCACCCAGCATTGGACAGTATTCATTCCTCAGATGCTCTTTTGTCCCTGCAACGTGACAGGAGTGGAGGAACTTCCCATTATTGATCCCTCACAAATTCACACATGTCCTCGGTTTCCATTGCCTCCTTCATCAGAAAAGCTTGAGTGCAAATATCTGATCTGGACATGGCATCTCAACATTCAGAGTCATCCTAGAACCAGTGGTTAGAATATTTGGGAACTTGTTACAAATGCAGAATCAGCTGGGTGGAACATGCTTGTAATCTCAGAAGGCTGAGGCAGGAGAATTGTGAGCTCAAGACCAGCCTGGGTTGCCTAGGATCCAATCATTAAAAAAAAATTCAAATAACAGCTTCTCTCAACAAAACTAAACATTATCCCTGTCTCACTAAAGCAAGGCTCTGGAGAGATAGCTCGGTGGTTACAAGTGTCTCCTGCTTTTGCAGAGGACCCAAGTTCAGCTCTCAGCACCCATGTTGGGTGGCTCATAACCATCTGTAACTCCAGTTACAGAATTGATACTCTTCTCTGGCCTGCAAGGCACCCACACACTGATGGTACACACACACACACACACACACACACACACACACACACACACAAATGAAATGAAGATGAAAGTAATATTTTATTAACTAGGGCTGGTGGACCTATGACTTAAGTTATTCCACTACACATTCCTTCAGTGAGCTTATGGGCAACCAGGATAGACAGGAAATAAAGATGGTTTCAGATGTTGGTAAGATAACAATACAACAGGGAAAATAATACAGAGCAGAGATCAGCAAACTCGTGAGATGGAAGGTCTGATTCTGCCTCTGCCTCTGCCTATGCCTCTGTAGTGGTTTTCAAACAATTGCCAAAGTAGAGAAGGAGGAGGAAGAGAAGGAGAAGAAGGGGGGAGAGCGGGAGAGGGAAGAGGAGGAAGATGACATAATCCTGGTATGCAACAATTGTGTGAAATTCAAATTTCAATGAGAACAAGTCTGTCTAACATCTCACACTTGGCTTCAAGGTACCGTTCTCCATAGTGAAGTGTGACCAACCCTACTCTTGTAACAAGCTGCTGACTCTCAGCCAATCACAAGCAGCAGCTGTTCTACCCATCTTCTGATAAGACAGATGAGAGCTGTGACCAGCCAGGTTGTCTCTTGTATCCCACTTCCCTTTCCTGTCATCCCCTGCTTTACTTTCTTCTGGTTTTAAGGAACCTGGTGCTGCAGAGTGGGCATCTGGTCGCCTTTGGTCTGTGCTCTGGGCTGGCTCCAGGATCATAAGCAAAGCCTCTCAGGTTCCATAGAGCTTGGACTATTGCTATTTTGTCTTTAACAGAGATGCTGTTATGATCTGGGTACCAGGAAGGAGCAGATCCCGATAGCATAGCCCAGACGCACCTCTGAGGAAAGGCCATCCAAGCTGAAGGAAGCACTCAGGCTGGCCTTGAACTAACACTCTCTCTCTCTCTCTCTCTCTCTCTCTATCTATATATATATATATATATATATATATATATATATATATATATACACACATATACACACACACACACACACACACACACATATATATATATACATACATAAATTTTTTTTTTCAAATTTACCCTCCTGGCTCTACTTCCTGAGTGCTGGGATTACTGGCCTGCAACACCACACATGCCCATGCCCCGTTTATCTGTTTATCGAGTACTGAGGGTTAAACTCCAGGCTGAGTGAATGCTGGGTGCATGTCCTACCCACTGAGCTACATGCCCAGCTCAGCTGAATGAAGATTCAATGCAGGGCACAGGCAGCTGCTCCAGTTCCAACAGAGACTCTTCCAAGTGGAGGGAACAGGTGTGCGAACACTCTGAGGCAGAAATGAACTAGTGTGGCCATAATAAGACACCCACACAAGGGAAGGGAGCAAGGGATCATGGGAACTTCTGTCCCTTCCCTTATGCCTGCCCTCTGTGCCTGCTTCTGAGGTTCATCTTTTATAAAGTGCTCATGATTCATTCAGCAAACTCTTGGCCTGAGTTCTGCAAGCCATTCCCACAGTCAAACACACGGGAGCTATGGGATCCCTTGGTTTATTGCCTGTGGGCCAGAAGTATTTCCTGGACTAGAAGGTGATACATGAACTGGGCAGTATTTTGGGATAGAGTCTTTAGCCCTTAACAGTATTGGAAGTGGGTTAAGGTATAGAGTTCCTATTTGGAGCCAAGAAAGAACTGAGGAATTGCTTGGGGTGGGAACCCCTACACACACACACACACACACACACACACACATCTAGAGGCTGACACTCAACTGCTGGGCTGAGTTCCCCTAACTGTGGGCTCTCAGAAACATTCTCAGAGCCCGGTCTCTCTAGCCTTCTCCCACCCTCTTGGCCCTTCCCAGCTTGAGATTCCCAAAGTCAGTCATGCAAACCTTCTAGACACCCCCCCCCCACACACACACACCAAAGCCCTTCTCCTTCCCACCGCCAAGTAAGCCATGGGGTCTGGAGTGTTGAGTCAACCTTTTCCTGTATTTCTGTGTAGGAAGCTCTCTTGCTTGTCTTATTTCAGAGTAAATCACGTGAGTGTCCTCACAGGTGGCTCTTGCACCACACTCCAGAGAAAGGAATGTGACACCCTCAGGTATGTGTCACAGGGTCAAGCCTTCTGCCCAGTTAGCTGTGTTTCTAAACACCCATCCATTCTCCATGGAACCTAAATAGAAAACCAGAACTTTCCTCAGGCCTGGTATGGCGGCATATAGCTTTAACCCTAATGCTTAGGCGGCAGAGGCAGGCATGACTGGGTTTGAAACCAACTTGGCCTACATAGTGAGTTCTAGGCCAGCCAGGGCTACACAGTGGGACTCTGTCTTTAGCAAAAGAAAAGAAAAGAAGAGACGAGGAAAGAAAAGGAAACCTCAGAGTCCTCAGAATTTTCGTTGGGGTTCAGGGTCTTCATTGATGAAGACTTGAATCTTGTATATAACTTTAATTAAATAAACGTGTTAAGCTTGTGTGTGTGTGTGTGTGTGTGTGTGTGTGTTAAACTTCTTGTTATAGGACTGTTGGCCGTACTAACATCCTTCTGCAGGGCATGACACCAGATATGAGGAATTCGAGGCCAGCCTGGGTTACATGAGATCTTGTTAAAATCAATCAATCAATCAAACAAACAAACAAAAGTGAGAGCTCTGAGGAGACACAAGACAAGCACAAGGGCTGAGCTCAGTCCCCAGAGCTCACACATAAAGAGGTGTTCACTGTAAGCTCAGCACTAGGGTGGCAGAGACAGGCAGATGCCTGCGCTTAATTGTTGGCGAGCCTATTCTACAAAGCCAACGAGAAAACCTGTCTCAAAAAAGGGGTACACCGTACCTGAGGAATAACACAAGAATTTGTCTTCTGGCCTCCACATGAATCACACACACACACACACACACACACACACACACACACACACACACACACACAGGGAGCTACTGAATTAAAGAATTAGACTATGAATCAGCTTTGGCTGTGACCACAGAGCCACCTCTGGGGAAAGGTTCTCTTGGATGGATGAAGCATTAAGGAGAACTCTGCTCCACAGACTTAACATGGAGGAGGGGGGCAGGGCCAAGAACCCGCTGACGCTGAGAACAAGTTCATCGTGTCAGTGGGCTGCAGAGAACCCACCGTGAGGCCTGATTACCTGGAGGGACACTTGTTCTCTCCATGTAAATACTAACAGAACACAGCAAAGAGCACAGCTACTACTCTGCAACTCACTGACAGCACGCACTAAGTCCTGGGTATGAAAGCCACATGAGCCTGGCTTCATTGTACCTGGGACAGTCACCCTCCCATATGCCAATCACCAAGCTGAGCCCCTGCTTCTAGGAGGACAAAAGAGACCACATGTCCCTTCTATTTAAACTCAGGGTTTTTAGCCCAGGCTGGCCTTAAACTCCATATGCAGTTTGGGATGGTTTTGAACTTCTGATGCTCCTGCCTCCTCTGACATGCTGGGATTACAGGCATGCACCACTGTGATTAATTTATGAGTCCTGGAGATTAAACCCAGAGTTTCATGAATGTTAGCCAAGCACTCACTCTACCAACTGAGCTATATCCCCAGCCTAGAAGCACATTTCTCAGAGATTATTTAACAATAAGGCGAGTGAGTGCTAGCAAGAAGGCTCAGCAGATGAAGGGGCTTGCTGCCAAGCCTCGAGACCTCGGTTTGATCCCTGGGACACATATGACCAAAGGGAAGAACGAATTCCCATGAGGTGGCTTCTGATCGCCACACTTACCGCACATGTGTGCCCATACACAAACACATCAAATGGTCAAAACAAACAAATAAATATGTAGTTAAAAGTAAAAAAAAAATAATAATAAGGTGAATGAAACAAGTATAGATGAAGGCAAAACCAAGTCACGAGCAGAGTCTCCTGCCACCCTCCCTGTTGCGTGCCACCCGAGGCATCCAGAAGTGCCTCCCTCCCTTCCAAAGAGTGATTCTGCCAGTTCAGCCCAGCTGCTGCTGCTACCACGTAAGTTAGGAAGAAACATCAAGTGAGGGGGCAGGGAAGAAGGACACCTTCCAAAAGGGGAGGACCTGAACTAGAAACCTTTTCCACTGCTTCTTCCTACTCCACAGGAAGTGGGGAGACTGCTAGAGCCACACCTCTGGAACCCTACCCTCAAGGAGTCAGGAATACTTTACTAAGATAGAAAACAAGGGCAGAGTCTCAGACATGCCTTTTAAGTCCATTTCATGGCTGTGGATAATGTGTGTGAAATTAGCCCACCAGCCTGCTTTCTAACAGTGTTAGGCTCCTAGCAAGGCCACTTTGGCTCTTGGGAATAACAAGGGGGAAGAAGAGCAGACAGTCAAGTTTGGTGCTTAACACTGACTGTCAGGATCTAGAGTCACCTTGGAGGCAAACGTCTGAGCACACCTGTGCGAGAGTTTCCAGGCTGCACTGAGTGAGGGGAGGATGCATCCTGACTGTGGACAGCTCTATCCCTTGGGCTGGGATCCTGGGCTGAGTGAAACGGAGACTGTGAGCTGAGTACCAGTGTTCATCTCTCTCTGCTTCCTGACTGCGGATTCTGAGTGACGCGCTGCCTCATGCTCCGGCTGCCTCACGCTCTGCCTGCCTTCCACTCGGCGATGGCCTGCTCTCAAGTTCTGGGCCAGAACTATCACATCTCCATAGGCATCTTCCCAACCCCAGAGGGTCCCACCTCCCAAAGCTTCACTACAAAGTCTCCTTGCCCAGTGGTGCTCAGTGTGTGCAACAGATGGCAATGGCATTCTCAGCTACTTACACGTCTTGGACCTTTCTCTCTGAGGGCCTGCCTAGGATTCCCTAAATTGAACTATATTTACAGTGACTCAAAATTAAATTGGAGTTTTAAAAACTTTGCTGTCAGAAAGAGGGTAAAATAACAAGCAATGGAACCCCAGGTTTTACTCTAAAATATTGCAAACACATTTCTGGGGGAGTCAAATGACCCCAATAGCATCAAGACTGTCCCAGATGAAAAGTGACAATAGGCGGTGACCCATCCTTTCAGAATCGCCTGAAACTCCAAGGGATGCACAGAGCCAGGTGTGGAGTGGCTTCCGCTTCCTAATCATGTGCAAATATCATGTGCATAAAGGGTGTGGCATAGGAGAGCTTTGAAGGTATAGTTTAAACCAGATGTGGTAGTGCACACCTGTAATTTCAGCACTTGGGTGGGTGAGGTGGAAGGATCTCCGAGGGTAGACTGGGCTACACATTGAGACTGTCTTAAAAAGAAAACATACTGTTTTAGAGCGACTGGGAGAATGTTTATATGAGACTGACATGAACTGCAGTATCAGGAAGGAAATTCAGCTGTCAGTGAGTCACCTGCTTCGTGAAAGATTACATACATCTACAAAAATAATTCACAACGGGGATTCACAAGGAAATATTGGGAGGTCATGGACACATCTCTCTCTTTTCCCAAGTTGCCATCTGGAAGGGTTAATGTGCACAACCCCACTAGTGGCCATACTGTGTCCCTGTCAATGCAGTGTCACTGCACTGAGCTGAATGCTGACTCGGGTGTCATATTTATCACGAGGGCAGAACTTCTGGTGAATACAGTATCTATGAGACCCCACCTTAACCCTGGGACCTCCACTCCGATTCCAGACACTGACCCACACCCCAGGACAGGCAACCTGAGTCGTTTTCGGGCATGGACTTCTTTGTACTCTGTTCTAACTCTGGAATATTCTTGAGTCTCTGGAGTCACATGTGAGTGACTCACTCTTCGCTGGAACACAGTTTCATTTTACATCCAGCAGGGACAGATTTAACTTCTGGTCCCTGGGGTTAGCGGAGGGTGTGGGTGGGCCACACCCAAGTAGGAAGGCTTTCGAAACTGCCAATGACATTGGAAAGTAACAGTGAGTGTCTACTCTTTTTCTTGGAACTTATGTCTTTCATAAGGCAAGTTTTGTTGGAGTGATGGGGTTTGAGTTGGGGACACAGTCATTTCCCAACCTTTCATCAAAGGCAGGATGTATAAGTTATGTAATGTGAATGTAAAAACACCCGAATTGAGGCTGGATAGATGGCTCGGCAATGAAGAGCACTGACTCTTCTTCCAGAAGTCCTGAGTTCAACACCTGCATTGAGTGAAGCCTACTGAGGTCATTGTTCCAGGTGGAGTCCGAGTTAGGTGCCCACAGACCCAGATGCAGTCCTAGGTGCTGATGCCCCTCCAGCAGGCAGACACTTTAACAAACAGGAAAACTTGGATAAGGAGATGGATCAGTGGACAAAGAGTTGTCATGCAAACCTGAAGACTGGAGTTCAGATTTCTAGAACCCATACAGAAGTCCTGTGGGCATGGCAGTCTGTCCCTAATTCCAGCTCTCTGGAGACAGAGACAGGGATTCCCAGGGCAAGCTGGCTAGCCAGACCACTGGGAAGCAGCAAGCTGCAGGTTGAAAGAGAAAGAGAGCAAAAGACAGACAGACAGATAGACAGACAGAGACAAAGGAAGACACAGAGCGAGACAAAGAAGAGAGACAGAGAGAGACTGTCTCAATAAATACAGTAGAGAGCAACTGAGGAAGGCATTTAAGGTCCCCACACAATATTTTTCTAAAACGTATACTTACTTATAGCGCCATGGGAAACAATAACAGTATTATCTGCAACCCCCAAGACACACATTTCACATACAGCTTACACTTAACCTTGGCTAACAGACTGAGAAGCCATTGTTTTATATATGATTTTAAAACATCCCGCCCCCATCTCCGCTCTCCTCACACTTCTATCAAGGTTCAGACTCCATAGAAAGTCTCCACTATCTAAGCAGCAGAGGGAGCCTTGGGGACAAAGAGCACACAGGCTTTCTATGTCATCTGAACTCATGTCATGTTCCTGACAGCCTGAGGATTCTTCCTCATCTTTCTTATCACCTAAGACAAAAATTGAGGTTTAGTGACACCGTGTAACCTCAGATCAACAGTCAGCTCATAGCCAGACTCGGATAAAGCCCTGACTTCGTCCTGTTTGGTCTGAGTTTGCTAGTTTTCTTGTTTTTTTTTTTTTTTTTTTTTTTTTAATTTGTTTTAGTGAGTGGGGGAGGGGGCATCTCATTTTAGAGCCCAGGCATGCACAGAATATGGAGTCCACCCTGACCTCAAACTCTGGTCAGTCCTGCTTCGTCCGTCTAAGGGTTGGGATTTCAGGCATGAGCTGCTAAGCCTAGCTTCCTCTGTCCTGTGTGAAATCAACAGAAAGAGACTGAGACTGCCACAGTAACAGAAACTGACTGAGATAAGTCTTATGCTGTATTAAGAAGCAAAGTTTAAAATATTCATTTGGTCAAAGCAAAAAAGAGTCAACATGGCCTAGGTGGTTGTCAGAAAAACCCTGCATGTTAGCTCAATCTTTACCTTGTTAAATGTCTTACCTCAGTTTCCCCAGGAATAAGCTTCAAATAGGACCCAACAGGTGTTATTATAGCAGACTCTGTAAATGTAGCTTGTGACATTCCCGGGCCTGCGCTCACCGTCATACGCTTCAGACTCTTTCTCTCCCCCACCCACTTTTTCTCAACAGCTCTTAGCAGTGCCTATGGACTGGAGACCTTTGGAATTCTCATTGGCTGCACCATTTTGGTGGTGGTGGTGAAATTTTTGAAAATTGTTTTACCTGGGTGGTGGTAGCACACACCCCTTTAATCCCATTACAGAGACAGGCGTATCTACATGAGTTTGGGTCTAGCCTGGTCTAGAGAGGGAGTTTAGGAGAGCCAGTTCTAGGGTTATGCGGAGAAACCCTCTCTCAAACAAGCAAGCAAGCAAACAAACAAACAAACAAAACAACAACAACAACAACAACAACAAAAGTGTTCTACCTTTTAACTTGCAGAGAAAGCCGATTCTCTCCCTCCAGACAGTGGCAAGAAAACCAGGAACTGAACCTTCCAAGACAGACGAGAGTCTCGCTGAGGTGGCCTGTGAGTGCAGTCACTCTGTCAATGGTCTCTGATTGTCTGCTCTGTGAGCGCTTGAACTTCTACCACTACACCCTTCAGAACAGAGCAATATCACGCCTGCCTTATCTGTTCAAGAGTAATCTATCATTAAAGCAAAAATCCTGAAGGCCTTTGAAAATTACGTCACTGCACTTCCTGGTGAGGACTCTCCAACCTTCTCCAGTGTCACCTCCCAGCTTCCAGCTGTCCCATAGTAATAAGCTTACTCCTCCACACCTTGTTCTCTTGAGCAAAAGGGAGTTCATTTTTAAATGAATATTAAGTTGCAGTATATCAGATATTTTATCAAGGCCACATCGTTTGTCCCTTGCATCCAGAGAAGTGGGTGCAATCATTTACACTGTAGGGAAATTAGGCATGGGGTCCAGGTCACTTGCATGGGAGCAAAAGGTCTTCATTCAGATCCCATGTTCTCTATGTGGTACCATGCCAATACATGAGTGTGCACACATGTAAATTAAGTCTAAAGGCAGATTTTGATGATAGAAGCTTTTAAAATAATAATGGAATACAAATTTTAAGTTGTTAGGGCTGGAGACATGGCTCAGCAGCTAAGATCTTATATTGCTCTTGCAGAAGACCCAGCGTTGGTTTCCAGCTCCCACGTCAGGAGGTTTACAACAGCCTGTAACTCCAGGCGATCTGACACCTAAGGCCACCACAGACATCTGTAGTCATTTGCACACACACACCCTGACTCCACCCAGACAACGTGCACACACACAATTAAAATGTTTTAAAAAATGAATCTTTTTTTAAAAACCCAAAACTTTACATTGACACTTTTCTTGCTATATCAGATGCTTTCTTGTTTGTTTGTTTGTTGTTGTTGTTTGTTTATTTGCTTTTCTTTAGCAAACTGGATATAAAAACTGAAACAATTAGAAAAATACTCTGCCCAGATGAGCTGGCCGAGACTGGAGCACACTTAATCTGGCAAAAGACTGGCTGCCAGTCGACAGCAGAAGATGGTGCCGTGCAAACCCAGAAGCACACTTCTAACTGCCACAGCCCTGTCCAAGCTCAGCCATCCAGTCTTTGGATAATGCCCCTTGGAGCTGACTCATGGTTGGCAGCATGCCTTTGCCAGATGAGGCCACAGAATCCCAACAGGCACATTCTGTGCCCACCTTAGAACAGAACAGGGCCTGGCATCCTGCACATGCAAGCGGAGAGGTCAGGGCTGAGCCAACCATAATTTGCAAGTGCTGGACACAGTAGCCACACCCATAGTCACAGGAATAACCATAGTATTTAGGAGACCTATGCAGGATAGAAAGTTAGATACATCTGTGTTACATAACAAAATTTGAGCTTCTCTCTCTGTCTCTGTCTCTCTTTCTCTCACACACGCACACACACACAGGAGAATGATGCCCTTGGTTAGTCTGACTCCAGAGACTGTGGGGTTAGACGCAGTGATTCCACTGGCTGTTTGCCCCATGTCTGTAGTTTGAAGAATATCAGGCAGACACCAGCAGGAGCACCAGAAATAGCTCTTCTGGATTCTGCTATGGGCAGGAAGCACCAGGCGCTTTCACGCAAAGCCTTTGACAGGGCAGACAAGGAAATAATACAAATTTTCAAGCCCAGACTTTGCTTTATACTATCATGGCTGTGCCCTCCAGGCTTAAAACACAACTCTTGTGTGGTTCAGTTAGAACTAATGGGGTTTCCTTATTTCAGATCAAACTGCCACGCATACTGCACACAAGGGAGACAGGAATACAAGGCTGGAGAGACGGCTCAGCACTTAAGAGCACTTGTTCCTGTAAAGGACCAGAACGTGTTCTATTCCCAGCATCCACATGGTGGCTCACAACCATCTGTAACTCCAGTTCTGAGGGATCCAACACCTTCTTCTGTTCTCTGTGGCCACTGCATACACTTGGTACACACACGTACATGCTGGCAAAAACATCCATACACATGAAATAGAAGTAAATAAATATTTGCTGTCTTTTTGAGACATGGTCTCACTGTGCAGCCCTGGGTGTCCTGGAATTCTCTATGCAGACCAGGCTAGCCTTCAATTCACAGAAATCCTCCTGTCTCTACTTCCTGAGTGCTGGGATCAAAGGCATGAGCCACCATACCCAGGTAATAAATCCTTTAAAATAGGAAACAGGAATAGAAAAGGGGGATGGGTGAGTCCCAGAGGAAATAAATTCCTGCCAGGTTGGATTATTGGGGTACAGAGAACTTTAGGGAGCACCTGGCCCTGATTTTCAGGCAGTTAACAGCATCACCTACAGCAAATGGTGGCAGAGTGCCACAGTAGCTCAAAGGCTCTGTGCTGACTCACTGTGGGCAGCATAGGCGGACCCTACAACCAGAGAGCCTGTGCCGTCCTTCCAATGAGAAGTCCAGATCCAGGGGCAGAGAGGGAAGCCAGCTGACTTTTCATTTAGTCAAAATTTCCCCATCGTAGCCACTCAGAACAGAATTCTCTTTAAAGCTCATCTCATCTTCCCTCCAAAATAAAGTGGTGGAGTCCTGGGGACTATTTGTTCTTATAATCTTTATATACATACTTCCTATATATGGGCCAAGGTGTAGTTTCTCATGTTTCAGTTTCCTCATGGGCTACATAGAATCAATACCAAGAATTAGTAATATGAGGACTAATCAAGCTATGACCCCAAATTCTTAGAATGGTAAACACATTGTGAACCTGACAACATCTCTCTATTCTCTTTACTACTATTTGTTCTAGAACAATCTGGCCCCATATGTGAGAACTGACTGTACACAACAGTGGGATCAAGTGAAACAGATCCAAGATTGTTCAGAGTGAAACTTTCTGGGCACTTAGTGATAGAAGAGGTTTTTACCCAGCAGCAATGCCAGGTGGCTCTTTTGTCAGGCATTAGGACAAAAGTGACTCCACCCAACCCAGAACGTACCTATCTTACCTCAAGCAAATATCAAAGAGACAGGAAGTCCCGGCACCAGAGTCTGGTAGTAGTAAAGCCCCCATCCATCATCACCTTAGTGGTTTTTGTTTGGTTGTAAGCTAGGAAGCCACGTGGAAAGGAGAGGTTAGAGACCAACCAGAGCTACTCAGAGGCAATCACGGTGGTTAGATGCAAGCAAGATGGCTGCTATCAGGCCAAGGTAAACCTGCGGGTCATTCTCTCGCAATAGACTTTCCCTCTATGTGTCTGTTGTCACGGACTATCTATTCACAGCTTCCCTGATGCAGACTTACAGGATGAAACTGAGTTCTGTGGATAAATGCTGGCTGGCGATGGCTGCAAAAATAATGTGACTCTATACTTAGACACGGTAACTAATTCAATTTATGTGTATTTTACCTCAGCTTTTGTGTATGTGTGCATGTGCACATACATGCTCTTTTGGGTGCATGTATGTATGTAGGTATGTGCATACATGTGAGTGTGGAGGTCAAAAGGTCAACTTTAGGTGTCATTCCTTCTTAAGCATCCTGTCTTTTGAGACCACATCTCTCACTGGCCTGGAGCTTGCCAAATAGACCATTCATGTTGCCTCTAAGTATGTACCTCCACGTCCAGATGGTCGGTCTGGGTTCAGAGGACCAAACTCGGGTTCTAGCCAAGCTATCTTTCCATTTCCTTAAAATGTGTCCTTTAGGGCTGGAAAGATGGCTCAGTGGTTAAGAGCACTGACTGCTCTTTCAGAGGTCCTGAATTCAAATCCCAGCAACCACATGGTGGTTCACAACCATTTGTAATGAGATCTGATGCCCTCTTCTGGTGTGTCTAAAGATAGCTACAGTGTACTTATATAATAAATAAATAAGAAAATAAATCTTTTTTAAAAATGTGTCCTTTAAAAAATCCTTTATAAAAATCCTTAATCATGTATGATCTGTGCATTTTCTGATATGAAAGACATGGCCTTAGGCTAGCAATTGCTTCTGGGAACCTATTGCCCATGCCTCCCACTTACGAACACCCACTCCAAAGCAAACTGACTCAGCAAAATCCAAAAGCCCACATGGCTTTCCCACAGCATCATGGGTAAAATTTTGTCTTCTCAGTGTAACAGTCACTTAAAGGGAGACTGCCAACAATGAGGCTCTTTCTTTGGGTTACATCATGTTTCCTGATCAATCTGGGATGATTTTGGAATCGGAAGCCCTCACAGACCTGTGGCGGGTCCCTTAGTTTCACAGTCTTCCTTTAGGAAGGTGTAGGTACACTGTGCTAGGCATATTCGGATCTCGTGCTGAACCCATCAGTACCAATCTCTAGTTCTTGTGGGGAGAGTGGGGAGCAGGAGGTGTGGAGAAAGGGGAACCCCATGCACTCGGGGTACAGATGTCATGTTGGCTCATCAGTCATGAGAAGTGACCAGGAGGTTCCTCAAAAATGCTAAAACTAGGGCAGCTGAGATCACTAAGCTGGTAAAGGCACTTGCTGCCAAGCCCCGAGACCTGAGTTCAAGCCTTAGAATCCACATGGTGGAGAGAGAGAATCGACGTGCTAAGCTTGTCCTGTGACCTTCACACACAATGCGGCACGTACCCCCCACCCCACAAAAAAATCCAGGCAAAATGTAACAAACAATTTTTAAAGTTAAAACTGGACCAGGGGAGGGAGCTGAACAGAGAAGAGAGTTCAGTAATTAAGAGCACTTGCTGATCTTGCAGAGGACCTAGGTTTAGTTCCAAATACTGACATAGTGGTTCACAACTGTCCTTGACTCCCCTTCCAGAGGATCTGACTCCCTTTTTTGGTCTGCCAAGGCACCAGACATGCACTTAGTAAATACACAGACATACAGACAGACAAAATACTCTTAAATGTGAAACAAAAATAAGTAAATCCTTAAAAAGCCTAGGACTGGAGGAGTGTGACTTTAGAACCCTTGCCCACCTGTGTGAAGCTCGGGCCACTCCTAACACCACCCCCACCAAACAATAAAACTGAACAGAACCCAATAGCAGCACCACTCAACAGCAGCCAACCATACAATCAACCTAACCATCAGCAAGTGGAGGACAAAGAGAAAGTGGGAAATCCACATCTGGGTTGCTTTTTGACTTTTAAAGGCTATGTGGTCCTTTGACAACAAATCAGAGAAAGGAGCGTTGTGCTAAGTGAGAAAAGCCAGATGGAGAAGACCTGCAGTGCACGTGGACTGTAATCACTCAGGGAGAGCACAGGGCCTGGGGGCTTGCACCAGGTGTCTTCCAGCATCCAGGAAGTGGAGGCAAAAGGGTAGAGAGTTTGAGGGAGGACAGTGGTGGTTTCTGGAGCTGGGAGTCTGGGAAGGAAGGTCGATGGCCAAAAGGCTCCAACACATCAGTGAAGGGAGGAGTCGTCGTATGGTGCGGTGAATGGGACAAAAATCATCTCCTGCTTCAAAATCACTGAGAGTAAATCTTAAATATTCTCACCATAAAGAAAAGTGAAGAGGCTGGGGTGGTGGATATGCCAAGTAACTTGATTTAATTACTCACTATGTATTCCTAAAGTACAGTATCACTTTGCATCCCAGATACATGCAATCACTACTTATCCATATTCAATCTTTTTTTCTTTTCAAGGGGGGTTGGTGTTTGTTGTCATTGTTTGGTTTGGCTTGGTTTAGTTTTTCGAGAAAGGGTTTCTTTTGTGTGTAGCCCTGGCTGTGCTGAAACTCTGTAGACCAGGCTGGCCTCAAACATATAGAAATCTGCTTGCCTCACAATCCCAAGAGCTGGGACTCAACAAGGCTTGTGCCACCAATGCCTGGCCTATATTCAACGTTTTAAGTTGTTTTTTAAAACTGTGCATGGTGGCTCAAGCCTCTAACTTCAGCTCTTCAGAGATAGAGGCAGGAGGATGAGAAACTCAAGTTTATCCTTAGCTACATAATAAGGCCATCCTGGGCTACAAAAGCCCTGTCTCAAACAAACAAACAAACAAACAAAAGTTTAAAAAAGTATAGTAGGGTGTCTGGAGAGATGGCTCAGTGGTCAGAAGCACTGACTGCTCTTCCAAAGGACCTGGGTTCAATTCCCAGCACCCACATGACAGCTCACAACTGTCTATAACTCCAGTTTCAGAGGATCTGACACCATCACACAGACATCCCTGCAGGCAGAACACCATTGCACATAAAATAGAAATAAATAAAGCATTTAAAAAGTACAGAGGGTGCCTGGTGGGATGGCTCAGTGGGCAAAGTATTTGGTGTACAAGCATGGAGATTTGAGACCAGATCCTCAAGCGCCAGTGTTTAATAATAATAAAAGAGAAAAAGTCATGGCAGTGAGTCTGTAACTCTAGTTCTCCAGGGATGGAGGCAGGAGGATTCCTAGGGCTCACTGACCAGTCAGCCTAGCCCAATCAGTGAGGTCCAGGCTCAGGGAGACACACTGTCAATACCAACAAGTCAGGAAGCAGAGAAAAGACACCTGAAGTCCATCTCTGCTCCTGGGCTCAGGCACACAGCAGGAGGGAAGGGAAGAGCTTCAGCCTGTGTGTAGGCTTTCTGCTGTCCTGCTGAGCAACTTTCTGCCCCAGAGCACGATAGGGATGTGATGTGGCCCTGTCCTTCTGGCTGTAGAGGCAGCCACAAGAAAAGCAGCATGGTTTCCTCCACAGATTGAGGCAAACAGTGAGCACAGAGCAGTCTCTCTCTCTGAGGCCTCAGCTTTGCCAGAGACCTCAGATCCTGCCAGCTGTGTGGGTAGCACCTCTGTCTGCCACACCCTCCCTGGGCCAGGGTGGGGTTCTGCTCCCAAATCTTCCCAGAGTTAAAGCTGACTCTGGCAGAAAGGCACAAAACAGAACTGTTCAAGCTTCCACTGTGGCTTTCTGATTCATGGAGGGAACTTTGCTATTTCTGGTGATGCCTCTCTCGGATTTGTATTTGGATCCTCTGTAAGGGGTGTGTGTGTGTGTGTGTGTGTGTGTGTGTGTGTGTGTTGGTAGTGGGGGCTGGAAAGAACAGAACTGACCTGAGGTGGGGGTCAAACTGAGAAGGACTGAAAGTAGCTTAGAAGATGGAAATGGGAAAAGAGGAGGAAGAAGAAGAAGAGGAGGAGGAAGAGGAAGAAGAGGAAGAGGAAGAGGAGGAGGAGAGCTGATACCAGTTACTGGCTCTGCTCCCTCTCTAACCTGACAGAAGCATCGGGACCGATAGCTTAAAGTCAGAGCAGACTTAATTCATTCCCGGGACCCACATGGTGAATTGTGAGAACCAAACCCAGCAAGTTGGCCTCTGATCTCTATGTGTTTGCCATGAGGTACACACACACACACACACACACACACACACACACACACACACACGAGAGAGAGAGAGAGAGAGAGAGAGAGAGAGAGAGAGAGAGAGAGAATGAACCAGAATCAGATAGTGGCTGTGGTGCCTAATGTCCATCAAATCATTCCCAGCACTCAGGAGACGGAGGCAGGAAGACTGTACATTTGAGGCCCCCTTGGACTATATTGCATAACTTGTTAATAAATAACTGTTTTTAACTGGTAGAAACTGAGAATTAGAGCAGCTCCCTTGAAAACAGCCCTCCCCTGCTAAAAAGTGGGTGTCAACCCACAGGATGCCTTTGGGCTCCCTACTGACTTGATCGATAGCCTTTTCCTTGGCACTGGACTCCTCCTAGCCATGAACCACACATGGGTACTGAGCAACTGATGCTGTGGCTACAGTTACAGAGAAACTCGGGGTTTTTATCTTATGTGCATTGATGTGAGGGTGTCAGATCCCCTGGAACTGGAATTATAGGCGGCTGTGAGCTGCCATGTAGGTGCTGGGAATTGAACTCAGGTCCTCTGGAAGAGCAGCCAGAACTCTTAACTTCTGAGCCATCTCTCCAGCCTGTTCATTCTGATTGACTTCACTCTTTAAAATGCCTTAGTTTCCCCAAATTCATTAACTTTGGATTTTAAAATGCACTAACTTCCTGCTCCTGCAGGACCGAAGTCACCTTGAGTACTGTGTACAATACACCTGCCAGGCAGGATGCTCCCTTTCTAGTGTTCCGTGAGCAACTAATTGGTACCAGCAGCTTTGCTCACTTTGAATATTTTTTTCCGGTCACTGAGCAACATTTTAATGTGTTCATTTGAATATAGTTTACAGACAGCACGAGGTACTCATTTGTGATTTACATGTGCTATGCTAGCTACCTTAAATTATTTTCTATCTTAAAAGGTGTACACACACACACACACTCACACACACACACACACACACACACACACACACACACACACATATATAAATGGAGGGGGGAGGAGAGAGGAGAGAGAGAACCTTACCCTGTAGCTCTGCCTGTACCAGAACTCACTATATGAACCAGATTGGCCTCACACTCACAGAATGTCACCTGACTCTATCTCCCATGTGCTGGGATTAAAGGTGTGTGCCACCATCTTGTCCGCTGATATTTAAGAACTTTAAGTGGGAGCCGGCTCCCCATGTAGAAATGGCAGGTAGCGGGCTGGTGAGATGGCTCAGTGGGTTAGAGCACCCGACTACTCTTCCAAAGGTCCAGAGTTCAAATCCCAGCAACCACATGGTGGCTCACAACCATCCGTAACGAGATCTGACTCCCTCTTCTGGAGTGTCTGAAGACAGCTACAATGTACTTACATATAATAAATAAATAAATCTTTAAAAAAAAAAAAAAAAAAAGAAAGAAATGGCAGGTAGCGGAAGCTTCGGTGCTACCACTGTAAGGAGAAAGAGATGGAGTCCATCAGTTCACTCGGGCAAATGAAGTTCTAAAAGCCAGAGGCCGTTTAGTTCAAATCACATTCTCCTGGAGAGGATGAACCAGTTTTTTTTTTTTTTTTTAAAGATTTATTTATTTATTATATGTAAGTACATTGTAGCTGTCTTCAGACACTCCAGAAGAGGGAGTCAGATCTCATTACGGATGGTTGTGAGCCACCATGTGGTTGCTGGGATTTGAACTCCGGACCTTCGGAAGAGCAGTCGGGTGCTCTTACCCACTGAGCCATCTCACCAGCCCGAACCAGTTTTTAAAATGAGGTTTCAAATATTAAATGGAAATTTAACAAAAAATGGGGACAGAGTCTTCTGTCTATCTCATTATATAGCCAAGGATGACCCTGCACTTCTGATCTGCCATCTCCACCCCGTCCCCAGGCCTGGGGTCACAGGCGTCCCTAACTACAGACATTTTATGTGGGGCTAGGAATCAGGTCCAAGGCTCTATGAATGTTAGGTTCTGTCAGCTTCATACCCAACTCACGAAATAGATTTTTTAGTATTTAATTTAGCTACTACAAAAAGTCTTAAGTATGTTTAAAATATTCTGAGCACTTGAATTGATGGTAAAATTGTAAATATTATGAAATCCAAATGTATATCAAATTTTTCTGGTAACAAGTTAATACTGAAATTCAAATTGCCTTTGCCATAAAATATTAGCATAAACTGAAAAAGAGTCATTAACAATTTTATATTGATTACATATTGAAATGATCATGCTTTGGATATACTGGTAGAATAATTGACTGGTTTTCAACTTTATTTTCAATGCTAGGAATTGAATCTGGGCCTTTTAAAATCCTAAGCCCACACTCAACAAATGACCTATATCCTTAGCTTTAGTCATTATTACTGAAGGTAACTGTTCCCATCTCCTTTGACTTAGATTTATTTATTTATTTATTTATTGTAAGTTGGGGCAGCTCCTGGGCAGTAAGCAGAGCATTGCCTGCAGCATCTCCTCTTTTCAGTGTGTGTATGTGTGTGTGTGTGTGTGTGTGTGTAGGTGTATGTAGAGGCCTTTCTCAATCACTTCCTCATCTCTATGAGCTTGCTGTTCAGACTGGCTGGCCAGGGAGATCCCCAAACCCACCCAGCTCCTCTCCCTAGACATTATGAGTACCTGTGGCCAGGCCTGGCTCTTATGTGGGTGGTGTGATTCAAACTGAGGTTGTTACACTCACAGAGCAAGCGTTCTACCCACTGAGCCATCCGTTTACAGTTCCTTAATTCGCTATAGGAAACTCAAACTTGCAAGTGCAGCTCATGGCACAACTCTAGATGTGGCTCTCTGTTCTGTTTTCCATGACTGACATGAGCAGGGTCGACTGAAAGGCCATTACATTCAGACCTTGTTCTCCAGCCTGCGGAAGCACGGTCAGTAGCCTTGTAATCCTCACCAAAGGATCTGTGTATTTTTCTAGTGCCTTCATTCTGCCACTCACTGTTAGAAGTGGGGGAGGGAGAGGCAGAGAGAGAGGGAGGGAGGGAGGGAGGGAGGGAGGGAGGGAGGGAGGGAGGGAGGGAGGGAAAAGATGGGGAGGAGAGAGAGAGAGGGAGGAACAGAGGGAGGGAAGGAAGGAGGAAAGGAGGGTAGGAGGAGGGAGAGGACAAGGGAAGACAACACACTCAAAACATTGTATAAAAAAAGAAAAGCTTGTCCTTGGCAACTATCCACTTCAAAGAAACACTTGGGATACTTGACCACCCTCAGGATCTGACAGAGCTCACTCCCTTTCCACCTTCTGTCTCAGGCCATTGGGTTATTCACAGAGCCCTTACTGAGCCCTGCAGTGCTGGATACTAAGAGGACACTGAAGTGAATCTGCCTTCGGAACAGGTTAGTTGCTCTCTTTGGAGGGGATGAGTTTTAAAATCAGTTGCCTGCTAGGTTGGCACAGAGGCCAAGTGCCCCATTGACAGCAGAGAAGAGAGCTGAGCCAAGGATGCATTATCCTTGGATGTTTGTTTAATCGTGTGCATGTATGTCAAGTGTGCATGTATGTCAAGGACGTGTGTATTAGGAGGATGAGGGAGAGGGAGGGAGGAGCTGGTCCCTGCTAAGTAGCTGCCCTTTGTGCCAGGGCAATAGGTATCTGCAGGAAATTCTGGGGCAGGCTGAGGGGGACAGTGACAAACCTGATAACTTTCTAATCACTTCCACGTTGATCCAGGTTAGGAAAGAGCTGGGGTGGCTTGGATGAGAAGTACTAAGGGCCTGAGTGAGGACATGACAGGGAGAGGTAGTTCTGAGAAGCCATAAAGAGACAGGGCAGATGGAAGTCTATCCTGGTTTGGTAGAGAGGGTAAAGAGGCATGGGACATTGGCCTGAACAGCTGACTGTGGCTTCTCACCCATTCGTCCTAAGATACACCGAGTTCCAGGTGACACTGGGACACTTGACTAGACATCCTGTAAGACTCCAGAGCTGAGAAGACTCCAGAGCTGAGGATTGGTGGTGGTGTAATTTCTCTGCATGTAAGAGGCCCTGGTCCCTGCTGGGCGTGGTAGCACACGCCTTTAATCCCAGCACTTGGGAGGCAGAGGCAGGTGGATTTCTGAGTTCGAGGCCAGCCTGGTCTAAAAAGTGAGTTCCAGGACAGCCAAGGCTACATAGAGAAACCCTGTCTTGAAAAACCAAAAAAAAAAAAAAAAAAAAAAACCAAAAAAAAAACCAAACAAACAAAAAAAGAGGCCCTGGTCCAACCTCCAGCAACATAAAAACTAAACAAAATCACAAAACCTTCAATAAACGCAGGTGATCAACTTAAGTAGCTAACTCTGAAAAAAAAAATTCAAATAGTCAATTATACTGGAAGGAAGGCCCAGCAACACCAGCCATCAGAGAAGACTACATCAGAACCACAGCGATGTCACCAGACCCCGGAACAGGTTGCTGCTATCCAAATGACTAAGGCCAGCTGGTGCAAGCAGCATTGTGGCATCAGGATCCTTGCACAGTGTTGGTTGGGGATGCAAAGCACCATTCAAAACAGCATGGAAGTTCCTCAGGGAATTCAAACCAGAACTCTGTATGACCCACCACACCCACTCCAGGGTCTAACTCAGAGGACATGAAATCACTGGGTAAAAGAGACACTCACCCTTCCATGTTCACTGAAGCTCCCTTCACAACTGTCAAGAAGTGGGACCAACTCAAGCACGCATCAACTGATGGATGGACAGAAAAAGCACAGCAAAGCAAAACAAAACAAAATACCAACGAACACACACAGTGTGTGTACTACGAGTCACAAAGAGAATGAAAACCTTGTCACTTACAGCTACTTAGATGGAAATGGAGTCACTGAACACACACAGAGCATTGGGCAGACAAAGAAAGCCAAGCATGGCTCTACCTCACTCGTGTGGAATATAAAACTTACAGAAACAGAGAGCAGAATGGGAATTAGAATTGGCAAAGGGGAGTAGGGAGTGGAGAGGATTAATCAGTGGACCTGGCTTATAGTTAGACAGAATGAGAAGTTCTAGCGTGGGCTGTGTCACAGGGTGACCATAGATATTAATACATGGTACATTTCCAAAAGCTAGAAGGTGGCTGATATGCAGCTCAGTTGATAGCGTGCTTGCCTGGCATACACAAGGCCCTGGGTTCGATGCCCACCACTGCTGCCAATAAAACCAGATGTGGTAGCAATGGCTGTAACCCGAGACTAGGGAAGTAAGCCCAGGAAGATCAGCAGTCAAGATCATCCTTGGCTATACAGTTTAGGGCCAACCTGGGCTACGGAAGACCCTGTCTCAAAAAAAAAAAAAAATCCAAGTCTGAGTGGAAGAGTCACTGAAAAAATAAAAAATCTTCAAATACATACACTAAAATTTCCTCTTGGCCCAGGAGATAGCAGCTTGTTGGGCAGCAAGTTACAAGCAGCCTCCATGTCACTGGACACAGTGAACTAGGCACTTGTAGGATTTATTTATTTTAAGTAATCCAATTACCTATTTGTGTCAACACACATCTATAGGCCTTAGAACAACACAACATTCTGAAAGGGTGACGGAAGGTGACTCGAATAGGATCAACAAATCCTCTGAGGCCAACAGTTCCTGCTCAGATTTCCCCCCACTCCACGTGGCCAGAACCAATTTTCTGTAGTCAGCTTTTGGTTTTGTTTTTGTTTTATTTTAAATCCTTTTGAGTTAGCCAAGAAATAGATACTTTAGTTTTTAAAACCCATGTAGCCAGCAGTGATGGCGCACGTCTTTAAGCCCAGCACTTGGGAGGCAGAGGCAGGCAGATTTCTGAGTTCGAGGCCAGCCTGGTCTACAAAGTGAGGTCCAGGACAGCCAGGGCTAAAACAAACAAACAAACAAACAAACACCATGTAATCCCAAAGGGTTTACTGAACTGTGTTCTTTCCTCTAGTTTGAGGCCAACTGAACTTTTTTTTTTCACAGATAGGAAGTTTCCTAGGTACTCACGCACACACACACACACACACACACACACACACACACACACACACACACAGAGCAGATCTAAATAAAACTCCTAGAACTGAATTGCTAGAATGCCTTCCAATAAAATTTGACACATGCTACCACATTTCTGAGCAATCCTTCACGTGGTCCTCAGTGCTCTCCAGACATCCTTGCCTGGGCTCGGAAGGGTGTTTGGAAACCTCTTGAAACTGTGGAGAATGGTGAGTATGTGTTCATGTTTCTCAAGAAGGAGCTGATGGCTTCAGTCACTCTGGGTGGTGGTGGGGGGGGGGGGCGGGTACCTCTATGAAGGATGACAATCACAGAGCCAGTGGGACCCATGGGTTAGTCACATTCTTACTGGGGGGTTGGGGAGAGGATCCCCTATGAAGAATGAGAACTACTGAATCAACGGGTCCTTGCAAGCATTCAGAAGGAGCGCCTGCAGACAGCAACCCTGAACATGTGATAGCTCCTTTGCTCCCTGAGAGGTAGATGTTGGGCCCCAGTTCCTGGAAAGGCCCTGTTCCCTTCTCTATGGGAGAGAGCTCAGGCACAAGTGAATCAGGAGATTGAGGCCCTAGGTTAGTCTCTGATAATAATGCCACCTGGTCCCTCTCCAGGGGAAGGGTCCCCTCACACAGGACACATCCTTGAGGGCCAGAAAGTGTCTGCTCTCTGGAATCTCACTGTTCAGCTCTGTGTGGCATCTAGGCCTGAGGGTTATGGGAGGAGTGGATGGAAACTCACAGGATTTCTACACAGTCACCTGCATTCTGGCCTTTAGTCACCGTTTATGCCTGGGCCTATGGTGGTGGTGATAACATTCACAGATGTTTTATGACAAGCCCAGGAGGCAGTGAGACAAATTACTGACCTCGAGCAATGGAAACTTTTCAGCTTAGAAAATGCTCTTCGTGGTCCCACAGCAAAATCAAAGCTCAGTTCAAACACAATCAGACACCAAGATATTATACATCCCACCAGCCCACAGTGGGCCTCAGCAGCCCACGGCTTCCACGGCAGTTAACAGAGTGTATTAATCCATCTCAGCTTCAATCACGTTAAACAACAAAATTCCTTGAGCTGAAGCACTGAGCCCTGTAAGACTACACTGAGGCACTAGGGTGACAGCGTAGCTGGTATAGAGGTGTCCTGCAAGCACCGGGATAGTCTGATCCCCAGAAACTGAGTTTTAAAACAGGGAGATGTGGTAGGTGTGTTTATGATCTCACTGTTGGGGAGGCAGAGACAGATCCCCGAGGCTCACTGGCTGGTCAGCCTGGCTTATGTGGTGGCTCTAGGTCAGGATGGCACCTGAGGAACATACAGACTCACGCAGAGAGAGGGAGAGAGAGGGGGATAGAGATAGAGACAGAGACAGAGAGAACTAAGTTTGGGCAGAGAAACGTCTGTTGTTAATCTGATCGAAAAGCAGATGTGACTGCTATAGCAGAGATTTGTCCTTCAGAATGGGGAGGCTTAGAAAGTTCCCCTTCACATGGAACATTAGCCTTCACATCACCTAGAACATGTAGTGTATGTTCTACACTACACACAACGTGTAGCAAGCAGAACATGACAGATCAGAGTCGATGGAAGATCACGTTTTCACACGTCATTCAGCTTAGCAAGTGTGTTCGTTTGTGAGTTTGTAAGGTCTGCTTCCTCACAGTGAAGTCCTGGTAAAACCTTTAAACATGCAGGTCCTGGGATCCCAGTTCATCACACTGGATCAGAATCCGGGACAGTGACCTGCAGAGCATGATGGTGCACACCTGCAGTTAAGTAAAACCAGGACACAGAGGCTGGGACAGAAGGATGTCAAACTCCAAGTTAGCCTGGGTTACACGGTAAGAACCGCTCAAAAAAAAAAAAAAAAAAAAAAAGAATGGTGCAAGAGCCAGGTGTGGTGGCACATGCCTTGAACCACAACACTAAGGAGGCAGAGGCTGCCAGATCTCTATGAGTTCTAGGTCAACCTGGTCTGCATAGTGAGTTCCAGGAGAGTCAGGGCTGTTGTCTTAGAAACAGGCAAACAAGAATGGGGCAAGGATCTAAGTAGTATTTAGACTTTCTAGGGGAGCTTGATGAACCCTGACGTTTGAGGAAGTATTAGGAATCTTTTATAGCTTTATCAGTACAGTTCTACAGAGCCTCTGCCCAGGCCTTTTCTGCAGTGAGAACTCTCAGCAGCTCTAACACCCTCCCTATGCGTCCCAAAAGCCACTTTCTCAAGTTCAATGAGCAAATACCCGTTATCATAAGGAGTTACTCATTCCCAAGCCCACATGCCAAGCCCTTCAGGAATTTAAGAGCCATTGATTCCTACCCCCACACGCACACACTACAGCTTCCCTTTTCTGATCAAAAAAGCTTCAGGTTTCTGTTGAGGCAGGGGATGCTGGGGATTGAACCACTGGTCTTGTGATCTTAGGCAAGCAATCTACCAGCAGAGTTACATTCTCATCCCGGCTCTACCTCGGTCAACTCTATTTCACATGGCACGTTGCCACGGAGAACGTTGAAGCAAAAAGAAAAACACAGATCAAGACTCTGTTAAGAAGCCAGGAATCCACAGCTCACTGTGAACCAAGTCCAGAGTCTCAGTTGGACTTGAGCCTCACCTCACTTTGGAGGGCCGGGACTTGAAGCCTTGCATCTTCAACTGGACCAGGTTATGAGCCCATTCCAGGCTGAGGAGAATTAGAATAATGTGATTAAGCTGATCACTACTCAAAGACACTCTGAGGAGACCATCTCAGTGCCTGTTAAACTCCCTCCATACTGCAAGAGAACAAACCACCAAGGTTTGGAGAAAATGGCAGCCCCAAACCCAAGCAACACCTCTTTGAAAAAAAAAGCTTAAAAGGTATGTAATTTTGGTGGCTAGAGACGTAGCTCAGTTGGGAGAGTTACCTAGCCTGCACAAGGCCCTGGGTTGGATCCTCTGCACTCCATAAGCTTAGGCATGGTTCCTTACATCTATAATCTATAATAATCTATAATCTATAATCCCAGCATTCAGGAGCAGAGACAATAGGATCAGAAGTTCGAGTACATCCTTGGCTATACAGGAAGTTTGAGGCCAGCCTGGGCTACCTTAGACCCTATCTCAAATTCGAAGATAAAATAAAGAATACACTTTTAAGGGCTCTCCTCCCAATTTTCCCTACAATTTAAATGTAAAACATGGTTTTAGTTGAGTAATTGGGTGAAACTGACACTTAAAGAAAAATCTGCTTACTCACTCTGTAGCTTCCCCCATTCCCTGACACATGACCCATCTCCAGTGCAGACCCCTCACCTTGCTCTCTCTTGGAGAGGATCAGGGTAGCCTACAACTATGCAAGCAAGATCAGGAAAAGAAAGGATTGGCTGGTCACAGACAAAGCAATGTGCCCTGGGATGTAGGGCTGTAGGACCAAGAGGCTTGCCCTGTGGGCACTGATGGCTGAGGGAGGACCAAGAGGCTCACCCTGTGGGTACTGATGGCTGGCAGGCACAGCTTGACCTGTTAATCTCCAGACTGCTTTCAGAGAAAAAGAAGATCCCTGACCAAAGCAGGGACTCCAGCTAGGAGGAAATCATCACCCTTTCCCTAATAGCTCTGTGTCTCTAGGACCACTGGGTGAGTGTACATGTGTGTGTGTGTGTGTGTGTGTGTGTGTGCCCTGAAATCAACAGAAAGCTGAGTTGACTGGCTTTGGCAAAATGGCCATCACTGAAGTTAGTGGCTCTCAAGTGGCTGTGGTAATCTCAATCTAGTTTTCAACCTCTCCTGCACACTCTTTACAAAAGCATTAAATTAATTAATTGTGTGTGTGTGTGTGTGTGTGTGTGTGTGTTCTCCAAGCCCACAATGGGGTGTCAGACACCCTGGATCTGGAGCTTCAGGCAGTTGGGAGCCATCTGGAGTGGGTACTGGGAGCATCGAGTGTTCTTGAACCAAGACCTCCAGCCCCTACCTACTACTCTTGTGTTGGTTTTGGTTTTTTGTTGGCTGGGTCTTTCTTTTTTTGAAGGCCAGATCTCGAATAGTCCAGACTACCCTCCAATATTACCCTGAACTACCGATTGTCCTGAAGTATGAGATTCTATTCCTTTTAAATCTAAAACGGGAAGCTTCCAAAAGGGTGTTGCTTGGGTTGGGACTGTCATTTTCTCCAAACTGTCCTCAAAGGCAAACGTACACCTGATTTATTTGGAGCCAAGGATAAAACCCAAGGCTTCTGGTGTGCTGGGGGCACGCTATCAACTGAATATATGCCTGGTCCTCTCTTCTTGTTCTTCTCTCCTCCGTTCTCTAGGGACTCACGGCCATAAATGGAGTTGCTTCCCACCTAAGGAAACAGTGAGTCTGGGAATGATGGGCAGAGGGATAGGTAACAACCGGCCATCCTATCCATCCTTCCACCATCCACTAAAGTGCCCAGTTTTAATGAAAGGCGCAGTTGCTTAAGGCCCAGAGTGCTCCTCCAGTAAATGGAGGCTTTCATACCCTTGAGGTGCACATTGAGCCAGCAAAGTGTTAAACCGCCAATTGTCTTAGGCGCCAAAGTCTCCAACTGGTCAAAGCACCGAGGACTAAGTTAAAATGTAGACACAGGCAGACACAGAATAAAAACTAAGAATAAGATGATTCCTGGGCGCCAGGCACTGTGTGGAGACCGTTCGCTACAAGAGAGGCGAGGAGCGCCCTAAGAAGACGAGAAAGCAAACTTACTTGCAAAAAGAAAAGGCAACACAAGTAGTGCTGGAGTGAGCTTCAGAGAATGTTAACTCAGTGGCTTATCCTCAGTGCGGAGTCCCGGGGGGGCTTTGACTCAGCAAAGGACTGCAGGAGTGCTGTGCACCGTGCGGCACTGCCTGCTCCTCCCCACGTTTCCCAGGTGGCTGCTCCGGTCCGGGACCTCACGCTTCCAGGGCGCGGAGCCAAGTGGCCCAAAGAACCCGCCTCTGGTCACAGCACCCGGTCCCTGAGCCCAAGATCCCCAGCCACAGTCTAGGACAACCGGCAGGAGCCCAAGATTCCCAGGTCCAAGCCTAGGACAGCGGGCGAGCCCAGGATCCCGAGGTTAAGTTCAGGTTTCCAGGCCCCAGCTGCGACCCAGCCTAGGATTCCCCAAATGAAGTCTAGATCTCCAGGTCCGAGCCTAGGACACCTGCCCGGAGCCTAGGACCCACACCCAGACCCCAGAGCCCGCGGCGGAGGTCCGGACCACTGCCCTAAGCCCCTTACCTCTGGTGCGGAGAAAGGCTCTAGACTACGGCGAATGCCACACCCTCGTCCCGGCCGATAGGACCCGCCCAGTCTCGGGGTGGAGACTGAGCCCAAGTTCCTGGTTGTCCCTTTGCCCACAGGAAAGTCCCTCCCCGGAGAAGCGCAGCTAGAGCACGAGAATCGCCCCCAGCACCAGGAGGGGCCTGAGGCAGATCACGCACTCGGCCTTTAACCCCACTGAGGACAGCGAGCCCACTCAGGACCCTGACCCTGCACAACCAGACTCCCAGGGTCTCAGCCTCGCGTCCTGCTGGGGTCGCACAACGTACTTGGGGCCTCGGCGCTCCAGTCTAGAGTGTAACTTGAAAAATCAGAACGTGACATCTGAGGACACAGTCCATGTCCTCCTTTCACATTATAACATACGTTCCAGAAAATTCTCAGCAGTTGCACGCCTCCCTTAAAGAAGACAGATGCAATCCTCAAAGTCAGGGGAAGGGTTCTCGGAGACAGGTACAGGTCACCGTTGGGACCGGGGTTAGAAGCAACTCTGGGTTTCCCACTAAACTTCCAACTGAAGCATTTCTTGGTTGCTAGCCAGCCTGGTTCTGGCTCCTTGCTGGACACGGAGGCACATGCCTCTTGCTACAAGGATAATGAATGCTTGAAGAACAGAGGCAGGTGCAGGCAACAGAGGCTCCACAGGCAACCTCCAATTTCATTTAACAAAGAATGGGTCGCTTTGGGCAGTGTTTGCTCTCTAGCCAACCAAAACCTAGGTGGTCATTATTTTAAATTGTATCAGCAACTGTAGCTAGAGGAGGTGGCTTATTGTGTGGTCAGGAGGAGGAAGGCTGAGGGGGTCAGGAGGAGGAAGGCTGATCTAGACTTGGGCCTGTTTTTTCATGTTCCAAAGTCTATATGTTTCTAAGCTTCCACAAGGGAAGACAAAATTAATCATGGTAATAGGAAGGACAAAATGAAGATTCAAGACTATTGTATCCTTTTAAAAGTAATTACATGCAGGGGAGGTGGGGTGGGGGGTGGATAAAGGTTAGTGTCTAGGAACTGTAGTTAGCCCACAGCTAAGCTGATCTTTATAGCAAGTGCAACCAGGCCACAGGCCTCTGATGTCACTTCTCCCAAAGTCTGCCCTAGCCCAGGTAGGGAAGCCACAGACAGAGGCTTTTACTATTACATATAAATACGTGTGCATTTTACTTATTTTATGTGTACAGATTTTTGTCTGTCTGTATGTCTACACACCAGCATAGGATCCCTTGGCTGCTGGGAATTGAAGACCTGTCTTCGGGGAAGACTCAGTGCTAGTCCCCACCTGAGTCTTTTATGGGAAACAAAGGCCAGGACTCCATCTGACCCAGGCTCATCTGGGATCTGAGGTCTGGGATCAGGGAAGGGCTGACCTCCAGTAGGAGTCTTGACTCTTTCTGAGCTCTGACAGGTGACATGCGACTTCTTCCAACAGATGGCAGGCTCTCCTGGGAATGCCCAGGAGTGCACTAACAGGGCATCTGCATCTTGTCTTACTTCTGGGGACCTGATCTAACCCAGAGCGACAAAACAATGAATAGAGCTGTTCAACTTAAGGACTCAGACTTCACACTAAAGATATCAAAATTAGGCACCACCAGGCACACACATGATGTACCTGCACACTTGCAGACAAAGTACTTGTATACATAAAGTAAAACAATAATTTTTTTATAAATATGAGAAGAGCGCCAGGCAGTGGTGGCGCACGCCTTTGATCCCAGCCCTTGGGAGGCAGAGGCAGGCAGATTTCTGAGTTCAAGGTCAGCCTGGTCTACAGAGTGAGTTCCAGGACAGCCAGGGCTACACAGAAAAGCCCTGTCTCGAAGAATATATATATATAAATGAATGAAAAGAGCACAGACTGCTCTTCTAGAGGATCCCAGGTTCAATTCCCAGCACCCACATGGTGGTTCACAACCATCTTTAACTCCAGTTCCAAGAGATCTAACAATCTCCTCTGGTCTCCATGGGCATCAGGCATGCAAGTGGTGCACAGGCATGCATGCATACAGACAAAAACACCCATACACATTTTTAAATACCAAAATAAATACACATATCTGTTAGATTTCAAGCCCAGAACAAATGGCCAAGTTACTTAACAGACGCTGGCTGCCATGTTCTCACTGCATCCTGCCTGTCCCGACCTGTGTCAGGCACCCTCCTGGATGGCATACCTTAGGAGAGTCAGATCAGCAGCAGGCTTGATTGGGAGGAGTTCCTTAGGGGAGGGAACTCATCTATGTCACGCCCAGGTTTCAGTAGCAGATGAATGAAAAAAATAAAAGAAAAAGGAAAAGAAAAAATAATAAGGAAAGAACATGACAGCTCCTAGGTATGGTGGAGGAGTAAGTTTATTATAGGTATGGTATGTGGGAGAGCATAGCCAGTGTCAGAGTGGACAGGACCCTGAGCCATGTGGAGAGAGGGGGAGAAGTAAGAGAGGAGAACTAGGTGCAGCGTCCAGGTTGCCCAGAAGAGAGCAGAGTAATCAAAAGGTTGGATTATACAGGAAAAGGCACCCAACCCCTGGGCTGGAGAATTCAGAGTAGAGGATAGGGTGTGCCTGCCAGGAAGACCTTCTAACAGGCAGGGTTTGAGGGGTGCAGGGAGGACCTGGCCCCCCAGTTTACTTTAATGTGTTAGGTAGGCACCTCAGCTGTGTGCCCCAGGGTTTGAGACCTAACAGTATTTACTTCAGATTTTCCTGAAGTTGAATGAAAGCAAGAGTAGACTTTTTTTTCCCACAACAAAACTGGGCTTGGTGGTACACACCTGTAATCCCAGCACTTGGGAGGTAGAACAGAAGGATCAGGAATTCAGGATCATCCTCGGGTACATCGCAAGTTCAAGGCCAGCCTGGGATACATGAACCCCTGTCTCAAAGAAACAATAAAAAAAAAACCAAAAACCTATCAATAGTCCCAGGGATGTAGCTTGGTGGTGAAGCACGTGCTAAGCATACACAAGACCCTAGATCCACTCCCTAGACGACATAAACAAGCATCTCTCAAGACTAACTCCTCTCTGGCAACTGGGAAGCAGAAAGCCAGGTGATAACTGTCTTAATCAGCCTGAGAAAGGAGAGCCCAGTGCCAAGAGAAAGCCGAGAAGCATCGTGAAATGTGACCTCATTTCTGAGCTCTGAAGGACTCGGTCGCTTTACCAGATGCCTCTGAAAGCGGATATCCAGGGAAGACTGAAGTCAGGCTCTCCATCGGAAATCTGTTCAGGTGGCAGCTGGTGCTCTGTCCCCTCTGCTCAGCTGTCACCTCTCCTCTTTCACCCAGGTAGAAGGCTGGAAGATTGGAAGGGCCTTCTCCAGAAGGATGCCAGATTCAGTCAAGGTACTTTGGCGGTCAAAGGCAGCCTGACACTTTTACTTAAAACGGCGACCACTTTATTTCTGTCTTGTTAACATTCATGATGTTGTGGGTCCGCATTTGGACAGTGCTGGGCTAGGCATGCCCAATGCTTCCTGCCACTGTGCCATCAACAGAGGCTGATTGCAAGAGCAGGCTAGCTATGTTCGCCAACCTGGAGGATTCCTTCATGTGTTGAGCAACGTGGCAGGCACTATGACAAGAGAGTGGAGGACTGCGCTCAGTGGTGCCATCCACCAGAGAACCTGCATATTCCATAGCCACCTAAAGTCAGATATCCTGTGCGGAAGTTCAGGGTTACCAGAAAGAACGCTGTAGAAGACCCAGTAACTTACTGTCTAGGCTTCAAGATCAAACATGTCTGTTGCAGTCTGTACAACTGTAGTCACTAAGACCCACTGGGATCTAGGGATCCACTGCTAATTGTATCTGCATGATGGTGAGCATATCTGAGGGATGCACGGCCACCTTTAATCTAGGGTAGGAGACTTACCCAGGCCTAGGGTTACTCTATTGACATCAAGGTGGTAAATATTGAACTGTTCCTGTTCGGCACCTAGAACATTGGTGCTGGGATTATAATCATAGAGTTGGGAGATTGGAGTCTCTCTCTGGAGCATCTAAGAGCAAAACCATAAAGAGAAACTGGAAGCAATACTAAGGTTAATAAAGGCGGCTGTCAAGCCTCACCCACTCACAAGGGCAGGTGTTAGCTTTTCCTCTAAGCACCGCCCAACAGTTACCTAGCAACAGCCAGGTAAGAGCCTGGCTTCAGTATAAAAAGACTGTTGCTCACCGCCCCCCACCCCCATCTTTTTCTGTTTCCTCTCTTTCTCTGCCTCTAGCAGGTAGCTGCAGATCTCACTTGTGGGATTGCTGGACAAAATTCAGGACACTTAGTTACACTGGAACTTCATCTGGAGGTGGTGGTGCCTGACAAATCCCAGCACTTGTGAAGCAGAGGAATCAGAAGTTCAAAGCCAACCTGGGCTACTTAAGAAACTCAAGCAAGCCTGAGCTACATGAAACTCTATTTCAAAAAAAGAGAGAGATAGAGTAGACATCCTTTAAGAAGATAGTCAGGGAACTAAACTTGATCTTTACTTTTTTAAAGGATAAGTAAGATCTTTTAAGTTAAAAATATAAAAACAAAAGAAAGACTGAGCCAGTGAGATGATTCACCTGCCATCAAGCCCGGTGACCTGAATTTGATTCTTGGGACCAGCATGATAGAAATGACTCTGGCAAGTTGTCCTCTGATGATCTTCCTCCTCCTCGTCTCCTCCTCCTCTTCTCCTCCTCCTTCTCCTTCTTCTTTCCTTCTCCTCCTCCTCCTCCACCTCCTCCTCCTTCTTTTTTCTTTTTTGAGACAGGGTTTCTCTGTATAGCCCTGGCTGTCCTAGAACTCACTCTGTAGACCAGACTGGCCTTGAACTCAGAAATCCACCTGCCTCTGCCTCCCTAGTGCTGGGATTAAAGGGACGTGCCACCACTGCCCGGCGTCCTCTGATCTTATTCGTACACACTATGGTGGTGTGAGCATACATAGAGGCACACATAAATAAATAAATAAATAAATAAATAAGTGTGAATCAAGTTTAAAGGAGAAGCTCACTGTGAGAGGTGAGAAGGGAGCGTTAGGAAGTACAGAGCCCACCTAAGTCCCTGGAGAGGCTGAGGCAGAGGATCTCTGTGAGCTCCAGAGGAGCCTGGTCTACAGAGCAAGTTCCAGGACAGCCAGAGCTGCACAGAGGAACACTGTCTTGAGAAACAGCAGCAACAACAACAACAACCCACCACAACAACACGCAGCCATCCCCCTCATATACTCAGGCGATTGCTCCCAGAACTGAGGTCAACACTAAAACTCTCGCCCATCTTTGTTGTTTGCTCTGCTTGGTTTTGTTGTTGCTACTGCTGCTGTTGTTTTGTTGAAACAGAGTCTTACTATGTGGCCTAAACTATCTCACAATAGGGATCCCCCTGCTTCATCCTCCCCAGTGCTGATACAGACGTGCACAACCACACCCTGCTCTCTCATCTATTGGGACCCATCTCTAGATTACTTAGACTGCAGAGAACAGTGTAAATAGTTACTATTCTGTGTCATTTGGGAAACAGTAAGAAGGCAAATATGTCTTAAATATTCAGTACAGATCCAACTGTGTAATTTCTGTAAGTTGTAGATGCATGCTTGAACCCACAGATGCAAGGGGCCACCTGCAGAGACAGAACATACAGAAGCTAGGTGTGGCTGTGAGGCAGAAAAGCTTAGGGCTAGCTTAGCAACCTGGACCTCCACTTAGCTTGGGCTACGCACAGACCCCTCTCCTAACAATGCAAGTAGCAATTTAGGGGACGGACACACACGAACACATCAGGCTGCAGGTTTCATCCACTTCAAATTCCTCCTAGCAACCTTTAACAACTCTCTTTCATGGTCAGTTTATTGGGGATGCATATGGGTAACGGATATAAGGGGCTGATCTAGCCTGAACTAATTTGTGTGTGCTCACTGCACACTGTCCTCTGAGGGAGCTTTTAGAGGAAAAATCTACTTACCCTTTTATGCCTATGAACGACTGAGTGTGCATATGATTAAAATTAGATGCGTCATACAGAAGCTACCATTTCTGTAAGACTTACATGTTTCAGCCACTGGGCACAAACACTGTCCATATATAGTACCAGCCAGTCAGTCCTCATCAGCTTGAGTGAGGTACTTGTGTGTCAATAAACATCACTATAGATGTTTGTACTGAGGTGGTTGTGCAGGCTGAGAAGTGCCCCCCCCCCGTAAGCTCATGTATCTGAACATTTGGATTCCAGTTCATCGTGCTCTTTGAGGAGATTGCACAGCCTTGATGGGTCATGAGAGACCCACACAGCTCTCCTCCTCACCCCACCTCTTCCCAAACTATGAAGAAGCAGTAACAAAGGGCTGTGTGGCTGGTGCTGCCAATCAATGGTAGAATGCCTGCCTGCCTGCATGTGGGGGACAGTGGATTTGATTGGTTCTGGCGCCTCTGTTAACAATAACAGAAACGCCGGGCAGTAGTGGCACAGGCCTTTAATCTTGGGAGGCAGAGGCAGGCAGATTTCTGAGTTTGAGGCCAGCCTGGTCTACAGAGTAAGTTCCAGGACAGTCAGGGCTACACAGAGAAACCCTGTCTCAAAAAACCAAAAAACCCAATAACAGAAGCAATAATGAGTCAAGCATAGTGGTGTAGGTCTTTAATCCCAGTGTGGGAGGTAGAGGCAGGAGGAGCAGATGTTTTAGGTCATCCTCAACTATGCATCAGTTTTGAGGATAGCCTGGGCTACATTATACCCTGTACCCTGTACAAAAAATAAAGATAAAAATAATTTAATAAATAACATTTGTTTGTTTGATTTTTTTTTAGGACAGACACTTCAGGTCAGTTTGGAGACTCTTCTTCCAATTGTCACTGAAATGGCACAAGCCACATCAATAGAGGATTTTTACCTTTAGTGACAATTTTCTTCTCTAGTTCTGGAGATGGAACCCCAGGACAATGGCCAGGCTCCATCTGGTCACTAGCCAGGAAGAAAGGCAGCCTTTGGCCCCTGGGGACAGTGGCTTCACAAAGCATAGAGAGAAACCTTGCAAAGGTGACATCCTCTGCGGATGGCATTTTCCATAAGATGCTTAGGCTGCTGGAAGGGGACCAAACTGCATTTAAAATAGGAGAGGAATATTCCTGCAGAAATCTACAAGGACAGGCAGGGGCCAGGAGGAGTGACATCATCCTGTCGGGGAACAAATGCAAAGCATGTGTAGAGCTCTCACCTTTAAGGATGAGTAAGCATGAAAAAATACATATGTATAATAGAAAACTCTGGAATATGGACAATGTGACACCTGCTAGACACAGCAGTGAACTGGGAAGGTGGAGACAGGAGAACGGAATGAAGAGTTCACGCTCGCCCTTGGTGGACCAGCCTGAGTTACATGCAACCCTGTCTTAACAAACAAAAAAATAAGCAAAAAACAAAGATGCTGGAGCGGTGCCTCAGTGGCTAGGATGCTGCTCTTGCAGAGGACCCGGGCTAATTCCCAGCACCCCTCAGGCAGCCTGTAGCTCCTCCAGCTCAAGGGGATATGATGGGAGGCTCTGGCCTCCTCAGACACCTGCACAATTGTCACACACACTCACACACACACACACACACACACACACACCTTAAAAAATAAAATCGTATTTTGAAAAATTAAATAAAAAGAAGGGAGAGGAAAGAGTAGTGGAGAACAGAGAAAATATAACACAAAGTGGAAGTGGCTTTAAAGATTTTCCAATGTGAAGAAATCAATTTAAACAGGCTCTGATTCATCCTGCGTAGATGAAATATGCCAAAGGCAGGCGAGTTATCTGAGTGGCACTGTTTATAAGGTAGAACGAATAGTTGTGAGCCAGAGTCCTTAATCTACAGAACGTTTACAAAAACTGATAAAATACTCCTTTCAAAGGAAGTCTCCGCTGGGCATGATGGAGCAGGCCCTTAATCCCAACACATAGGAGGCAGAGGCAGGTGGATCTTATGAGTTCAAGGGTAGCCCGATCTGCATAGGGACCTACTTCACCAAGGGGAGGAGCACGGGTCGTTGCAACCCCTCAGTAAAGCCTAATGTTTAAGCAAATTAATTGCATACGGTGACAGCTGCCTTCAGCAAGGGCCGACCCTGCCCTTCCACCAGATCCCTTTCCAGCCGCGCCCCTTTCCAGCCCCGCCCCTTTCTACGCGGAAGATTGACAGCCAGCAAGGATGGCCTTTCCCCTCCTTCTGTAGATTGTTTTACCCTTTTGTTTATGCTTTAGTGCTGGGGGTTGGAACCCAGGCCTGGGCATGCCCGTTGGAATCATTAGCTTTCACTGTCTAGTTGATACAACCTAGGGTCCCCTGGGAAGAAAAGCTAAACGGGAAATTGTCTACATTGGTTTAGCCTGTGGTTGTGTCTGTGGAAGATTGTTTTCGTAAGTTTGACATGGGAAAGTCCACTGTGGGTGGCATCATCCCGTAGGTGGGGGTCCTAAGCTGTGTTAGGGTGGAGAATCAAGCTGAGCATGGGCAAAAAAGCATGTGAATGGCCTTGCACTCATTTCTCTCTGCCCATCACTGTGACCATTATAATCCACAGCCATGGATTATAAACTTGAATTGTGAGCTAAAATAAATTCTTTCTTTGCTAAGTTGTTTTTTTTTGGGGGGGGTCTGGTTTTTTGGTTTTTGGTTTTTTTTTGTTTTTTTTGTGAGGATATTTTATCGAAGCAACAGAAATAGAACAAAGACATTAGACAAGTTCTCGTCTCCAGAACCCTGTGCTGGCTCTATTTAAACAATTGCTCCCCTAGTTTAATCCTCCCCAATTGCTGGGCTGCAGCTACATACAAGGCCCTTGGAATCCAGCCATCATTATGAAAACGAGTCCAGACCGTACAGACAAATATGGCCTCATCTGTTTGTACAAATATTCCAGGTGAATATGGTTTGCCCTGAAGCACTGACTGCGGCTCAGATGTCAGACCACCAGCAGCAATAGTCCAGGCCTGGGCTGGGCTGGGCCACACATCTTTTAAATACTTATGTTTGTGGAAAGGCCTTCAGCTTGAGCAGTGGGTAAGACCATGCTGTGTTCATGTGAGTCCAGGAAGCTCTGCTAAACAGGGAAAGTCCCCGGAGTCTAAAATTGATATCATAGCCGGGCAGAGGTTAACATGGGAGCACCTTTAATGGGAGCACCTTTAATGGGAGTACTTTTAATGGGAGCATCTGGGAGGCACAGGCAGGTGAATCTCTGAGTGTGAGGCTAGCCTGGTCTACAGAGTATGTTCCAGAACAGCCAGAGGAAAGGAAGCAGTCATGTCAACCTTAAGTCACAAAGGCCCAAAACATTGCAGTTTACTTGGGATCTAAGAGAAAGAAGGTCATGTCCCTATTTTTGGAGATCAGATTTCTGGCCTGGAATTCACTATGTAGATCAGGTTGGCCTTCAACTCACCAATATCCCCCTGCTTCTGCATCCTGGAGTTGAAGGCTTTTGCTACCAGCCCAGTTTGTGAGTATTTTTCTTTTGACGAAGCTTTGAGACCCATGTGACTTGGGTTCTGGAACCCTGACCAGGAGCAGAGAGAGCATAAAGAAAGGATTGATATACACACAAGAAAGCTGGGATAAGGAGGGGGTGTGCTTACTCTGACAGGGGTTCCTACTACAGCCAGCAACCCAGACCTCAGCATGGTGGTTAGGTCCAGCATCGGGGAGGGCTTATCTACTCTCTCCTCTGGCTCTGAGGTCTCTGCAGGTGAGCAGCCCCAGGCCCTAAACTTCAGGGAGGAGGAAGACACTTCAGTTGCTCACACCACTCACGTATCCACACTCAGACTCCGAGGAAGACTTTGCCATCCCTCTCGAGCCTCACCCTGGGAAGGCTTTGCCACTCCCATGGGGCAGAGGCATTGGAGTCCTGGATAAGGCCGAGTCCACATCAACAATACATATTCAGTCAGGACTTCCCTCACCCAGGACCTCCTCCGCTCCTTACAGTCTTGCTCAGAGCAGCTTTCTTTGCTTGTAAGCATGAGACAGGGTTTCACTAAACCCAGGCTCTAACTCTGTAGTTAAGGGTGATGGTTAACTTCTGATCTTCCTGCCTCCTCCTTCCCGGGTCAGGGATTACGTGGTACAATGCTCATTTTATGCAGTGTAGGGTATTGAATGGGGTTTTAGGCATTCGAGGCAAGCTCTCTGTGGACTGAGTTATATCCCTAGCCTCCAGGCTGGCCTTGAACTGTGGCAATCCTACGACCTCAGCTCCTAAATGTTAGGCTTGTACGTGTGTGCTGTCACTCCTAGAAACACCGGTAAGTTTGTAAGGGAGCTCATTAAAAAAAACCCGTTTGTCCTCTCGGAACACAGCTGCCTCCTCTAGGGTAGGAAGGAGGAACTTCCAGCTGTGTCACCTGCAGAGCCTGCTTCATCCCAAGACTCACTGTTACACAGACATCTCTGAACAAAACTCTTTGGTGTCTCTTGCTCAGATCTCCAGAAACAAAAAGCTCACTAGGAATTCTCCCTCAACAGGGATAACATTTTATTTTAAACTTCTAGAAATGTCAGATTTGATTCATGGGCCAGAAATAAAGAGTCATTCTTTTTTTTTTTTAAGACTAACTTTAATAGCATAAAGATGTCATTATAGACCACAATGTCATATGAAATATGAAAACCCATGAACAGCTAATAAAAATGACGAATACAGGAAAAACTTGATCCGCATTGGGTTGGGTTAGATGGGTCTTTGCTGTGTTAGTGGCTTGTTGGGAGACTACTCTGGCTTTGGAAGGTACTCACTGGCATCTCTGATGATCCATTCGATGCTGGTGTCTCTGGCCCAGTTGTGACAAAGTAGCACTGTCTTCAGGTATTGCCAAGGTGTAATGGGGAACAAGACAAGCCCCACTGAAAGCTGCTTCTTCATGCTATTCTCTTCTTATGTAATCATTTTAAAAATAAAAAAATATATTAACTTATCTGGGAGGGCTAAAGTGAAGATCAGGGACAACCCTCAGGAGCCAGTTTTCTCCTCCTGGGTGGGTCCTGGGAATTAAACTCAGGTCACCGTGCTTAATAACGACCTTTACCATTTTGCTGACTCTATGTGCTTTAAACATAAATTCTCAGGGAGCTTGGCTGTACCTCCTGGGATTACACGTTGCACCACCTGGCCAGTCATGCACTCTACCAGCTGAGCGACATCTGCAGTGGAGGAATTGTTTTCTTTAAAGATTCATTTTATTTTTAATTGTGCGTGTGTGTGTGTGTGTGTGTGTGTGTGTGTGTATACTTGCAGAGGCCAGTGGTGTCAGGTTCCCTGAGCTGAGTTACAGGAGACTGTGTGTGAGTCACTAGACTGGAGTTACAGGAAGTCCTTCAGAAGAGCAATCCACACATTAACCCCTGAGCCATCCTTTTAGTCCCCCAGAAACTTCTTTTTAATATTCTTATCCACTAAAGTCTTACAATACTTCAAAATGGCCTGTGAAAGAGAACCTGCTCCATCAGCCCTCAGACAACTGCCAGCTAGAGCCTTTGGTGGGCTTTGCACACACAACAGCATGGCAACAGTGAAAGGAGTTGTCACCTCTGTGGGAGGCTGGAATTACTGCTCACAGGAGTCTGACTTGTAACTCTACCAGGCCTAGTGTGCCGAGACCAGGTAGAGCTGAACAAATGCATGTCCCATGACCCAGTGTAGGGAATGTGCATCAGAATGCATTCAAAACCCGTACAGTAGGGCCATGGCTGTAGCTCACTTGACAAGAGTGCTTGTCTACAAGCATAAAGCCCTGGGTTCCATACCAGCACACACAAACCAAACATGTTAGTGAATTCAAGGTTATCCTCAACAACAAAATGAGTTTATAGCCAGCCTGAGTTACCTGAGACCTTGGAGAGAGAGACAGAGACAGAGAGACAGAGAGAGACAGAGAGAGTCACACAGAGAGACAGAAACAGATTGGTTGCAATACCCAACAACTGGAAATAATTTATGTTCCTCAACTGTGATCTGTATGCAACAGACAACTACACAGCAGATGACCTGTCAAACTGCGAGTACAAAATGACATAGTTGTGTGAAGCCACATGTGCCGTTGCAAAGTGGCACTGACTACTGCTGGCCACCACGCATAAGTTTGAACAAACAACCAATGTGTACAGACACTGCCTGGCCCGGGCATGATAATGAGGCTTTGAGAGTATAACCAATCAGATGTGAGACATGCAAATGAGGTATGATAATGAGGCTCTGTGAAGTACAGAGAGAGAGAGAGTAGCCAATCAGATGAGGAACATGCAAATGAGGCGTAGTGCATAACCAATCCGGATGTGAGACACGCCTCTCCTAGGCCTATATAAGCAGCACCAGTTCTGGGCTCGGGTCTTTTCGCCTCTGCAATCAAGCTCTCCCAATAAACGTGTACAGAAGGGTCCTGTTGCAGTGTTGTTCTTGCTGGTCGAGTCCGGTGCGCACAAGACATAGTGTCTTCCCTAAATAAGGCACTGAGTGACAGGAGCCAGGTCAAAACAACGTGTGTCCCCAAATTCTGGGAAGTTCCAAGCAGATCAAATTCTTCAATTTTTATTTGTCTGTTTTGTGTTATGTTGTTTTAGGTAGAGTCTCACGTATGCCATGCTAGACTCAAGTTCCTCTATATAGTTGAAGATGGCCAGGGTTTATATTGCTGTGATAAAACTAATCAGGACGATGACCTTAAAACTCCTGCCTCCATCTCCCAAACACAAGGCTGGCAGGCACGACCCACCACACCCCTCACATCTATGTATTAAGCCAGATAATGGTTATCCTTGGGGAGTATGAAGGCTTTCTGGAGTTTTAGCAACTCCAAAAGCAAAGTTAACAAGACCATTCCTTCACTGGTGTTAGAGACTACTTCTTCCTGACTCCAGCGTCTACTGAAGATCAGCTGAGACATCTGCTTCATGGACTGAACAAGTAATTACTGGATTCCTGGACAGGAACAGCTCTGCTGAGTGAGTGCTGTGAAGTGAAACTAGGTCCTTTCCCTAAAATTGCAGCAATTTCCAAATTTCAATTTCCAACACCTGTGCCCCACCTCCTCTCTGAAGTGCCGGTGCCTGGTCAGGGCCGCCACCTCGTGGCCAGAAAGGGAAACTGCAGCGATAAGTGCAGCTTACCGGAATGAGCTCATCTCCTTTTCCCAGAATTCAGCTGTCTCCCCAGAAGGTGGACATTCCAGCTGTGCCCAATTCCAAAGGATCCTTGGAAAAGATACTTTGAAGTTAAAGACAATTGAGAACACTCCCTTAAAGTCAACTTCTTTACACCTGTATGGCACCAGAAAGCATTTGGTGTGGGTAAACAGCAGCCCCCCTCCCCCCCCTGTGTGTGTGTGTGTGTGTGTGTGTGTGTGTCCAGGAACTCCTGCAGTGACCAACCTGCACTGCACTGTCCCTCAGCCCAAGTGCTGCAACAATCTTCTTCTTAGCATTTCAAAAGCTAGGCAAACAGATTTGCCTAAAAAGAGGGGCACAAGGGACCAGCCCCACCC
>NC_000072.6:90677039-90792039 GCF_000001635.26 Mus musculus
CAGAACAGACCTCCCAGCACAGCTCCCTGAGATCCAGTTGACTCACAGGAGGGCAGGTATAGGAGGGAAAGCTTCAAGGCTATGCCTCTCATTCTCTTGCCTAGAATGGGGATGTCCCAGTAGGCTATCTAGAACCACAGAGAAGCTAGCTTCCCTTCACTATGCTTCAGTGCCTGCCTGAGTCCTCTGCCTTCACCAGCTGACCAAATGCTCCACTCACTTGCTGTCTCACTGGCCACCACAGCCAACCTTCTGACGGCCTCTCTACTGGAGACCTCATGGAAAGGCAAGGACAGAGCAGATGTTAACATCTGTATGCAGCATAGCTGCAATTCAGCCTTCTTCAACCAGGCCCAGTTGAGTGCTAGTCCCTTCAGGAAGTCACCTGGAGTGGTCCACCTTCCATGTCCTCACTCCTCTCGACCCCACTGCTACAGTTGGGTAAGCAATGGACAGGAGTCTACACTCAGCCTCAAACATGGAGGCCCCAACATGGCAGGTCTGCACACTGTCCCAAAGGGAATGTCTATAACTTCATTGTCATGTCAAGTATGGGATAAGAGGGCCCCTCCATCCTTCCACCCCTCTCTAATTGCTACTATTTCCCCCACCTCACAGGTAGTGGAAGGGAGGCACAGAGAAGTAATCTGTGTAAAGTCACACAGCAGGTAGACTGGGTGAGTAGCCCAGGTCACATGGCTTTATAGCTTGTATGATGGGTCACCAGGAGACACTGTAAGGCCAGGAACGGGAAACTGCCTTCAGAAAGCCAGTGAACCTTGAGACAGTGAGCAAAATGCTAACAGTGGAGACATTAACCTCTGAGCCTGAAAAATCAGAATAAGGTCTGACCTTCCAAAGTACAACTGCTAGCAGTCAGGAGTCCTGACTATCCTGCTGTGGCCCTGGACCCCTGTAATGCCATGAGGAGCATGTCCCTCCACTGATGTGGTATATCCCACGTTACCTCACACATGGCCTGACCTGAATGCCTCGATGAGCCGCTCCACTTTCTGAGCCTCCCCTTGGACTCGGATGTGTGCCTGGAACTTCCGGAGGGCTTCATCTAGCTCCATGGCAGAGAAGTCCATCTCGTCCACAACACAGCTGAAACACAGATGGATGGCCTGTGAGAGCAGCCAGGCCCATGGAGGTGGCACATCCAGTTTTACCACATGATGGGGATTGGACCTCAAAGAGCCAAAGGTCCTTGAATCTATGGGGACAGACAGACTGCCTCTGGGAAGCCTGCCCCTAAGATCCCCAGGCTTCTGAGGCATCTAGAGACCCCAGAGTTGTAGGAGGCATATGCTGTGTGCATGTAAGCCATTCTCTACCGAGGAGCTTAAAGGTAGGGCTGTTCTCCAATAGAGAGACCAGCACTGCAGTTCATATATCCCATGGGTACACAGTGGATAGCCCATGAAGAGAGCTCTCAGGTGCCTGACCAGGATGTGTGCCCAGGCAACAGACTTACTCTCATGTGGAGGGAACATGATTGGCAGGGGCCTCTCAAGAGCCACTTTGGAGACTAAGCCACCCTAGTGTGAAGGAGCAGGGACGGAGGGGAGACAGGCACACCTTTAATTCTGTGATGAGGCTGAGTAGAGAGGATGGGTTCTGGGAAGCATTTCCCAGAATGGTTTGGTGTCCACATCACCTCTGAAAGCAGCTGTAGCTACAAAGCTAAAGTGGACTGTGGCAGTATCATTAGACTGGGACTTGTCTCCACTCCTGGGCCCATTCAGGGTCCCAAGGAGAGCAGTAGACAGACAGAGTCTGAGCAATTCAGCTGCCCTCCAGGAGGCCTAGGAGGTGGGCTGGGGGGGCTGGCTACTTCCTGAGGCCAGTGCTATTTTCTAATGGGAGGAGAACAATGCAAGGATTTCCTGAGAGCAGAAATCCAGTAGGTGGGGGGTGGGTAGTGGGGCCTACAATGCTGTGGCGATGGATCTGCTTTCCCTGCAGCTTGCTGTGCTGACTAGTGAGAGGAAGGGGAAGAAACACATGAGGGCCATTGGGGAGGTCTGATGCACGTCCCTGGCTAAGAAGCGTCAACCTTCTGCTGCTGCCTGCTCTATGCCGGCCTCCACCAAAGCTTTAGTCCTTTATGTGTCTGGTCATGTCTATGTGCACATATGAAAATACAGGAAGGGTTTCTGCATGAGTGCATGTGTGGGTGTATTCGCACCCAGGCCCATAACTTAAGACCTTATTTCCTGTGTGAAAGAAGGACAGTACTGGCCAGCCCTTACATGGAGAGGCTGGGGCAGTAGTCCTTGTGTAGCTGCCTGAGATCACAGTACAGGGCACCCACTGCAAAACACCAGAACTCGTGACTCTGTCCCATCTCTGCTCCCGCTGTCCTCAACGGAGCACAGGGCTCAGCACATGGCAGGGGCGACCAAGTGCACCCTCCCCAGTACTGACTTCTCCCCTGAGCTCAGCATCTCTGCATTTCTGCCAGTTGTAAAATCTTATAGAACCAGGACTGGATGGATACAATCCTAGCAGAGGCAGCTAGCAGGTCACCTGCTCTGAGCTCCTACCATTACCCATCTATATATGTCAGGGAAGAGAGACTGTGGAGAAATTGAGGAGACAGTAAGCCCTGGGCAGGACCACTCACAACAGAAGCAGCTGGAGGACAAGCCCAGGAACCTTCCTCTCTGCAGTGCTTCCCATGGCCCAGTGTCACACATTCTAGCTTTCAGGGATGTTGGAGTGTGGTTGACTGCTGCCCACCAGGGAGATGGGGTGGTGGGTTAGGCATGGGCAGGGCTACTTGTCTATGTTGGATGGACAGTTGTCAGGCCAAGGTGGCCACACAGATGTGGGTCACCTGAAGTTCATATGTGATGATGGCAAGAGGCTCTGGGGATGGCGGTGGATGGAGGGATTGTGAGAGGGCGGTGGAGTTTATATTAGACCCAGCTGGCAATGTGTACCTACCTGGCAGTGTAGAGATATGTGGATTGGCATGGGGTATTGTTTTGGGCAAATAAGACTGGGTGGCAGACAAGGATGCAGTTGGGGGTGTATGTGTCTGTTTACGCAGCTCTCTATACTACTGGACTCACTCCCAACCTTAGACTCACCAACTGTGGGCCCAAAATAGAAAAAAAAATTTTTTTTGTCCATGGTGAACACACACCTTGCTTCTGCCATTACTCACTAAACCTCACAGTATACAACTGTCCATAGAGAGGATTGACATCATATGGGGATGATCAGTAACTCTGTTTGACAAATGGGCATTTTAGGATGTGTCCTGAGCATCTTGGGGTTTTGGTCTCTGCAGGACACATCCCAGGAAAGCAAACTTTATGTCCCAGCAAACAGCATGCCTGACACTGTACACGAGTAAATGTAGGTGATGTGGCATGTTGGGGATTCCATGGCTGACAGCATTTTGTGCATGTGGAATGGGGCCCTGACCCCCCAGACTTACTCGAGCACATCACGGTTGAACTGCTTCTGCCGGTTTCCCAGGAACTCACCGATCATCTGGCGGCTGAGGCCCTTGCGCTGCAGCAGGAAGTGGGCCACTCCCACTGGCGTGTCGGGCACGAAGCCGCGCTCAATGAGATACTGGATGCCCTTCTCAGGCTTCCTGGGTGGGATGAACAAGAAGAATGCTCAGTAATGACCGCTTGACCCCTTTAGTGGGGGAGGGGGTGGGACCTCTAATAGGTGTTCCATGTCCTCCCACTAAGTTTATCTATGCCAGTCCCTGGCCTTTGACCCCTTCTATGTGGCATGGGTGCTGATTTCAGAGTTCAAAAATGACTTCCTACCTTGTCTGGTTCCAAGTCCTTTACTCAACTGCCCAGATCCCATGCTAGCACTGGGGAGGCCCCTGTGGGGGCTGGAAACATGATTCTCAGAATTATCTATAGACACTTCTGCAAATTTGAAACACTGTGTCAGACTTGCTGCCTGCTCTTTCACATGGAAGCTGCTACTGACAGGTTAACAAGTAGAGATCTAAACACTGGACCATGATTAATGTGTGCAATCCCTGTGAGGACCCACCTTTACCGATTCAAAGTTGCTCCTACATACAGCTTAGCATGTCACCCTGTCACCCTGTGCACATACCACATACAGGCACACATACTCATGCACACACACACACACTCAGCTGCATGGCCTGCCTAGGTATAAGAACAGCTAACTCAAAGCTAGGGGTAGGAGGGGCCCCTGAGGGTAAGGGAGCCACAAATCTCAGCTACACCAGGTAGTTAGAGTCCCAGGCTTTACTAGGCTGGAAAAGCAGGAAGCAGCCTGCAAAGACGATAGCTCTTCCCTTATTGGTCCCCTTTCTAACTTTATTGTATATGCACACATTCATCCAATATGGGCCTAGCTGACACACCATAATTCTGGACCTTCCAGGGCTGTACAAATAGAAGACTTACTGAGAGCTCAATGGAAGAGGAAGAGGAAGAGGAAGAGGAAGAGGAAGAGGAAGAGGAAGAGGAGACAGAAGACTGCCACAGTAAGGAAGGGGAGTTACCTAGAGGTAGTCTCCGGGACTAGAGAATAGGCTAGTAAGCAAGAAGACTTATTCCTGCCTCAGCCAGAGAAGTGGGACTCCAGCTTTGAGACTTGCTAGAGGCCTGCTCCTCTTGCCAGAGAGGATACCCCAAATTCTCTGAGAACTCTAAATTGTTCTCAGCTGGCACCCAAAGCCTACTGGGAACATAGGCATGTAACCCCTGCCATCTCTGCTTGGTAAACAGAAGTCAAACCCACTGCAGACCCAGAGGTAAAACACTACAAACCTCTTGCCAACCTGTGGCTATCAAGGGCATCAGAGAGTACTGCCCCATCCAAATAGTCACTTCCACAGCATATAGTTTCCTTATTTTCCTCTCTGTGTCTGTACTCACCCCCACCCCTCCTGAAAGGAAGCAGGACAAGAAGCCAGCTGGAGACAGAAAATGTCTCTACCTACTGACAGCTTCACCAGGACCATCCAGGCCCTGCAAAGAAGTACCTACCCAGTACCAGGAAGCTTTGTGCTGAGAACACTGTGCTGCAGAAACAGATGCTAGATGTCAGGCTTCACCAGAGGCTCTAACACTGGCCCTGCTGAAGCCAAGACCCTGGGAATGTGTCTGGGGCAGCACTACTGGGTTAAGTGAATCCCCTATCCTTGCCAGGCTGTGGTCTCACTAGCTAGATCCTCAGGGGCTCAGGAAACATACAGGGCAGATGCAGCAGGTACAGACAAAGCCTATCTATACCTGCTCTAGCTCCAGAGCAGGGCATATTACCTTCGACACCTGGCTCTGTGTGTGTGTGTGTGTGGGGGGGGGGTGGCTGAGGTCCAGGGAAAGGAAGGGAGGGGTATTCTGATTCAGACAGGTTTCTTCCTCTGTGTGTGTGTGTGTGTGTGTGTGTGTGTGTGTGTGTGGCAACTGAGGGTCCAGGGAAGGGAGGGGAGGGTTATTCTCTGATTCAGACAGGTTTCTTCCTACCCCCAGCCCCTGACTTCCTGTCTGTCTTTATGTAAACCTGAGCCCTCAGTTCATTAGCAGGGAGGTCCTATTGTCACAGGATGACATGAGTGAGTTTGCAAACAGCTGTATAGATGAGTCTCAGGGTATATGTCCTGCTCTGGAGATCCACCATAGACCACTTGGAGCTATGCAGAACCCCTAGGGCCAGGCTGGCCATTGGATCACAGTGGCTTCCTTTCCCTCTGTCCAGTCACTAAGAGCTGTTAAGGGGTGAGGTGCCAGCCCAAGTACACCCAGCTGTGTGCCCATAAAATGGTGAGACCAGGTACATTCCCTTATCCCAGTCAGTAGAGGTCTATTCTATCTCCTGAGTAGGACAAAACAAATACCAGTGTTTATTGGTCCCTTGACAGCAGTGACCTGGCACAGCTGGTAATGAAGTAGCCCGAGATGATCTGGTCCATTCCCCACACCCATGATACACTGCCCGGCTTTGGCATTCTCTTACTTCTTTGCCTGTTCCCATACACACAGGTCCATGATATCAGGACTCCTAGCCAGGCTCCTCTGCCCAGGGAAGTGGGGATGTTCTATGGGGTGTGAGGCTATGGCATCTCCCTGAGCACATACACTTCAGAGGTTAAGGTGCCAGGCATAGTGAGCTGCTGGCATGGCAAAGGGGGCTGGGAGCCTAAGTGGGAATAGGCCCGTGAGTACAGAAGATAGGGCCTTTCCAGGGAAGTCCTAGGGATGCTCTCTAAGTAGAGGTCCATGGAGAGGTTGCAGCCTGGGGCCCACAGGCTGTCCCAGGTTGGCTGGCACTGGGAACTGGGGGAGGGAAGAGGAAGGGTAGTCGCATAGCAGGATGAATGGGCATAGAGGCCTGCATGCTTAGAACAGGATGAGTAAGGGCCAGTTACTAGAAGGTTTCCTTGGCTAGTCTGAGGGCTCAGAGCCAGGGCACTTTACTACCAAGCCAGGGGTCCTCTAGCACCCAGTCATTGCACAGAGGAGCAGCAGGGTGCAAGACAACTTGGTTTCTGCTAGTGTGTGTGTCTGTGTAAGCTTGTGTGTGGTGGTCAGGCATACAGGCAGAAAGGGGGCAGACTCATAATCCTTGACAACTACTACTTGTGATCCAAGCCTGGGGTAGGAGGGACTGACCCTATATGGATGTCACAGAACAGAGGAAGCCACAGTCCCTGTGGCTGAGGAACAGGGATTAGTGTAAGCCACTTTGAGGAGTGGGTAGACCGAGGGGACAGGCTGTGATGAGAGGTAGCTCCAGGGCTCAATGACAGCCTCTGAGAGGCTTCCTGCAGGAGTGACTACCTCACACTGGCCTCCACGCAGTAGGACAGCCATTTTGCTGGATATGAATGCTGTATAGCCTCTGCTGTGGGCAACCTTGCCGTTCTTCCCACACCAGAGGGAGGCAATCCCTGCCCTATGTAGATGTGGTGGCCTCTATTCAAGCTTCCCTTATAGAAGGAAGCCATTGGCCTGGTCTGATCTTTGAACTGTAAGCAGAGGGGCGTGCCACAGTCCCCTTTGGCTATCTGCCATAGGCCAACCAAGTCCCCACCCTCCAAAACCATGTTTTCCCATTGGTGTGTGAGGCAGGGTGGGTTCTGGTTCTGGAGCCAGAGAACAGGAAGCCTGGGCTTAAATCTCAGTTCCATTTACTGGCTGGGGACCCTGAGGCAAGTCACTTAACCCCTCAAGGACCTTTGTATCCTAGGAATGACTGGGTCACCTGGAAAGAATGAAACAGGAAGTTCAAGCTAGGAGCTTCCATCAAGCCCCTGGGAACTGTACAGACTGCAAGGAGGGAACAGGCCAGGTCTGAGCAGGACCAACCAGAGAGGGACACCACAGCAGCCTGGATAAAGTATGGTTTCAATTGCATGGTTGGAGAGACTGGGACCTTCTGAGGAGGAGCTGCATAGGGAATCAGGAGGGTTCCTGGTGGAGGGAACTACTCCCTTTAGTGACAACAAAATGAGAAGCCAGAAGAGTCAAATTTCTCAGCTCCAGTGTGCCCAGCAAGACAGTGACAGGCCTTTACATATTCTGTTGTTTTAGGAAGCCTCCAAGCCTCCCTGAGCCACCACGAGACACCACAATGGAAAGTCAGTCCATACTGCAAGGACCTAGCAGCGAAAGTGTTGGCTTCTGCCTCTGCCTCACCCACTTCTGTCTGTGTCTGAATGTAGGGGTCTTTCTGAACCAGGCAGAAAGTGAGCAGTGAGCCCGCTCACAGTTCCACCCAGCTGTCTACTTCCAGCTCTGGCAGGCCTGCTTTCTCTAAGTCTAGGCCAGCTTTCCTAGACATCATGTTGGTTTAGACTTCAAGTGTGACTATACTTCCCTCCACTGGTCTCTTTGATCTCCTGTCATTTCGCTACAACCTTCAGTGACAACAGAAGCTATGGATGGCTCTGAGTGAGGACAAGAATGAGACTGTGAAATGACCTTACAGAGCATGAATATTTGCCCACCTCTCCCACAGCCAGCTGCACAGGGCCAAGAAAAACCTCCAAGACTGAGCTGATCCTGACAGCAGCCACCCATAGAACCTCCTGGGATGGCAGCTGTAGGCCAGGCCTTGGCCCCTTTGTCTCGAATTCTGTCCAAGTCCTGGGAAAAAGGACCCACACCCATTTTTCAATTGTGCCAAGGCTCAAACATGGGAATACACTCCAGGTCTTGGAGTAGATCAGTGGTATAGTTGGTCCCCTTCTGCCTGGGGTTTCTGGATTCCTGCCGTCTCCTAGAGCTGCCTACCAGATGTGCAACTGGGGCCTGGACAGGGGCAGGACAACAGGAGGTGGCATAGGCTCCCTAGAGAGGCCCTCCCAGCTTGCCTCTCTTTCTTAGCACTCCCGTTTCATCTTTTTCTCTGGCTCTCTCACTGTGGGGCACCATGCAAGCCTCTGCAGACCCCTCTGGAGGGATGCTCTGGACAGATAGGTACCTCACTTGTTAGGGAAGTATTAGGATCTATGTGTCCTGGAGGGTTCTCAGAAGGTGTGCAGGCAAGGGTAGGGCCTGGAGAGATGGCAGTAGTAAGGGGAGAAGACCTGAGACTTTCAGGAGAACCCCAAGCAGTGGTAGAAGAGACAAGCAGGGGGCAGAAAACTGGTAGTAAAGTCAGAGGGGAATGGAGGTTGTTGGATCTTATGGATAGAGACCAAGCATGGTACTGGGACTGCTGAGGACCAGTAAAGGCCTGGCTCAAACTCCAGGGCCTAGGGCAAAGCAGTTATAGTCCAGACAAGGCCACCAGGGCTCTCAGATTTATCCCTGGAGGGGCCCCGGGATTTTGTGAACTAAACCTGGAGCTACCAGCCATTACTGAGATCCAGAGCTCTTTCCCTCATCTATAGAAGAGCCTTAGAAATAGAACAAAAGGCTCTAAGACTGGCAAACAGGTTATGGCTTGTTTAACTGGCAAATTTACAGCAACACAGAATCTCCAAGGCACCCTGACCTGGTATCATGGCTGAGTGAAGGAGGAAACTGAAGCTGAGTGCTTGCTTACTAGGGAGCGAGACAGGCACCAGCCAGAGCCTTAGAGTCTATCCCACATGGAACCTGACTGGCTCCTGCCAGTGTCACCAGCTAGATCTCAGAACCAGAGCTGCTGCAGCTGTCCCTTTGGGCTCTAGACTGGCCTGGCCTGTTTCACAGCTATGCACCTATCCTGGTTTCCAATAACCACATGTGGCTAGTGCCCCTGGAGAGCCAAGTTAATTTTCATTAGTTTTAATTAATGCACACCTCTAGGTTGGGCCTTCCAGTTCTAGGTTGTGTCGAGCAGTATAAAGAGCTATCTCTTCAAAGTCACCTCCAATCTGGAGGTGGCTCCAGTTTCCCCAGAAGGTTCTCAATGAATCGAGTCTAAAATTCATGAGGAACAACTATCCATGAAGAGTGTGACAATGAAGGGGTCCTTGTCTTAAAATATCAATGACACATGAGGAGTTGGGGAGATGGCATTCACATGCATAATAAATGGGTACACACATGTGTATCAGCACCTGCACACTCACACATGCACAGCAGATATATGAAAATGTAATGGTTAGACCTGATAGTAAGGGTTGGTATATGGCTCAGCAGTAAACATTTGCTTAGCCTTTGCAAGGCCCTGCGTTCAGTCCCCAGCAGGGCAAAACAGTTAGAAGAATAAAAAACAAAACATAAAAAGAAAAAGCAATTTCAAACACAAAGGCACTGATGACCACACTAAATAAAATTAAACATTTCCACTAGATAAGAGCAGTGCTAATTAGATTCTTCCCAGGGTCCTTTTCATTGTGTTCATTATATCTAGAAGAAAAACCCCAAGAAAAAAAGACAATAAAGATAAATAGCTAGCAGGAGACATACTTATAATTCTGAAAGAGTCATCCTTTAGAAGGCCTCATGATGGCATAGCCTAAAGAGTGACAAATACTGAACATCAGGAGGCCAAGGCAGGAGGGTCATAAGTTCAAGGCCTGCTGGGGCTGTACGGAGAGTCCCAGGCCAACCTGAGCAATTCAGTGAGAGCCAGTCTTAAAATATGAGGACTGGGGATGTAGTTTGGGGACAAAGTACTTCCCCTTGGTCTTAAGTTAAAGGCCTAGAACTGAAAAAAAGGTGCAGCCAATGGAGAAATGACAGCATGTTACCTAGAAGGTGTGCCATAAAAACCCATAGGACAGGGCTGACTCCAGTCAGCAGAAAATGCAAATTACAACAATCCACACTGTGCCTGGAGGAAGCTGGGCAATACTAAAAGGAGTGGGTGGGGAGCAAGCACTGTCAGATCCAGGGATGGGAAACAGGTATAACCCCCTTTAAACATGAACTTGACAGTTCTGATGCCAAAGAAAGTCTCTACCCAGGAGCCTGAATTCCACTGAGAAGGTGCTGGGACAGTCCATATAGTGTCATGCTTCCAGAGACATAAAGAGGCTGAAGCAATGGCCAAATAAATAGGGCCCACTAGCCAGCCAGCCTAGCTAAATCACTGACTTCCAGGGTTAGAGACTCCAGCCCAGAGAGTAAGATGAAGAATGCAAGAGGACACATGACATCAACCCCTGGTCCCTACCCCATGTGGCACACAGGAATGAAGGACCATATAAGTAGCAAGCAAGACTTTCAACAGCCAGCCATTATGAAGTCCTAGGTCAAAGTCATCTAGCACAGGCCAAAAGTGACGACAGGCAGGTCAAGTAATAGCAATGCATATGTTTGTCCTTGTACTCTTCACGTACCAAGCTTGCATGCTTACAGTCTGGAAGGAGGCGACATCAGTACCAGCCCTGTTTCACAGATGTGAAAAACACAAAATAGGCCCACAGACAAAAAGACCTGGATAGGCTTGGGGAGACAGTTCAGTCATCAAAGAGCTTGCTACATAATTACAGGGACCTGAGTTTGATGCTCAGCATCCATGCAAAAAGCCGACCATCCCAGTCTTGGGGAGGCAGAAACAAGAGGACTAACCCTAACCCTAACCCTACGGCTTACTAGCCAGCCAACCTAGCTGAATCACTGATTTCAAGGGTTAGTTAGAGACCCTATCTCAAAACATAAGGTGAAGAATGAAAGAAGACAAGTAGGATCTCTCACATACGTGCATACACACACGTAACACGCTTGCGCAAGAGCTCCCACAGTCAAAGATGATGCATCCTTAACTGTAAGGCTTTCGTTGTCAGGAAGGATATATTTGTGTTTCACATGTAATTAAGTAATGATAGATTGAGAAAGAATCTACAAAGGCCATAGCTGGTTGGCCAAGGAGATTGTTTCTTTTGCCTCCTGTACTGTATTGCTGGCCTCCACCCATCCACTCTGCTTAACCCCCATTACCCAGGGCTGAGAGGCAGTCCTGGAGCAGGGCAGTGTATAGGAATAGCAAAGCCAATGTAGGACAGATGGACTAAGCAGGACACAGTTGTCAGTGACCTGTGGGTTCTGGCTGTAGCTTGCACAGTGGTGAGTTGGCTCCTATATGTAGCAGGCCACAGGTAAGGGAAGAGGTTACAGGAACCCTCTCTTGGTAAATGTGAGGAGTCTTAGACTCAGCTCCTAAAGGCCTCAATGAGGGCTACATACTATATCCCTCTTACCAGGCCCCTCTTACCCACTCCATCTGTACTGCTAGGGATGCTCAGAATCATGCCATCCTAGTTTTGGAGGAGCTGCAGGAAACAGCAAGGTGTGGCTCAGATGTGGCTGGCCCCCACTGTGCCCCACTACCCTCCTGTGGCCTTTCTGGGAAACTACTAGGCTATATGCTTGTAACCAGAAGGCAGGCTAGTCACATGCTTTCCAGGTTCACAAGCCCCAGGGAGACCAGGCTGGCTTCTGATGACCCCAAATCCCAGAGGCCCGAGGGAAGGAAATAATGTAAAATCTCAGGTTAAACAAGAGCTGCCAAGGTCCCCTCAGAGGGTGTGCTCAGCCCTCCCCACTTCCCATGCTATTTTTGACCCTGCTAAGAATAGCTTGCTTTAAATATCCATCTCTTACCACAGCGTGGCTCTCAGGGCTGCCGGCTGCACCTTCCCTGAGCCCCTCCAAAGCAGCCATGCAAAGGACCCAGCCCACAGCTCCCCTACCTTGCCTTTTCCCCAGGCCCCCACACAGACTTGCTACCGGCTTGTTCTAAGACCTTTGTGCTTTACATCAGCCCTGAACATTTGAGGCTCAGCATTTGAGGCTGAGCCAGCTATGGGGACACATGTGTGGACATGATGGATAGGGATTTACCACAGAAAAGTCCCTGTTCTGCTGTCTAGTTCATGAACATCTGCCACCTCCATAAGTGGCCCCTGGAAGGAACTGGGTCTCCTAGGATTTAAAGCTGCTCTAACCATAAACATGGTGCAACATACTGCCTTAGCCTTATAAAGGCTGCCTTAAATTTCATCCTTGGTAAGGGTGTGGGTAGAGGCTCACAGTAGGAGGGAAGATGGATTCATCTCTTGCCAGTCCTGCCTGGGCCCAGGGGTATGATTGTGAAAGCCCATGTGGGTCCTTCCTCCATGCATGAAGCGGGGGAACTCACTTGTTGAAGAGATTTAGGCCAATTCGGTAATGCCTCTTACGGATGACATCGTTGCTGAAAGCTGGAGAGTCCCAGCTGTTGCGGGTCTCCTTGTGGTATGTCTGCTTGCTGAGTGTCTGTTCCCGCAGGCTGTCCCGTGATGAGGACTCAGAGCTGCAGTTTATGGTGTCATTGGAGTTGGAGGTGCTGTTGATGCTGTCATTGTCCCCATCTGAGTAGTCAGACTCAGATTTGCTCTGCCGGTTGGCTGAACCATTGATGGCTAGGTGACTCTCAAGAGGTCTGGGGGGCCGAGGCCGCAATTCAGGTTCCTCCCTGGGGAGGCCTTTGGGGGGGCCACCGTGGGGGCCATGCTTGGGGCTGCCCTGCTGCCCACCGAGGCTGCGCTCATAGGCACTCTGCCTCTTGAGTGAGCTGCGATCTGAGCGGTCACTGAGTTCCACGGAGCTATCACTGGGTGGCTCAATGGTAAGCAGGGGCAGGTGCTCCACCCGCAGCCGTGGCTCTGGCCGCTCCAGTGATGGTGTGCTTCGGCAGCTTGTGTCCGTGTCAGCCTTGTCCTCTTTGTGGGCCAAGGCCCAGTAGTCCTGGGCTGCACCCCCAGACCTCAGCCGCAGGTCCGACTCTGTGCTGGAGGGCCGATCGCCAGCCTGTGAGAGTGGAAGCGGTGGTGACAGCTCTTCCTCATCAATGTAGAGGGTCACATCACTATACGAGGCTGTCATCTCATCCAGTTTGCGGTGGTCCATGCCATGTAGACCTGGTTTGGGCTCAGTGTCCCGAGCCCGGGCCGTGTCTGAGGCTGGTACCTCCTCACTGTGTAGGCTGCGGCAATTGAGGGCATCATCGATGGATTCAGCCAGGGATTTCACCTGCCTGGAGAAGGCATCCTCCAGTTCCGTGATGGCATCTGCAAAGTCACTGGAGGGGGCTGGAGACTTGAGGGCTGGGTCACTAAGGTCTCCACATTCTGATGGCACCAGGGCCCCCAGCTGGGAGCCATCATTAGTCACAGAGACCTGCTTTCCCTCAAAGTAGGAGCTGTGCACCTTCTCGGGGCCCTCAAAGGAGAACTGCATCCTCATGTTGGACAGCACAATGCGACGTGACATGCGGTTCTCCGACATGGAGCTGCGCAGGCGCTCAAAGTTCTTGTTCATCTGGTATTGGCGGAACGCCGTCTGGATGGTGCGGGCTGCATGGCGGGTCACGAGGCGTCCCCCATACTTGCGTTCTAGCATTTCCACCTAGTGAGGTAAGAAGAGGAGAATGTGAGCCCTGTGTGATGACACAAAGATAGACAGCTATGCTCTTCTATGCTCCATAGGGATATAACCTGGGATGTTCTTACCATATTCCCAAGTGGTTTAAAACAGCAGCTTGGGGCTGCTGAGGATTTTCAGTGTCAAATGGGATAAGTGCCAGGATAAGACAAGATTGGGTAAAGGTGGCGGTGCACAGATGCTGAACATCCCAACACTTCTGGTCATAGAAGCTGTGGGCCCTGGAGGTCAAGATGCATCTACAGATGTCACCTGTAGAGCCTGAAGTATGAGCAGTTAGAACCTTGCCAGGGTCTTGGCTTGACCCTGGCTCTGTCTCCCATCAGCTCTGGATGAGTCTTGGAACCATGAAGCTCCCCATTTCCTTATCTGTGATGCAGGGCAGCAGTAGGACCCTTTCTAGTGCTTTGGTAAGTTCACAGTGATGAGCCAAGTGCTTGGCACAGGCCATGGGCATCTGGCTAAAGACCTCAGCCCCATTCCTAGGTTGTAGTTGTGAGGTCTCTATCCTTGCTACATAGATGGCTGATTGATAGGGGGAAGACAGGTCTGGCTCTCCTTTGCCCTACAGCCCTGAGTGCAGATGGGTGCACAGCTCGTGAAGTGGGAGGGATGTTGGGCAAGCTCTCAGGCACCTCAGCTCAGCATCTCTCAAGAGTAACCCACAGCCTCCTGAAGTCCCAGCCTAAGAGCTAATCCTGAGTCCTGATCCTGGGTGAACAGGAAACACACTCCTTCAGCTACAGCCTGTCTGTAGGAATCAGCAATCTAGCTGCAGTCTCTAGCTGTTGGGGCATGGCTTTATTTATTCGGGGATGGGGAGAGGATTCAGGTCCCCAGGAGGAGGTGAAACCCTGATTCCACCTGTCTGGCACTGTGGGCAATCACCTCATCATGCAATGCAAAAGGGCAACATACAAGGTCCCTGCCTTGGAGAGGCAGAGAATGTGTGAATTAGACAGATGCACTAGAGACATAAAGCAAACCCAGGGCTGTGGTCCACATCTGGGAGAGGACTCTCTGCAACCCATCTCAGGGCCTCCAGGAAGCTGAACTAGAGAATTCTCAGGACACCAGGCCCAGTTGAGCAGAGAAGGGGCTCCAGGGTTTCTCCCTCAGAGACGGCTGTACTACCATATCAACAAACAAAACTACTACTGGCTGAGTGGTCATAGAGCTCAGGGTCAGAAAACCCTCAGTCGATCCTGGGAAACCCTCTTCCTTCTCTCAATCCCTGCCCAAGAAGGCCTTGGCCTGGAATCCCTGCCAAGGGCTTCAAAGACACCAGAGTCACCAAAGCTTACTCCATAGCCTTCCCTGATGTCTGGACCTTGGGGATTAGGCAACCATCTGCTTCTCAAGTTCCCCAAGTTTGTGTGTATTGTGTTGAATGATGGCTCATTTAGGAGGGCAGAAGTGGGCTCTGGAATGAGTCACCAAAGAAAGCTCCTCTCTGTCTCTCCTAAAAGTGGGGATTTGTTGACCCAGTCCCACTCTTTCTTACTCTTGAACTCACCATAGCTATTCTGCCTTCTGGTCTGGAAGTGACATGAGGCCCTGTCTATAGCCCTTAAGGGACCGAGAGGAGGGAAAAGCAAGTAACACTTGCTACCCCATGGGATATGGGGGACTGGACCACACACTCACACAGTTCTTACCTTACTGAGGGATTCCACTATCCCTGTTCTCAGATGGCAGGAGAAAAGCCAGTAGCCAGGCATCACAGTCAGTGCCAGAGAGGCTGGTCCTGTGCCAGGGCTCACCTCTATGGGCTTACTTGCTGAGGATTGTCTCAAAGAAGTATACATGAGAATCCAGAGGACTTGCCTTCCACAAAGCACAACTGCCACCACTCAGAGACCTGAGATGGTCATTCCCTAATCCCTAGGCTGGCCTCCTGCTCTCAGGAACAGGGAAGGACAAGGACAGACGGTTGGGTTAAGGAGAATGCATCTGAGTTTTCAGTGACTCCACCTTCCCCTCACAACTCTCGTGTCATCCCCTCCTTCTTTCACTTTGCTTGCCAGGATGCTCAGTACAACATGGAAAATGGCATGGCTGCTGATGTTAATGCCTTTTGCCTCTTCCAACTCTTCCCTGCCATCTTTTTTTGTATCTCACACACAAAGACACACCAAGAATGACACACCAAGGTAGTTCTTGTCCCAGAACCTTGACACATACTGTTAGCTCTTATCCAAATGCTCAGTTTTCAGGCCAGCTACCTTCATCTGACACAGCCAACACTCAGAGTCCCTCTACTACTTCCTCTAGAATTGTAACCCCCAGGGTCTGTGTCACTTCCTGCAATGAAAATGTCTTAACTGCTGACTTGCTTGTCCATCCACTGTCCAGGAATGTTGCTCAGGTACTGCAGCCTCATTTGCAGGCTGTCCCCATCCTATGATTTGGCACAAGGGGGAAATTCAGCTATGGGTGGGATGAAGGTGAATAGCTGCATTATCTGTGGCATTGCTACAGTCTGGATGCCATCTCAATCCTGTCCAATTCTATTTCATGGTCCTGTGTGGAGGACTTCTATAACAAACTCTTCAGGGACCATTCTGAATCTAGGCAGAGCTGAGACACTCAACGGAGGCCTAGCAAAGTAATCTAGGGCCACAGCTGTCAGGGAATATCTGCTACCAGCCAGTCTCCTTGTGAATCTCAACTATGAAGGTAGCTGGCCTGGGAGGAGGATAAAGCATGTGAGCAGAGGGGAACAGGGGTATCACCACAGGTATGAGAGATCAAGATCGAGGGATGTCTGCCAAGAGAGAAGATCCACCTGAGGGCATCGTGCACTGAGGAAGATGGGGCTGCATAAGCTTAGACCTCTGTGACTTCAAGAATAGAGGCCCTTGGAGAACAAATGGAACAAAGTGGCCAGCAAACATGGGAAGGAGGGAGAGCACAGCACCTGTGGGTGGTGGGAAGGGGTCCCGGTGTTAGCCCATGGGACTGCATGGGAGGCATGGAACCTGCTCAAAAGAACAAGGCTCAGGGCTATGGAATACTGACCAGGTGTTCTGTTTGTTCCTACACATTCCTGCAGTTCAGGGATCTCCTGAAACCTGGCATTGCTCAGAGACACAATCAAACAGCAGCCAATTCACTACTGGGTACCTGCACCATGAAGATTTGCTCTGCTCACAACAATCCCAAAAGTGGGTTAGGCCACCTGATCCTTGGGTCTGAGGCCTGAGGAAGAGCTGCAGCATTCAATGCAGACATCTTCTAAAGCAGAGATACTGTGGCACCATAGCCACAGGGGAATATAACAAGTAGCCCCCCTTCCTCAGGCCTTTCTTGGACCCTAAGAACCTCCATGGCTACCTTGGCAACCTGCCTCCACTTCGTGGAGGTCCTACTGGGCCATGACACTCAGTTACCCAACACAGGCCCCATATCCTGCAGTGAGGGATATTGAGACCTACAAAGGCAAAATTTGAAGAGGGCTCTATATAAGTCCCCAGAAAGGATGTCAGTGCCCCTGACCATCAGTGTAAATCCCTTCCCACATTTCAGCAGAGTTGGGCTGGGAAAGGCTCTGAACGAAGTGGAGGCAGGGATCCCCTCTTCCTCAGATGTGCACACCAGCTGGTATCTGGAACCCATCACCAAGAACATCAGGCAGCTGAAGCCTCATGCCATTTGGGAGACCATGGATAGTGGGCAGGGACCCCTGCCACCTACCTGCTTGTCTTGCAGATCTGAAGAGAGCTCATAGCTCTCAGAGAGTGACCGAGAGCGCTTGATGGCCTCCTCCTCAGCCTGCTTGCGCAGGACTGAGGTCGAGTGCTGCAGCCGGGGCCTCCGTGTGCGCTGTTGTGGTCCTGGCCCTGCGTACAGCCCATAGGCGCCCACTGATGTGTGCTCGTAGTGGTCTGGACTCAGGCTGGAACCAGGTACCAGGGGACCCTGATGGTAGGCTGAGGGGCTGTCCAGCGATGTGCCAGTCTCGCTGCTGGGGGCCTCGCCCTCAACACTGCAGAGGAGAGAAAGAAGGGGCACATGCTGAATAGGAACGCAGAACCTGGGGAGCAGGTGAGGAAGAGCGCCCCCAACCCCAGGTAGCCAGGGCTCCACAGAGCCCTTTGTTCTCCATCTTCCTGGAGCTTCTGAACAAATTGCCTGTTCTAACATCTGGTATACTGTACTGTAGGCGCTGGCTTCCCAACCAAAAATATCAGCCCTCCAAAGGCAAGAGGTTTTGATCCACTGTGCTAATGGCCCTCAGCACTTAGAACAGAGCCTGGCCAGTGCTATGTGCTCAGTATGTTTTGAATAAACAAGAACATCACCTCTCCTGCCACTTGAATTAAATGTAGGACTGGTTTTGTACACCCATATTCCCATAACTACATTTAAACATAGGATCTTTTAAAATTATTTTTTCTTTATAAGTGTTTTGTCTGCATGAATGTATTTGTCTGTGCCTGCTTATCTCCCAGAACCCTACCATGTGTGTGCTGGGAACTGAACCCAGGTCCTCTGCAAGAGTGAATGCTCTTCACAGCTGAAACATCTCTCTAGCACCCTGGAGATAGTGTCATAGAAATGAAAGACATTAGGGTGGACTGAACTGGTATCCTAAGAAGGTGAATGCAGGATATAGCATGTACAGGGGAAGACAGTGAGGTCATGAGGAGAAGGTGGCACACTAAGGAGAAAGGCTCAGAAGACAGTCAGGCCACACCTCCATTGCAGACTGGCAGCCTCGAGAGCCTGCAGATAATGAAGGCCTGCGAGTGAAGTCCACCTCTGGCATTTGTCATGGCAAGCTTGGAAGCAAACATGATGTAATAAAAATATTTTAAGTTTTAAAACTCCCTAAAAGAGGAATTGTGACTCCCTGTACAGGTGATGAAACTGAGATTCCCCATAAACACTGTCCCAGGTACCACTGGTAGAAAATGGTGTCCCTTCACCTCACTGCCTATAGTCCCACAGAGCATCTTCATGCCAAGCAGGAGCAAGGCCAACTAATGGGGACAGAGGGACTGGCTGCTGACTCATCCTAGCTCTGGGCCTGGAACATTCTATTCTGCACAGATACTGTTTTTTCTCTGCAGTTGCTTTTCAGTGTGGGATGGGGAGAAAAAGGAGACACTGATTTGAAGAGTTTCTAACACAAGCCCTCATCCTTTGCCAAGCTTCCTGGCCCTGTGAGACCAGACACCCGGGTGCTGGCAGGACTCTAAAAGCCCTGTAGTCCCTGGGGCAGGGTGGAGGGTCTCTAGAATGGGCACAGAGAGAAAAGAGAAGGGCCCCACCCAGGCTTCAGTCCTTCCCAATGTCTGCTTTTCAGACAAATAAGGAATGTCTCTGCACTAAGCAGCCTGGCAGAAAGGCTGCCCCTGCCCAGTTCTGCTAGAATCCTGTTGTTTGTACTCCAGAGGGTCCATCCCAGGGTGGGGCCTGTGGGAAGGAGCCTGAAGCAGGGAGGACCAAAGCACTCTGCACCAGGGACAGCAGCAAATCTCAGCACCTGCTTTCTGGTCCATAGCTAAGAAACTGGGCTTCTGAGCCAGCAACTGCCTCTGCCTTCAGGGACAGGCAGTTGAACCTCCTAACATGCCCCTGTGGATAAAGTATGACAGCCATTCTTTGAGGAAGACCTGGATCAGGAGTTGGGAGACATGCTTTACCTGGCTCTGCCTATAGGTTTTCTTTGAGTAGTATTAGCAGCTTAGTCTAAGAAACACCACCCTTTAGGCTCTCTGGCTTCCACTGAGCCACTGGGATCTATGTGTGTGTAGGGGAGAGTCGGGGTGGGCAGAGAATGTTAATCTGAAAATTCCCTTACAGTTTACTGAAGCCTGGGCTAGCATTTTTCATTAAATGCTCAGAATTTCAACCAACTGTCATGAGGAGAGAGTAAGTCCCATTAGAAATTGGGCCATCAAAGGGTACAGAACAGCAGCTTCCACTGGGAAAGCCCGCCCTGTCTCTCTGACACCAAAGCTGGGCCCCACTTCACTCAGGTAGGTCAGCATACACAGGGATGTGTGCCCCTAAAATCAATGCATGTTCTGGTCAGGGGCTAGACCTGTGTGTTCTGAACTGGAAGAAATAAAGCCTGTGTCTTTTGTACGGGGTTTCGAACCAGTTGAGCACTGAACCAGAAGTAGACAGGCAGTCACCACCATTCCTGGAGAAGAGCCTAAAGCCCTTGGTGGTCATCAGGCTACACCAGAGCCACAGGGGGATAGGTCAGAGAGGCATGGCTAGGCCTGGCTCATGATGCTGTCCTTGACCCTCAAGCCCAGGGTGGAGGAGCAGTGACCAGAGAGATTCAGTCTTTTGTCTGGTTCTTGAACAGCTTGAAGGGTAAGACATTTTGTTCCTGTGGATGGGGAGAGAGCAGGGTCTAGGCTGCCTTGAAAGCCTGGGAGTGCCAGCCTACTCAGTAGGTCTTAGCTTGGGGCAAAGGAGTTGAGTCAGAAACTTATCTGCCAGCTGGCTTTGCCTCCATGGATGTGACATCAAAGTAGGTGCCTGCCCTGGAGGGGCACTTTTAGGCTGAGCCTACCATGAAAGAGGTCAGGGATAGACAGAAGCTTTCTGGAGCTGTGTGACTGCTCTGGGCAGTTTGAGGCCAATAGGTTGGCTTGGGAGAGTGAGAGAGAGAAGACTGGGTCACTCCAGAGCTTCCCCTGTGAGAAGGGAGAGGGCATGTTCACCAAAAGGCAACTCGTTAGTGCCTCCTTCAGAGCCAACCCAGCCTCACTCAGCTGGGATCACCTTCTTCCACATCTATGTGAATGACAGCCCTGGAGATGTGTAGTAGAGCAGACTTTTCACAATCCAGAAAAACACACCCAGGACCAGAGAGACAGCTCAGCAGATAAAAGTGCTTGCTTGCCAAAGCTGACAACCCGAGTTTGATGCCCAGGACCCACATGGTAGAAAGAGGGCCCACTCTCCCTAATTTGTCCTCTGATCTCCATACACATGCTGTGGTATATACATACATACATACATACATACATACACACACACACAAAATAAATGTAATTAAAAACATCTATATCTTGCTCTACCAACAACAACCCCAAAGATGCAAGAACAAAGCAGGCACCCAAGACTTTTCCTATGTGCCTCAAAGACCTATCATGACAATAGAAATCCAAAGCCACACAGTGTCAGACACCAACAGAGGCTTTTCTTGTTTGGAGTGTTTCTGATTTGAGAGACACAAAGATAAGGCTTCTAAGTGGAAAGGCCCATGCTGCCAAGCCAGTGAGCAAAGATACTTAGACCACTACTAGGGCAGGCAAGAGCAGGGCTGCTTACTCTACCCTGGTGGACGGATGCCTGGGCATTTAGGGAGGAATCCAGGAGGACTTTTCTCTGCAGCATCTTCCCAGAGCTTCTTTATGAAGTTGATTCAGCTCCACCACACATTCTTTTGCGGGAGTTGGGGGTGGGCAAGAACTGTCCTTTACTACAAAACAGCCACAGAGGCTCAGAGTGTCCTGGGGTATAGTCGTTTGTACTGCGATTTTTCTACTGTGCAGTGAGTTTGAGGGGTATTTCCACTTATGATATATTTTTCCCAGGACATCACCACGCTGTAAGTGGAGGATTGTTCTGTATGTCAGCCTCCACCCAGACTTGGCCTGGCACTTCTTCAGCCTCCTGAGCCCTGGTTCTGTGTCTTACCCTCCCTCCACCCAGTTTCATCTCCCTAAATCCAGGTCTGTCCGACAGGGATGAATACCTGAGAGTGTGCCTTTGTTGATACCCCTCAATTTACCACGTCTCTTCCAGACTCTTAGACGACAGGCAGATCAAGGACTGGGACGAGATATACATTCCACATCCCCGAGAATTCCTAACTGTTCAGTTTCTAGAATGTTCTATGGCAATTAGGTGGTTGTTGCCTGTCACAGATGTTCATGGTTCAACATTCATTCTAGGCACATGCTAAGGAAAGAAGACCAACACACAAAGGGATACAAAGATTTTCACAGAGCTGTGGTCTCTAAGCACACAAGATTAGAAATAAGTCTAGACACCCACCCAAAAGGGACTGATTGCAATTACTTTTATACCCACACACAGGAAGTAACGTCAAGATGGGGAAGATTTGACCTGACAACTGTTCTTGTGAAGAGACCTGGAGAGGTTTCAGCTGACTATAAGATTGATGTGAGCTGATGCCGGCACACAGCTGAGGCCCCGTGCCACGCTCGACAGAAAGCCAGGAGCAAAAAATAGCCCTGGTGCAGTTGTCAGATCACAGTAGAAGCCTCTGCATCTCGGAGCTAGGCTGGAGGTGGCAGACCTTTCATCTTACCCTTCCCAGCCCCCTGCAGACATTGTGAATCTATCACTGACTCCCTCCTGCTGATCTTGAGTGGAGCCTCAGCTGGGTTCCATACAGATTCCCTATATCTGATCCTAGCTGGCATGGGAGATAGACCCCATGGTCAGACACAAATTACTGCAAGCTGGGACATCTGGGCAGGTTAGGTCAGAAACAGCCCCTCTCGGGGTATATGATCCTGTGCTTCAGTCCTAAAGGATGATAAAATGATTTCTCCATGGGGAAAAAAAAATACTATGTCCCATATAGTCCTAACATGAGAAAGGAGGCGGTGAGCACTCTCCTTCTGGAGGTATGTAACCTGCGTGGGTCACCCCCAAGAGTGGGAAATACTGCTTACCTAACTGAAAGTCTCCCCAGCCTCACGGGACAAGTCTCAATCTGTAGCCTTTAGTCACATCTCCTGGCCTCTGAGTACTATGCTATCATTTGATCTCAGTCCCCAGTCCTTTTGGAGGCCTTGCCACTTCCCACCTGTACAGCACCTGGGTTGTGTGCATGTGTGGTTCTTCAGCAGATGAGGCATGAGCTCTCATGCTCAAGAAGGGGGGTCATGGTGACTAGGCAGGCCTGGTGTCCCATGGACAGGTACATGCCCTCCCCCAGGGCTCCCTTCCTATTTGGGGACTTCAGGCTCACTCAGAAGGCCAGCTTCCCACCCTCTCCAGTCTCAATCGTTTCTGCCTTACAAGAGACGGCCTGTTAGTTTTATAGACTGAGTGAGGCAGAGATCACACAAGAAATCCCAGAGTCCCTGCTGCCCCAATGCAAGAGGCACAGAGTAACTGCTTACTGCTTTTCTGCTTGCACACTGCAGCTGTATGACATGAGCAGGGATCTTGGTGTCTCACTTTTCTATTCCAGTGCCAGAGAACAGAGAGTGGCTGTTGCTGGACATAGCAGTGTTGATACAGAGCCTGCACAGAGAGGGCTCCACTCATAAAAGAAACATACTTTTTAAAGGTTGGTTACTCTGACTTGAGGAGGGAGGGGCCCAGCTGCCCAGGACAGCCTCATGACTGGGACCTCAGAGGCCCTGCCTACAGGACAGAGAGAAGGTCTGCATGTCTGCACTAAAAGCTCCAGAGGACACGAGAGACTCAGACCAGATCCCAGGGGCCAACTAAATGCTACATCCTGGCCCTGGCTCTAGTTCTAGCTGTGTGTGAATCTGGGTGGGGGTAAAGGCCTTGGCCTTTTTGTCTTGGATGTCTCTAATTATGGCCTGTGAAGTCATGAATGACTTTTTCTCAAGAAAATGTTAGTCAGAAGTCCCTCCAGGCAGCAGTGCTGGCATAGCAGAAGAAGGGACCTGCATTTTACCACCAACGACCGTGGTGGTGGAAGCAAGCTAAGGTCTATACACCTAGGAATGTTCCAGACTTCACATGTAACTAAGCCCACTCTCCTATCTCACACAGCAAAACAAGAAAACCAAAATTCAGGCAGTCTGGCTTGAGCCCAGCACTGACCCACATTTACTTGGTATTTCTTTGTTGAGAGTGAGGATCATGCACAGTCTTAACCGGAAATGAAATAGCACTTACTGGTCCTACCCATACCCATAACCCCTCCCCACACACACTGCCATCACCTAGCGAGGACTTAGAATATGTAACCCCAAAACAGTGCTATGGAAAGATTCAGTATAATGTTTGGGGAACAAGGAGGAGATATCTCCTGGGGAACCACCCTTTTCAGAACAGGCTGGGACTGGGCTAGAGGACCCATGCTATCTGGGAGACCCAGCTGTGGTTAAACACTCACATTTACGCATCTTGAACCAGATTCTAGACAGTCTGCACCTGCCAGAGCCAAAAAGCCTCCTGACATATGTGTGCCTCCTGTGGCTTCCCTAGGCAGGGTTTCTGATTTCCAAAATATGATGATGGAGTAGGTCAGACTGACCAGTCTTAAGCTTCTGTATGGCTTTTAGCTGCTTGGGTGGCATTAATTGAGGTTGATCAAGGACAGGGGACAATCTTGGTCTCTTCCTGGAGTCCCATGTGCTCCAACACAGCCTCAGATTGGTTAGGTGAGGTTGTCAATACAGACCAGGGCAGAGCCTGGGGAGGAAGTGAGAGGACTGTGTCCTCGAAGCATGGGTAGGGCTGGCACAGCTCTAGAGGGGAGGCTCTATCACCTTAGATCTCAGTAGGGCAGTCCTGGAGCCAAGGGGGCAGGGTCTATGTGACAAGTGGCAGGAGCAGAAGGGAGGCATCGATTTGGAGGGTTTGCTGGAGAGGGGTGGGCGCTCATAGGGTTGGAAACATTAATTAGCCTCCTGAGTGGCTCTGGTACAGCCTACTCCCTGGGTAGGCCAGAGCCAGCTCAGGCTAACCATTGGGACATGCTGGCCCTCCATTTGGTGGCTCACAGAGGCTTCAGATGAGTCAGGACATTAGTCATGGCAGCCCTTAGTCTTTTCACAGGCTGATTTGGCCCCAGGAGCAGAGTGCAAAGGCACAAGGAATTGGGTAAGGAAAAAGAAAAAGGTGGGGGAAACCATTTCTTGACAGGCCCTCTGCTCTGTTGGTAAATGGTTCCTGGACAGGACTATGCACTGCTGGTGATGGAGAAGTCTTAAAGACCAGAGAGAGTCCCTCCTAGAGAGGAAGGAAGGGTCCTCTAAGTCTGACCCAGAAGAGCTGGAATGAGGGGTGGAGGGCACAAAGGCGGGGTGTTGACACATCCAGGAGGATCTAGGCAAGGGACCAAACATCCAGAAAGTCTACAAGAGATTAGAGTATGAGCCCTGTGCTCAAAGTTCTAGATGCAGCCAGGTCTGGAATGTAGGGGCTGTGGTGGTGGCAAGGGCTATTGGGACCACAAGAATAAAATTAAAGGGGCCACAGTCTTCATGGGGCACATGGGCCCTAACAAACATTCAACTAATCACCAGGGCTCCAGCTGTGTAACCAGGAGCATAGCTCTCAAATTGAAAGTTGATAACAAGCACTTCTAACAGTGCAGAAACTTCCCCAGCAGGGCTAGATGGAAGTGGAGTGGGGCATCAGGTAGCATCAGATTTCTGCTTTTATCCTGTTCCCAAGTTTGCACTAATGAGGACACAGAAGACCCAACAACCCAGCAAGGCAGCAAGGCAGGAAGGCAGGAGCCCTCAGAGGCAGGAGGTGGAGCTATATTCTACTCCTCCCACCTCCAGGAGGGCAGCTTATCCTCTTGGCCATTCTCTTACACACATTTTCCCTTGCCCATCTGTTGGCACTTTTAAAGCAGAGCCAGTTCTGACCACTTGGCTGGCCTCCCTGCCACCAACCAAAGGACACTGCCCTTTGGCCTTTTAACATAGCCTCTCCTGTAGGTCCTTCAGAGCCTCCTATTACCTGACCCCTTCCTATAACAGCAGTGATATAATCAAAGCATATCTGCAACCTCATGGCACCTCACCTCCCACCCAGGTCTGGGAAATCATGTCATCACTATGACCCAGAAGGCTCACAAGATCTAGTCATGCCTCTTGCCCCATCTCCCCAGGACCCAAAGGATCACCAAGCTCAGTTTAATCCCACTAAGTCCTGGCTATTCATCTACAATCCAGCTCCTACCCAGGAATCTTTTTATATACTCTGAATGGCAGCTGCTTGCCCTGGTAGGGTGAGGAGGAGAAATGGGGGTTGGAGGTATATGTGGGAGACTGTGGCTAAGAAAGAAAATGAAAGATTGGGTGGGAGTCTAGGTATTGGACATCAGGCAGGGCAATGGTTCTGACATCGACACAGGGGACAGAGGCAGGAGGAGGGTGTTAGGAGGAGCTGCCAGAAGCATGGCTCTGAGCAGGGCTGGGCTCCCTTAGGTCTGTCAGCTGCCCACTCCTCCATACCACAACAATCCACAGCCTGAACCCTGCACTGGGCAGCTCAGGATCACTTTGGCCCATGCTTGTGATACAGAGTGGGGTCTAGGACTCATGGCTTCTGTGGTCAAAGGCATCCAGTGCACTTGGGAAACCTTGGGACTACTCTAGCACAACCCAACTACCACCTTCATGAGGATGCTGGCCTATCTCCAGTTTCACAGCTTTAATGACTTGCTACTGGTCCCAGCTGGAGACAGATACACTGCAGCCCTGCTCCAGCCCACAGCGTGTGGCATTCTCTGACTGCTCACACCAGACTGCCAGAAGCCACCTTTATATATGTAGAAAAATATGGGTCTCCAAACAATGGGCTTTTCAGAGCAGTGGCTATTTTTAGAGCTCTGCTTACCGAACTAACACTCAGCATTTCCCCAACTTGTCAGCTGCTGCCCAGAACCAGGCAGGCAGCAGGCGGCAGGAGGAGCAGAGGTCAGGATCTGGGGGCTTCTTGAGCCATTTGGGGGCCATTCTGGTGTGCAGGCACAGATGTCAGTTTGGGGTTGCCCCAGGCTAACAGGAGGCATGGCTAGCAGCCTGCCCATGTGCCCCACCCAGTTCAGCATGGAACCTGCCCTTCTGACAACTGTTCCTTTGTCCACTGTGTTCTGGGTTGGAGTTGTATATCCAGGATTGAATACCAGCTTTTTCTGAGCCTCAGTTTCCCTTCCTCATGTGAGGCAATACTGCCCCTCTGTAACAACACAGAGGAGTTGGTGAGAGTGTCTGGGAGCCCAGAGGGCAGGCTAAGCAGGAACTGTTTCCTCAGTGACCTGGGCAGCTGACCTCACTGTCTGTTCATCAGTCCATCACCACAGGGAAGGAAGAAAGGGCTCCATGTCCCTTGACCCAGACCCCGCAGCTAGGCTCTCACAGTGTCCTGTCCTGTCAACAACATGTTCTAGAAGGCTGGTCATCCTTCCGGCCTCTGAGCCAGCCCTCCCTCCCACTGTAGGCAGGAGTGGTGGGTACATGGGGTGGGACAGTGAGGCAGAGTGGACTGTCCCCTGGCTCTGATTGAGTGGCTTGCTCCCATAGAGCTCTGAGGATCAACCTAGGCTTTGAGCCAGCCCCAGACAATGAAACCATCTACAACCCCATCAAAAGGAACACAAGGGTCTGGCTATGCACAAACAGTCCCTAACCCAGGGAGAGGGAAGGTCTGGCACCCATGTGAACAATGCAGGTGTCTTGGGAGCCTAGCCATGAGCCCCTATCAGCAGCACACAGGAGTGAGAAAAGTAACACCTACAGTTACCATGCTTGGTCTCTCCCCAGGAGAGCATCATTAGAGGGCAGAGGTATCCATCTGCTCACAAGGCAACCCCAGTACCCAAATAGGGCTGGTCACAGCAGGTGAAATAGCTAAATGATGCTGATAGTGAAGGACTTGAATAAGTGGGACCAGCTCTTTTGACCCAGAATCCAGTGAACAGGCAGGGTCAAAGTCACACAGAGGTCAGAAAGGACAAGGATATGGTCTGGTGCTGTCTCCCTCCACCACCCACTGTCTCTCATGGGTGAGAGGCCTGTAAGAGGGAGGCAAGCCTATGTGTGGAAATGCCATAGACTCCACATAGGCATAAACTCATCACATCATAGCATACTTCTTGGGGCTCAACTCACCAGGTATGGAGGACAATGCAGAAGCACCCTTTTGGACACACTGGGATCAGCTTCAGGGCCACTTCTCACAAACCCAGGATGCCTCTAGAAGCTATGCCTTGGCAGGCCAGACAAAGGCAATAGGAGCAGAGTTCCTGCCTGACACAGGCTGGCAACCCACACCCTCACTCGGGAAGAAAGCCAGCTGGCAAAGGGGACAGGAGGCTCTGGGGGTGGGGGGTGGGGGCAGAAGCAAACACCCTGCAATCAAGCCCAGCCAGACCTCAGTCTGGCAAGGTGTCATTCACACAGTCACCACTATCATTCTGCAGAACACCCCATCATGCCTGAGGATGCTGCCCCACATCCCAAGACAAGAGTTCCAAACAGGTCTAAACTCAGGAAAGCTTACATTAATGGCCCACTGTGGGCAGCCTTTCCAGAGCTTCTAGACCAAGGCAAGGATAAGGGTAAGATCGATCCACCTGGCTAGGAGGCTGGGCAGTCCCTGCTCATAGGAAGGCTCTGAGAGCACAGGGCTCTTATTCCAGCACAGATTGGCAGTATGATGTGTGGTTTCCCACAATGTTTTGTACTAAAAATTAGAATAAACTAGGCATGGTGCTACAATGCCTATATCTCAGCACTTGGGAGTCTGAAGCAGAAGGACCACAAGTTCAAGGCCAGCCTGGGCAAAAACAGTGAGCTCTTGTCTCAAAACCAACCAACCAACCAACCAACCAATGGGTGAACCAAATAAACAAAGGAAAACAAAGAGTAAGTTGGCACTACTTTAACATCCAGAGATTGGATACAATTCTGACTTCTGAGAGGGGACAACCGCTAAGAACCCAGCCACCTGGGCCTACAACCCAGGGGTAGAAACCACAGCAAGCTCTAGAGCGCTTATACTTATCTCTGCCACAGTGCCCACCGATCTCATCACTTACACAGCCTTCAACTCCTCTCACACATGCCCTTCCTGTCTGTTGAGGAGATCTGTATATGGCTGAAATTCAAGGCCCACTCCTCATTCCCAAGAAGCCTCATTTAGAAGGCAGAGTCACCAGGGAATGGCTCTACAGGAACGGTGGGGAGCTGAGGCCTTGCCCTCGGTGGGTCCTCATCAGACTCCACAAAGGTCACCTCATTATACTGACCACAGCCCATTCATAGTAGGTCATGAGAACCACCATGCCTCTGTCAGGACAGAATGTAAGAAGTCACCAGATGGCAGTATTTACTTCAAACCATCAGGGTGTCTTGCCCTGTCCACTGAGAATGCCAGCCCTGGTTTAGGATGACATCTCATGGATGGAGAGGTACCCAGGGCTGAGCTGGTGAAGTGCTGCATAACCCGAGGCAAGTGACCACACCTCTCTGTGCTCATGTTGACTAGTGCCCCTAACTACTGGGAACATGCAGTCAAGACAAGCCTTGCAAATAAATAAAAAGAAAAAAAAAAAAAAAAAAAAAAGACAAGCCTTGCCAACAATAGTTCACACACTGGGCTATCCAGCCCTAGGCCACTGACTAGAGAAGGGTTTATCCTAGGGCTCTGTTCCACTTGTCCAGGAGAGAAAGGGGACACGACATGTCCAGGAGAGAAAGGGGACACGACAAATGCTCCCATGCCGCCGCCCAGCTGCACCCTTGATGCCTCTGGAGCCAGACACATCTTGGAGAGCTGGGAAGGCTCTGTTCACTCCAAATCACTCCTTGCTGGGTCCAGGAGCAAAGTTCCCCATAGTTGCCTCTATGTTCTTATCTAGCTTTCCCCCTTTCCTCTCTTCTTGCTTTCATGGACCACTCCCTGCAGTCCGCCCTCTGCCAACTTACCCCAGCTAGCAGGGCGGCTCTTGTTGGTTTTGAATGCACAAAGATGACCAGAAGCTTCCGACCCTGGGGCTTGCTCGGAAAGATTTTTCAGAATACACATACACACACAGAGCCAAAAAATCTTCCCGGCTGAGCCAAATTAAATACAGAGTCCTCTAGTTATTTCCATACGCGCAAAATGGACTTAAATAAAGCAGCTCTCTGTGGTAGGCTCCAGCAGACAGGGCCAGGCTGGGTCCAGGGACACCCCAGGAAGGCCGGGGGGAGGCACAGGCTGGGCATGCAGCCCTGGGGAGTATGGGCTGCGCCAGGGAGAAAGAGGCCTGTGTGACAGGCAGCCTCTTAGCCTACCCTGCCGCCAGGAGTACACAAATAGATGGCAGAAGTGGGCAGAAAGCTCAGTAAACTACTCCTGCCCCACCTGACACATGGGCAGTTCACCATAGTTAGTTAGAACTGATACACAGTGACCTCCAGCACCTACAAGGAGGAGTACCTGGATACTGGAATTGGTAAACTTCTAAAGACATGTTGGTTGTCTTTCTTCCCATTTTGTGGAGGAAGAAACCATGATACAGAGAAGTAAAAACATAACCAAGGCCATAGGCTTTGCAGAAGAAAGGGAGACTGTGTCAACTGGGATGTAAACCACCTCAAGATGAGGCTACCCCTTGTTCCCTGCCTAAGTCACCTGAGTCCCTCTGGGGCCAGCCCACTACTGCATGCCACTCAGGGCAGAGCAGCCAGCAGAACCTTATACTGCATTTTCAGTCCCCTGAGATCCTCACGTGACTGCAAGTCCTGGACACCGCCCATGACTCTCCACGTCACTGGTACACAAGGCCCTCTCCCAGTGACTGCATACTCTTCAGGCAGGGATTATGACCACAGACTGGGGTCTCTGTGGGCCTGTACTTCTCAGCCATAAAGTAGGAATGCCAGTCAGGTGCAGTGGCACATGCCTTTAATTCCAGCACTTAGGAGGCAGAGGCAGGTGGACTGTACACATGTCGGTGACTGCAAGGCCGGCCTGTTCAACACAGTGAGCTCCAGGACAGCCAGAGCTATGCAATAAGACCCTATCTCCAAAACAAAACAAAACAAAACAAAACAAAACAAAACAACGTGGGAATGACCACACAGGGCTTAAAGATGACAGATCCACAATCCTTAACTGGGTCCTGGAGGCCTTGAGGTGCTTCTAGGAGTCTTGTCCTTGCATCACACCCTGGCAATAGGTGAGAGGTGATGAACAGGCGGAGGGCCAAGGAGGGGATCACCCTGTGGAAGCAGCAGCATCCACACCCAGGGTGGAGGTGGAAGTCTGACCTAAGAATGCTCTCTGTACTGAGACAGAGACAGAGGCAATTTGGGTCTTTTCTAACCAAACTTGATTGAGTCCTGTCTCTTATGTGCCAAGAACTGTGGTAGGCATCAAGGTTAGTCATGAGACATTTATAATAATGACAACAACTAACATCTGCACACCTACTATGTGTCAGTCTCATTATTAGGGACCCATTACTATATCCTAGGCTCCAAACACAGCACTGAGAGCTAGCCAACTCCCAAAAGTGCAGGTCAAGGGAGGTGTCAAGAGAGCCTTAGTAGGACAAACTCAGACAGTGAGGAGCAGTAAAGTTGGAAAAGGGACAGAAAAATTCTCCAGGGAGAAGTGTGGTGTTAGCTACTGAAGTTGGGCCTGGGATGAAGTGGAACAAGAAACTATGGATAAAGGAGAAAGGGGCTGAGCTAAGGACTCTGACACTGAATGGCAGCATGTCAAAGGAAACAGTGGGCTAAGCTAAAGAAAACAAGGGGAGAGAGGCAAAAGTCACAGCCTGACTCACAGCATGCTACACTCATCTGAGAACCAGAGTGAACAGATCTCATGGGAGAGGCCAAGAGCCCATTTCTATGGCCTCACTCTCTGAGGTCCTAAGGTGACAGAGAAACTAGTCTTATACACAACTGATGAGTGAGCCCCAGCACAGCCTCTTCCAAACATCAGGCATCCCAAATGGTATCAGTGTATTACTAACTGGGAGCCAGCCCAAGCCCAAAATTCTTAGAATAGCCAGCATGGCCAGGGGCTGTACAAAACACCCACCACAAGGACAGCATATCTCCAAGGCCAGGATAAGGGTGACCATGAGACAGGTCCCAGATTCAAAATCAGAGGGATTTGCTTGAAAATAGTAGATAGTAATAAAATGAGATACTCATGGGATTCACTAATTCTCTACTTCTGTGGGCATTTGAAATTTTCTGTAATGGGCTTGGAGATATGGCTCAGCAGTTAATACTTGCTGTTCCTACAGAAGAAATGAGTTTGATTTCTAGCACCCACATGGAAACTTACAAAACCAGTTCTAAGAAAACCAATGCCCTTTTCTGGCCTCCTTGGGTACTTGATACACATATACTGCATATACGTACATGCAGGCAAACACTTATATACACATAAAAATAAATATTTTTTAAAAGAAAAATTTCCTATAAAAAAGGCTAAGTTAAAGGATTTGCTATTTATATACGGACTCTTGCCCTCTGGGTGCATTTTGCTTCAAAACAGAACTCAAAAGTACATATACTTAAGCCCTGACTGCACAGTCAGGCCCAGAGTGGCTCTCAGCAAGCCAGTGTGGCTACATAGCCTGCTTCCTTCAGCAAAGAGCCGTTCCCCATTCCCAATTCCACCAGGACTTACTCTTGGAGACCCACTGGGAAATTATACCATGACCCAGTGTGATGACTGGACTCAAGCATTTTAGCAGGAACCACCGAATGTCTAGCTGGCACTGAACTCCCACTACCTGCCTGGACTGAGTCAGCCTTCCCTCTCGTTGTGGTGAGTAGAGTTGACCCTATTCTGTCTTGAAACCCGTAGGACAATCTTGAGAAACAACAGACAACTTCTTGCAGCTGGCAAATGGATCCAGAAAGGTAAGACTACTAGGTATCCAAAGCTCTTCCATCCTCTGCAGAGTGGCAGTGCACCCCAGCACCCATTCCATGGGGACACTCAGGAGTCCTGCACTGTCAGTGGGGGACTAGGTGAGTCCAGAAAGGTCCTGTAGGCTCTGGTCTCTCCATAGCTGCCACTTATACCCTTCTGACCATCTTCACCCAGGGTTCTAAGCCTGCGTGTCATAACTTCCTAGTGCCAGAGGTTCTCTCCCTCAACCAGAAACCCTTGCCTATACACAGCAAAGCTCAGTTCTTCCGTCCAGCCTCAGTTTCCTTGTCTTTAAATTAGATGACAGCAATTCCATAGTGTTCACGGGCAGTTCCAGTGTGTGTGTGTGTGTGTGTGTGTGTGTGTGTGTGTGTGTGAGAGAGAGAGAGAGAGAGAGAGAGAGAGAGAGAGAGTGTGTGAGTGTGAGTGTGAGTGTGTGTGTGTGATTCAAAGGCTCTGGAGTGCAGTTTCTGTTGTTCTTATTCTGTTGCCGGACACAACCTAGTCACAAGCCTGAGCTAACATCACCCTCACTAAAAGCAGTTGGGGTTTGCCTAAACTCAGCACCCTCTTCTTTCCTGTTGTCACAGACTGGGCACCTGTTGTGTGCGATACCCGTGTTGCCTCTGCCTGCACAGCCCCAGTGACAGATAAGGCGGCGGCAGCTCAGCACGGTGACCACTTGCCCCAGCAGCACATCTAAAACTGGGCAGATCTGGGACTCTGGCCAGGTTCTTCCAGCTCTTGTTGCCATCCCCCTAGCTGCTGACATCACTTCCAATCTAGGGTGGTGGTAGGGGTGGCTAAGGGAGACCCTCTCACATCTCCCCCTCTAGGATTTAGGGGTGGCTAAGGGAGTCCCTCTTTCATCTCCCCCTCTAGGATTGAAGCTAAGCCCTGAGCCCTAGGCCTCAAGTGCCAGAACAGACAGGACCAGAATCACCAGTGCGGCCCAAAGCTCCATCCAACACAGGTCACCCACTGAACCCAAGGCCCCAAAGCTCTATCTACTAAATCTGCCTCAGGGCTGGGATTTAGACCTCAAGGTCTGCAGTGCTCAGTATCTCTGGCTTTCGGATTCTGCCTCATAGAGCATGCAGGCCATGCCTCCCTCTCCACCCTAGATGAATGGCAAGTCATCTTGCTGGGTACACCTTCCAATCCATAGGCAAGGCAATTCCTCTCATCTCTGTGTGCTTTTTAGCAGCTATTAACAGCACTATAAGCACAAGAGCCTGTGGACCATCATCACTTCCTTCTGGTCTGACCTATTCTCGCTCAACCCTGTCAAATGCTCAACAGTTCTTGGCCCCGTCACTGCGATGTCTGCATCCCTCTCTCTTTTAAAACTAGTTTTCTCTGTGGCGAGGAAGTGAAATTAACTACTCCTGTCCAGCAAGACATTGTCCCTGAATAAGCAACACGGTCCTGTCCTAGTATTGGGGAGCCACACCAGCCTGGATGTCAGTGCCACCACCTGTCAGCACTAGTTTCTGTGCACCTCTACACACTGGCATGTGAACTGGTGTCTTCTGTCCTCAAGGCTACCCCACAGCCACCTGCCATCGTCTACATTTTATAAATGGGGAAACTGAGGTACAAGATGTGATTAAGTCACAGAGACACCAGAGAGCATAGCTGAGGCTATAGGGCACAGGTGGGTGGTCTAATAATATAACAAGTCTGCTCCCAACCAATAGGCTGAGCATCCTCATCTACAGGTGACCACAAGGATCTTCACAGAAACGGAAACAGAAAGCCAAAGGGGGAAATCAACAGCCAGGGAGGGCTAGGCCTTTCTAGGTGGCCTCCTCTTGAGGGAGAGGTGGCCCTTCAAAGCCTATTAATAAACACACAAACAACAATAACAAAACCCATTAGAATAAATGACCATTATAAGCACTGCCTTGTAAAGGCTTAGTGGGACCATGAGCTCTGGTCCACATGTTCTGCCTGTATCTGAGTGCCCACACCACCCAGCTTCCAGTCAAAAGAGAAACAGAAGTACCAGGTACTTCTTTTAAAGAGGGTCCCTGGAAGAATGGATTCAGGTTGCGGACAGAATCCAACCCAGCCTGGGCAGCAGGCAATTTGGGGAAACCCTTTCTGTTTGTGTGCACGAGAGGCTGCTCCCAGCTGGGGCCTCTTCCAAATATTCCAGTTTATTAACCATCCTCCTCCCCTCCCGGGGATTAAGTTCACCGCCCACAGCCATCTGTCCTTTCATGTCAGAAGCCACGGCTTTCCTCGCCATGTGGAAGCCGGCATCGGTCCCTCAGTCAATCGGGATAGTCAGCTTTTGTCCCTGGCATCCCCGACCATACATAGCTAGAGCTGGGGCTGCATACAAGATTAAAGTTTTGTTTTTGTTTTTTAAAGAACAAAGTGCTACCCACATACCCCTAGTAGACTCCAGAGAAGTGATTCTTGTGGTCTGTGGGGGGAAAGAGACTCCAGGAGAGCCCGACACACTGTCACTGACCAGAGTACAGGCTGGGGCACTTGGGAAGATTTTGGAAATCTAGAAACCAGGCGATACCAGATCTATTTACACTAGTGCCATTTTGCCAGACATGAGTTACCCCAGAGGAAATAGATTCTGGCTGTGGAGCACACAGGCCCTGAAGCCAGGCAGTCAGGGTGCAAATCCCAGCTCAGCCCTCCCTGGCTGGCGATTCTGTATGGCTTCCTCCTTATATCTGAAATAAGGGATAGAAGCCTGTACTCCTAATTGAAAACAACACACACACACACACACACACACACACACACCACCATCACCACCACTGCTGCTATGCACAGCTATGTGGCTATTACTGGGCTGACCTTTGAACAGAAAGGAAAAGGAAATCCAGTGAGGCTTTGTCCGCAGAGGCCCATGAAAGCTCTACAGAGTGCCTTCAGTTCAAACTGAGCTGTCACTGTGTCGAGAGACCTTGCACCAAGATTATAAAATGTGAAGGAAGCCACTTCCATGATGAGCAGAGAAGCTGTGGCCACGTTCAAATGGCACAGACAAACTCTAAGCAAGTGGCCTCAGAGAGTGTTCCCATGCAGGGTCCCCAAACCAGCCTTCAACTTAGAAGAAGAGAAGATGGTAGGGACCATTTTAATCCAGCAGTCTTGCTGTGGAAGGGAAAAGCTGGACAGTGACTGTCGAAACCACTCACTGGGCTTCTGTGGGCGGAGCGGCTCACCCCACCCCACCCCCACTCACAGTTGTAGTCTCATTTCATGGGTGGGACAATCAAGGCTCAGGGAGGGGAGGCAACATACCCAATACTGCTCAACCAAAAGGGCTAAAGTGACATACTGAGTAACCATGGTTCCTCAGTTAATGTCATGGGAATGAAAGAACACAAACAGGCAAGCCTGTGGCTAAGTCCATCTTGGGTCAACCTCTTCCAGGTTGGGAGAGCATGCCATCCCTGTTCACACCTGTATTCCTGGATGCAGTGGTCAATCTGATAACAGGGCCAGGTGCTGTGGATCACTCAATAAAGGTACCGCTATCAAAGCCAGAGTTGGGACTGGCCCAGCTGGCACCATGCCATATTTTCCCCATAATTGCCATCAATTTTCTCTCTGCAGCAGCTCCCGCAGTGGATCAGCCAGATCCTCTAAGGCCACAGCAATTAATTCTTGAAGAGCCTTAATGGCCTTTAAAGTCATTAGGATCTGCTTTTGAGGACTCAGGGTAAATCTCACTCAACAGCCTTGAGCCTCCTTTCCCCAGACAAACACACCTCTCCCAGGCCTCCAGCCATGGCATAGTCCCAGCCCACTAGAGCTTGGTGGTTGCCTTGCCTCTGTGCTTACTGGGCGGATATTTCACACGTCATCATCATTCAAAGGAAATTTACAAAAGAGGAAGGAAGAAAACACAGCGGGTCACTGGCAGCTGGGAAGTGCACAGTGCTGACTTGGACAAACTGGACAGCAGACTGGAGGCTCCAGGGCTGGCCAGCCATGGAAGGCCACCCATACCCACAAAGCCCCTGCCAGGCACTACTGTCATACCCTATCATTAAAGGGGAAACTGAGGCCCAGAGGGTTGAAGTAACTTGAATTAACTCAAAAGTGAGCTGTGATTTGAAAGAATTTGTCTCCTGGAGCCATCTTCCTGATGTTCTGAGCTGCTCTGAATTCCTGATACTCTAGCAATCCATGATTCCACATCTGCAGAATATAGTCAGGTAAATGTGGCTTTATACATGTGCATGTATACATACACACACACACACACACACACACACAACCCGAGGGCCTGTCCAATCCCCTCCACAAACACCCATCTGCCCAGTCATCAGGCTATTCAACCATGCAGCTGTCAGTCTTGTCTGTGTTTTAAGCCAAAGCTGTGTAAATATTAGCACAACTAGTTCATAGTCCGACTTCCTTGAACAAAAACCTGAAGTCCTGGCAGGGGCCTCCAGAGGCCTAGCCTCCATCCCAACATCTGGGCCTGAGCTTCTTAGGCTGCTGTGGTCCAGCTATGGCCACTGGGATCTCTGTTTTTGCTCGTGTTCTTTTAGAAAAGAAAAGGTAAACAATTCTGTGTTGGTTGTTGCTGTGATGTGGAAAAACACTGAAGCATCAGGTAGCCCATGCTATTCAAGGTGCCTTTGCATGTAGAGTAGTGGCTCTGTGGTGACAGAGACTGGGTTAAGTCTCTGGAGCATGCTGACTCCTATCTGAGTTTAGGGAGCAAGTGAAAGGACTTTAGGCAAGATTCAATAAAGTCCCAAGAAGGCTGTATTCAAAGGAGCACATAGCTCAGCCTCTGCAGCATCCTCTAGTCTCTCCAGCCCTTTTCAGGCTTCCTTAGAAACCACATTGTGTGTGTGTGTGTGTGTGTGTGTGTGTGTGTGTGTGTGTGTGTGTGTGTGTGTGTGTGTGTGGCTAGGGGGATGGGAAGGTGGGAGGGGTGGTGGTGGTGGTGTGTGTGTGTGTGTGTGTGTGTGTGTGTGTGTGTGTGTGTGTGTGTGTGTGGCTAGGGGGATGGGAAGGTGGGAGGGGTGGTGGTGGTGGTGCCCATTTGCTCTGTGGTGATGGGCTGCACCTGAGTAGGGCTCCTTGGTCTCCAGGACACCTGGCACCACTGTAGCTACAGAGCAGCTGTCAAGCGGCAACCCAGAGCCAGGGTCTAGGCAGGAATCCCTGCAGCTGGAAGAGGAACAGAAATACAATGGAGGCATCCATGACCATGTTAGCTAAAGTGGCAACACTTGGAAGTTCTAATGGAGAGAAAGAAGAAAGAAAACAAAAAAAAAACAAAAACAAACAAACAAAAAACCCCCAACCCTTGCCCCCTTCAGCTCCAGGGGAAAAGAGGTGTAGTCAGAAGCTGCTGACCCGTTTCTCATGGTCATGCTGTGACCATGGTCACCCTGGCTGCATGGAAACTAAAAACACAGCTACGTTCACTGCTGGGCCCCTCTCTGGTCTACCAGGCACTCAATAAACCTCAGAACCTTAGCACTAATGAGACTGAAAGTACAAACTCTTTGCTCTCTTGCAATATGAGGGTGTTCGTACCACAGGACAGGAGTGCAAAACACTGGATGGGACAGCTGAGGAAGTGTGGAAGGTGTTGAGCACCCGTGGGATCTGATGGTGAACCCCAATTCCAAGCGAAGCCTGCAACTCAACACAGATGGTCCTGCAGCTGCATCTTGCCTGGCTTTGGCCTCAGATGTTTGCAGTACTGGGTTTAGGAAATGGGCCCCCTCCTCACAGTTCACATAAGCTTCAGGTCCAGAACTCCAGGCGTGAGGTACTGCAAAATACACTCATGTTCCATTGCAACTGCTAAGCAGGCTTTGGGGAAACTTTTAAATAAAATTAAAAGGCTCTAGGTGGGCTTCCCCCAGAGAGGCCCAGTCTACTTGTCAACAAATCCTCTCAGCCTCACACCCCTGCTCAAGGAGGGGGCTGCAGACAGCTCAGGGGCAGCTGTGCTGCCGAGCAAAAGGAAATCAATATTCCTAGCACATACACACACAGTCTCCCTCTCACCATAAACCCAGGCCTAGGGTACTCAGACAGCCTTCCATAGGCCCCTAAAATCAAGACTGGCCCACTTCTCTGAGCCATCAGACTCCTTCCTGGACAGGCATAAGCTTTATTCCAGCATGTAAACACCACCACCCTCCCAGCTAGCAGCCCATTCACATCTGTATTTGGTCAAAAACAGCAGCCACACAAACTCCAGGTACCCGCAACTCCCAGGTGGCCTTCCAGGTGTGTGGTATCTAATACACAAACACACACACACACACACACACACACCACACTCACCTAGAACACTTCTTGCTGGAGTCTCCCTGACAGAGTAGATATATAAATGCAGACAGACCCAAGGTTTCCAACAAACAGACTTGTAGGAGAGGCCCCTAAGCAGTCTGTGCACCGAAATCAGACAGAAGACACAGGCAGAACTGGGTAGCCTCTCTGACACAGACTCCTGGCCATTTGCTGTCTTGCCCTTTACATACACACCGAATGTAGTTTCCCACTCATTTCACAGGACAGAACTCCTATGCCTACAACCCACTTTTCTCCTAACAGAGTCCCGTTTCTGGCAGGCAGGCTAGGCGCCCTGCCCCAACAGTTACACCCATCCCGCAGCCCACTTCTGGCACCCACTTGCAAGATCCCCACCGCTGGCAAGCCCACTGTGGCTGGGGCCCACCTCCTCCCGCTGGCCTCCGCCCTCGCCTGGCCTTACCCGCTGTCAAGCTCCAGCTCCAGCAAGGACTGGGTCCTCTCTGAGTTGCAGTGCAGGCACCACATGACGACCGCCACAGGAACGGCCCGGGCCGGCGCACGGGGACCCAGGCCGAGCCGCGCGCCCGCGACTCCCCCCGCGGTCGCCGGACCCTGGGGCCGATCCCGGAAAGCCCTTCCGCCCGCCACGCGCCTTCGCCGGTCCCTCCTGCCCTGCGCCTGCAGGTTCACGCAGCCCTAGGCCTGCTAGTCCAATCACCGGCCCGGTGCGACCCTTCCGCCGCCGCCTGCCAGGCGTAGCTCAAGTCCGGCCTGAGGAATGTGGCCGGGAGGGGGCGGGGCTGCAGGGGCGGAGGTGGGGCTCTTGTGGGGGCGTGGCCAGAGCCGTGAGTTCCGGGAGAAGCGCAGATTCTGCTCTTGTTCCCATAACATCAGAATCCCAGAATCCCAGGCTTGCTGTATTGGTTGATGTACTGGGTGTCTTCCACACTTGTAAGCGCAACAGGTAGAATGCGCTGAAAACCTCAACGTGTGCCAATCCCGACTGGCTTCAGTGTACACAACTTTGCATCCCCCAAATAGCGGAGCAACAAGTTCCAGGGCTCTGGAGCGCCTATCCCAAATCTGGAGGAAAGACAGTTGGTTCTTTCTAAACATATTCACACACCCTTTACGGCCAGGGACGTGCTAGAAGTAATAATGATCAGCATCGTAGAGTACTTTACTGGTAATGGGGCCAGTGGGCAACACTGTAAAGTGTTACTCCGGGCCTCATTCACTGATGAGGAGACTGAAGCTGAGGGCCCTTCCTTGCCTTCTCCTCCCCCTCTCCAAGCTCTCACAGCTTGCTGACTCTTGTGTGTTTAACTTGCTCATAACACAGAGGGCAGGTGATGTGCCCAGTACCCACACTGGTGGAATGCACATATACAGAAGACATCCAGCCTGAACACCCCACCTGCAAGACCATTTCCTGAGGGAGTAGGGAAACTGTGGGAGTCACAACATGGGGGCATCTTGTACCCATCAATGTTAAAAATACACAGGCTGTTCATGGTGACACAAGTCTGTGTAATATCAGATCCTAGGGGACTGAGTCAAGAGGAACCTGAGTTCAAGACCAGCCTGGGCTATGCTGTGAGACCTAGATCCAAAACACAAACAACAAAAACCCAGAGACTACAGAGTGGGAAGAAATACTTGCATATCAGATCTGACAATACTCTAGGGACTGTCTCCCATAAAGAACTCTTGCTCATCAGTTAGAAGGCTGATTTTCAGCAAAAGATAAAGGATGAGAATGACATTTCTACAAAGAATACATATCCAGTGGCCAGTGGATGACCCTGAAGGATGCCTGGCCCCAGTGGCCCCTAGGAATGAATGTGTGAAGTAATACCATTTATCATTCACTTTGGAAGGTTCCCATGCACATGGTGGCCACAGCTGGCATTTGCTTAGCTAGGGTAAAGTAGGAAGGTGTCAGGAGACCAGACTGTAGTAGCTACATGTGGAGAGGCCAGAAGAAAACTCCCAACTCTGTCCAAACTTCCCTCTAATAATAAGGTGATACTAAATAGAATCAAGAGGATCCCCCAGGCCCAGCTTCAGGAACTTCATGGAAGCATGCTTCAGTCTCTCCATTCATATCCACCAGGAATTCCAGGCACTTCTCAAAGGGCCAGGGCAAGCAGCCAACCAGGCTGGGATTTAGATGGGGTGTGCTTTCCTGTGAGCACGTGGTATGGTGGTGGGGTGACTCCTTGGAAACTAAACTCTATCTTCTGACTTCATCTTCTTGAACTAACTCTCTCTCTCTCTCTCTCTCTCTCTCTCTCTCTCTCTCTCTCTCTCTCTCACAAATGATAGTGACTGTGAGGGAGGAAAGCCTTGGCTGGGAGACACAGGGAATGCCAACTTTTCTGCAGAAATGACTAGCCCAGACAGAATCAGTCCTTACTTTTGTCATTTAGGCAAATTTATTAGCCCCCAGGGTCTCAGTTTCCTCAGAGTGTTAGGTCATCAGACATCTCTACCCCAGCTGATTCAATATACTGCTTAATTTACCCAGCATTAAGAAGCATGTACTCTGTTCTCATGAAGGAGTACATAAGGAGTACATGAAGGAGTACAGAAGTACATGAAGAGTACATAAGGAGACACTATGGTAACAAGTATCCCCTAACATGGTGTTACTGCCCCTAGAAAGGGCATAATGATGGGACATTTTGGTTTAGGTCTTGAGAAATAAGTCAGAGCTTCTCTAAGGGATGCAGGAAGCAACAAAGTCATAAAAATGTTTAGTCCCATAATTTGGGCCTGGGTTTTAGTCCTGAGCTGATTGCTTTGGCCTGTTTTACATTCCATAATCCCGACATATTACCATCCTCTTGGCTTCTGACAGTCTCTCTGCTCTCCTTGGCCAGACATGTGACATCCCAAGCTGTCAGGGTGAAGCCCAGCTCCTCTGCACAGCTGGCTGAGGCTCATGTGGCCTGGCTATAGGCCACCTCCCCAGCACTGCCTCATTGCCCCTCCTGCCCGCCTTGCCAACAGTAAGCAATCGTAAGCTTCTTACTGCTAAGCTTTACTCAGTCCTAACCCTTGTTCTGCCTGGCACATGGCTGAGACTTTGGGGTTCAAATTTCATGGCCCTTCTCCCAGACAGCCATCAGACTACCCCCCTCCCTCTTTAACCCCAGTTACTCTACTGAGCCCCCTCTTTATGTGAGTAAACTATGTTATAGATGAGAGGAAGGGCTGGCCCTATCCTTCCTGAAGCCATCCCTGTGCCTACTCAGGGGAACCTGGTTCCCAAGGTACCTAGCAGCTACATATATCAAAAGGTTTGCCTGAGACCTAGATTCAGCTGTCTTGTCTTTGTCTTAATAAAGTTTTATTATAAGGGAGTCATTGTCTTGCACTAATTAGCTAAAGAGTTGCAAAGGAGACATGTCTTCTGTAAAGTTATCCAGTCCTTCCCAAAAGGATCTCAAGTCTCCCAGGAGACTCACAGTGGCCCTAGTCACTTAGTAAAATTTGTCCACCCACCCACCCAACCATACCTAGTACCTGGGCAGGAACTGCCAAAGTAGAATGCAAACACTGTGGCGGAAGATGCAAGGAAATCAACAGGCTAGATAGGTAGTCTATGCACGTGAGAGCCTAATCCTTATTCTCAGAAATGGATCCTGCAATGCTGCTTGACCCATCTGCGGAAGCCCACACTAAACAGACAGTGGCCATAACATTTCAATGCTCTGTCAGAGATGGCAGTGACAGGAACATTAGAAGATACATGGAGCATTAAAGGATGAAGGCCATAAAACATGCTGTGTTTAGTCAGATGGAACATGGAACACGCTTCCACAGCACCAAAGTCACATGACACTGAGATTGTGCTTGCTTTCGGCTAAGCAGGGCTTGGGATGTGCTGGGAAAGCACTCTGCCACTGAGCCACACCACAGACCTCCCAGATCGTTGTTTACAAGAGACACAAGGAAGAATTTGCCATGGGAAGGGAACCTGGGGATCCCAGAAAGTCCTGGTCCTCTGCACCAGAAGCCTGACTGGGACGGCGGTGGGGAAGAGGAAGAGACTTACACTGTCTGAGCTCTGATAGTTTTAGAAAAACATTAATATTTATTGTTATTATTTTTAGGTATCTGTCTGTCTGTCTGTCTGTCTGTCTTATGGAAATATGTACATATGAGTAAAGGTATATGTAGAGACCATGAGAGGGCACTGGACTCCCTGAAGCTAACATTGCAGGTAAGCTACATACCACCTGACATGCATGCTGGGAAATGAACTCAGGTTCTGTGAAAGAACAGTATGGGCTCTTAACATTGAGCCATCTCTCCAGCCTAGTTTTAAATTTTGGAAGTTTAAATCATGTTTATTACTCTGTAAAACCCTCGTACAGCAAAGAACTCAATCTGCAAAGGACTGGAGAAATGCTTAGTGACCTCAAAGAACGTCTTTAAGCCCCAGAGCTGGCTCACAGAGGGCCCGACTCTAGCTGGCACTTGAGTAATCTCTAGGACTGCAGTGAGGCTCTGACCTGGCTGTATCTTGCAGGTGTCCAGGAAGATCACCTGGAACATCTTCATAGACTCAAGCTGCCCACTTCCTGCCTGCTAATCATTAACGTGTGACTGACCACTCAGCTGGAAACTTCCTATCACAGCGGGCTCTGTGAGGAAGGGGAAGCTGAGTGGCCTTCCCTGAGCCCAAACCCTCATGTATGAGCAGGGAAACTTAGGTACAAATGGACTGCTGTAGGGCACCCAGGACTGTGTGGGCATGTACTAGACACACTGTCAGTGACATAGGCACATTGCCTTGGTAGCAGTCAGGGACCTGGACAGTAGGGCAGATAATCCAGAGTGGATGGCTTTAAAATCCTCCATTCTAACTCAGCATGGAGTGGCACTTAGGCATGTGACTTGGCTGCAGTGAAGAAGGTACACAAAGCCAGGCTGCATCACTACAGCTATGGTCCCAGCTCCTTGGAATGTTGATGCAGGAAGATTACCTGCACCTTTGAATCTGAGACCAGCCTGGGCCATGAAATGAGACCCTGTTTCAAAACCAAACAAATACAAATCACCCAAACTAGGGAGACAGACAACAGAAACAGACCCAGAAGTCTAAGGGTGTGACCTCTTAGGGAGGCAGGCCATGCGTCCCCCAGGACAGAAACACTCGCAGGTAAACCAACGTCTTTCTAACAGGGGCCAACTTCCCATTTCAGAATTTGAGTTAGTTTTCACAGAAGAAACATACATATGGGGCCTGGATGAACTTGAGAATAAGAGGAACCTCAGAGGCTCTTGCTCTGTAGCCTGCTGTCCTATCCAGATGAACTGGGCCTGATGTCCTGGAACCCAGGGGATGGGCTTGTGGCTTCCAAAGTACAGTCATATGAACTATCAGTCTTTGTCTAAGGGCAAAGGAAATGGCTCAAGGCCAGTCTTCCTGCTGGATGAAGGGCCCAACAGCTTGAGGAGGAAATGCAGCCATCCGCTACCTCTGTCAGCCACCAGCTGTCCACGGGACACACACACATACACACACACACATACACACACACAGTGCCTCACATATTTCAATTCTAGCACCCATAACCTCAGCAAACAAGCAAAAGTACTCCTCACTTTAGCTCCTTGTCCTAGCCTATTTCTCCTGAGGGAGTGGTTGAAGGAAGCTACATCAGGTCTTCAGGGAAGATATGGGATGATCTCTGGCACCCCTCCAGCCCCCCATGTTCCTCATGCTCATAGCATTTTCAGCACAAAGGTACCTGCGAAGTGTAGTAGTGACCCTACTGCACATAGCCAGGCCCAAGACAAGGGCGCCCCCTGGAGCCTGAAAGTTCCTTCCTTCCTCCACCCTTACCTCTTCCCACGGGGCAAGAACTCAAAAGCAGCCAGCATGCACCCTTTCTTCCTACAGTGGGGATGCTCATAGCTTGAGGCCTAATAGCTTTGGTATGGTCCAAAGCACCAATAGTTTAAGTGTGTGCTCTTGGATCTTGGACAGGTTGTCCAATCTCTTTCCTTCCTCCCCACCTCTCCTCTTGGCTCCCAATCATGATCTTAACCATGAAGTTAGACTCCAGGTACTAATTAGATGCAGGCCCTGGACTACGTGTACCATGATCCAGAAGAAAGAGATCTGGACTTGGCAGAGTTAAGAGCAAAAGTGAGTGAAGAATTTGAACCCAGGGCTGGTGTCCCAAGTCTGTGCTTGCTAAATGTTCTATTGAGCCTTCATAGCTAGGCTTTGGAAGCTCTTTCAGGGGGCTGCCTCCCTCTGGTTGATTATCATATAGAGATAGGTCAGACTTCCACTTTGTCCCTGCACTGTGGTCATGGACAATCCCTAATCAGTGTCAGCCTCCTCCTCTGTAGCATGACAACCTGCACCTCAGGGTCTCAGTAAAAACTCAAAAGTTGCAACCCCCCACCCTCCATGCCTGGGTGCTTTGCCCATATGTAGTCTGCTCCCTTTTCTTTACACTGCCACATTACACTGCTCCATCCCATCATAGAGGGCAGACAGAGAAGAACAGGGGCACCTGGGAGCCAGCCCTGCCAGGCCATCCTGGGAACTCAGTTGGAGTCCCAACAGAGGTCACCCTTACCTTTTCCTTCACGTCCCAGCTGCTAGTACCTCTCCATGTCCTCTTTAATATGTGGGTCCTCAGGTCAAGCCAACACTCAGAGGACCTAGGGGTGAGCATTTCCAAGGAGTTGGGACCAAGGATGAGTTTGGTTTGGGTGGGAGATGATTGAAAAGGAGATCTCAAAGACAGCACCCATATGCTCATATGCTCAAACTGCCAGGGGACCTCCACTACTTCAGCATTAAGGTTCATAAGACAGAGGAAAATTACTACAAAAATGAAGATTACTACAAGCATAGGGCCATGAACATGATCCTATGTCAAAAACAGATGAAGGAATGAGTTCACCCTGGTCCATAATCACCTTGCTTAGCACTTGTGTGCTGGTGGTCACTTCCACCAGAGTGATATTCTGAAACCGTTGGCTCACCTCTGTTCCTGGGCTATAGTAGGTGATCAATAAGCATTGTTGAGAGATTCCTTCACCCTTCTGTACTCTGAAGATTCTAGAAAAGCCAGGTGAAGCAAAAACTGCTGGTCCCGTGTGTAGTGTACTGGGAGGGCCCAACATGAAAGGAAGCCCGCTGGTTGAAGCTTATAAACAAGACAAAATACACTGAAACCATGGTCACGGTTGGCATAGATTTCTTTCCATCCAGCTCTACCTAAACAAGGGCTTGCCTGCCTATTAAAGCAGGCAGAGAAATAGAGGGAATCTAGAAAAACCTATCTGGAATGCTGCAAGAGTTTGCCCTCCTGCAGACCATTCCACTTGATTTTCCCACTGCAGAACAGGCCCGTTTATTCCTAAGCACTGAATTCACAGCCAAGAGCAGCTGGCTGGGTGGTGCCAGGCCTGGGCCTGGCGGCCTCAGCTTAATGAATAGATGTGTTCCTTTATAACAAGGGCTGGGGCGCCTGCCTGGCAAATAGATGCCATTAAGGGCTCCTGAGACACCAGCCACTCTTAAGTGGGTTAACATTCCTCCTGCAATCTTCTCTATATAATTGATTTAAACAACACCTTCTTTTGTCCCAGTGGGGAAGAAGACTTCGACCAGTGTGATCCCAGCCCACTGGCTGTGAATGACTGAGGTGGGATCCTGGAAGGGTGGAGGCACATTTGATGTGAACCTGAAATATTATCTCCAGCATTATCTCCACCTGTTGCAAGGCAGGCCCATCCTTGGCCTCTCAGGATGCAGATACAGGCCTGTCCTCAGGAGGCGTAGGCTTGCCTGGGTGAGAGGAGTGGAGGTTTTGGTGTCAGCCAGCTCTTTGAGTTCACATATTCCTGAAGGCAATTCTACAACATGGGGCTTGTTTTCCTGTTTGATCACAGAGGCTTTGGCACCCAGAAGGTGAGTTTTTCCCTAAGAAAGACACTTGTAAGTGATGGAGCCCACCTTAAGCCAGTAAGGTGAATGACACATGCATGTTGGGTGGCAGGCAGCAGCAGGATACAGCCCATCCCCAGGTGAATGTTCCTTACAGTCACACTGCAGCTGCCCAGCTACCACAAGGATCATCTTTGTCGAAAGCCAGTTTAACAGCTCCCCTCAAGCAGCCCTCGGCACAAAGTGCATGTTCACATGTTACAAAACCAACGGGAGCAGACATTGCTACAGAAGCCTGCTCCATCTTGTATGGGCTGGAGATGGGCAAGGGGAGAGAATCCAGCTGATGGAAGGCTGCTCATCAACCATTCGAAAAGAAAGATGCTCTCTACACCTGTTAGGGGTTGACCTTTGAGAAACCTTGCTAAATGAAGAGGAAGCAGAAGAATGCTACGTTGAGAGAAAGGAGTGTTGGAAGTATGGCTTGGAGGCGTAGCATTAGCTTAGCATGCACAAGGCTGGACGTTCCATATACTGCATGGCAGAAAGAAAACACAAAGGAGGGGATGTGTGCATGGTTGAGTATGCACCCTGGACAGTGGTCACCCCTGGTGAGGAGGATGTGGCATAAGTTGGGGCTGCATGCTCATGTGCGTGCTTTGATAGCCTTAGCTGCAGAGCATATAGTAATGCTACTATGCATATAATCAAGAAAGGTAACTAACCCTTTCTTGGTCTCAAAGCAGCCAGAAGTGTTGTGAGGGGCGTGGAAGGAGAGTGACTCCTCCAGGTGTCCCCTGGTATGGAGTCTGTAGCCCACCTGGAAGCTCACCTGTGTCCTGAATTTTACATTGTCAGCACTCTGCTCTGTAAATCTGAGCACACACCACGTGCTTTAAGAATTGGTACAGTCAAATATGGTCAAAGACAAAGGGTTGTCCAAGGCAAGTGAGGAGGCTGACAGGGGCTGGGCAAGGGAGGTCTCCCCTTCCTATATCCACTTTAGGGAGGAATTGGGTTGTGCCCCAGCCCCCTGCTACCCACTGCAGGCCAAGACTAGAAGTAGCAGTCAGGATCCCAGAAGTACTGGTGCCCTAGGCAGTACTGGTTTGACCTAATGCTGTCCCTGAAACTCTCTCAGCATCCTCTCTTCAGTTTATGGAGAAACTGACACCTAGGAAACCAAATTAATTGCTTCAAGCCAGTCTGGCAGAGCTAGAATTTAACCATAGGCTTGCTGCTGGCTTAGGAGAAATCTCAGAGCCTTGCAAGCATGTGGGCCTTGGGCTAGTGAGAGAGCTACCCAGAATACGCTAAGGGGCCTCTCAGATCCTGTGGCCAGCATCTTCTAAGTGTCACAACCCACACACCCTTCTGGTCTCTACCAATTTTCATAGTCAACCGTAATTTATGTTTAACAGCAAAGACATCAAGGGCTGGGCCCCTGGTGTGCTGGGTAGGCAATTTATACTTTCCAGCATATAGTGTTTGCTCAGCGTACCAGCCACCAGCTGTGTCACCTCAGAGACTATTTCCCTGGTTACTAGTAATTCACACTGAGTACACCATACAGTCAGGAGAGGGGCTGGGCTTGCTGGGTTGTCTTCCTGACTCCCACACCATTCCATGCTTTGAGGACACTAAGAGGAGCTTAACAACTGAGCCATCCTGGCTAAGTAGCCTGCCACCCATACATCCCATACGCCATGGACAATGGCTACTTTCCATTATTTGCATTTTCTCTTTTTGTGGCCAGTCAGCTATACACTGTTGTTCCTGGGGTGCCCCTGTGTGGCTGAGCCTCTAGGAGTGCCCATCCACACACAGGATGAGAAATGAACAAGCAGAGCCAGCACTACCATTCTGGGCATGCCTTCTCAGGTGAGAACTCCCCCAGGAGACCAGGGTAACTCTGACTCTCCTAATACTGGATGGACTGAGGCTCAGACAGTGCAAAACACCCGAAAAAGACCCAAGGTCACACAGTACAAGCAGTACCCAATAACCTAAGAGCCACAAGTACCTCTGTGGCAGGGCTGGAACTGCCTGGGGCTTATGGCTGCAGGCTAACCAATTAATGTCTGAACAAGCAAGAGTGGCCACAGGAGGCATGGGGGATGGGATAGGCTCAGTGGCAGTGGCATCAGCTTGGGGCCCCTTTGAAGGAGCTGCCCTCTTTCTAAAGGGCTTATAGTGCCTAGAAGGCATGGGCTAAGAATGTCTCTGAAGCATCTCAACTTATGACTAAAAGAATAATAAATATGTTATGTATTATATACTTATATAAATTGTATAAATATATAATTATAAATTATAAAATAAATTAATATAATACAATATAAAGATATATAAATGTAAACAAAACCAATAGGAAACTGAAGGGCAAGACACTTAACTGGGGGGGACTGTGTTCTGCAAAAGCAACAACAAACAAACAAAGGAAACAAACAAAAAGACAAAGCTAAGGTATCTAAATGTGACTGCACCTAATCTTGACCATATCCCATTCAGCAGGCAGTGGCGGTAGACAGGTTAATTCCCTTGCCCAGGGTCACACAGCTGATCCAAGCAGCGCTAGACAGAGCACACAGGTTCTAGAGGAGCAATCAGGGCTTGTGTATGTGGGACACTGGGACCAAAGCTCTGCTGCAGGACAAAGCTCTTTTGGAAAATGGTGGGAAGACCAAGACAGGAGATGAAGAAAGGCAAAACAAAGTGTCTCTACCTCCAGCCCCTGAGCCTGCCTTGTGTGTGTGCTGGGGCTCAAAGCCAATGTTCTTTCTTTTTTTCCTACAACAGATTCATTTCAGGTGAGTTTCAACCATAGAAAAGCAGAGTGGGAGTCAGAACAGTAAGGGAACAAACAAAGCCACACAGCCAGTCCGAGGGCTGCTCCCTAGTGAGGCTGTAGAAGATACAGCCAGAGAGGCATCTGGCACCTGCCGGCTCCGCCTTTGATTCCTGGCTCTGCCATTTTCTAGCTGTGCAACTTGGGCAAATTAAGGTCCTCTCTGAACTTCAAGCCCTCTCCACATAGAAGATAATGATGTCTATGTCCTAGGGCCAAGTGAGAAACAGCAGGCTGTACAAGGTGTCAGACGCTGTCTGATCTCATCCTCACAGTCCATGTGGAGAAGTGGGGGGCTGAGGAACTGGGATGTGGCTCAGCAGCAGAGTACTTGCTTAGCATGGGTGAAGCCCTGGGCCCAACTCCAGCAAGGCAAAATAAAGATGAGGGGAATAATGTTTATATATACTTGCTTGTATAAACATAAATGTTGAATAAGACATGAGAAGTTGAGCCATGACAAGCAAAGTTTAGAAGAAAGAGCCAGGCAACTGGAAACTAGAAGTGTTGCTATAGTCCCCAGCGTGGAGGGAGAAGGGGAGGGGACAATCCCCAGTGTCCTCTGGTGTACTTTGAGTACTTAACCATGTAAATAAACATTACATAAGTGAGAGACACAAGGCTTGAGTAAAACGTTCTCATGCAGAGCTGCTCTTTATATTTGAGGGGAACTACTAAGGTGCTATCTGGAATTCTCCATGTCCTCTTTATGCTCAAGACGTCAGGCCCAGAAGAACCAGGAACCAACTCTGGACAGTAACCTCCAACCACTGACTATGAGGTGGCAGCCTCATCAGAACCTGGAGCTCACCACAAGGATACGCCTGGGACGTAAGACTTCAGACCTGCTCTCACCCTTCCTAGTGTCTGCATCTGATCTCAGGTAGCCTGCAGAATCTCCTACACATACAGAGATGCTGAGACTCCAGGCCAGCAGCTGCCACCGGGGGTGGCTCTGAGTCAAAATGGCCTGGTGTGGCTGAGCTGCACTTGGGGCTTCATCACAGACCCTGGATTACTCTGGTCTATGGGAACTTGGTACAGACAGAGTCAATGACCTGTGATTGGCTGAGCACTATCTATCTGGCTGCGATTCCCACCATCCCTGTTGGTCCCACATTGAAACAACTTTCAGCTGTCCTTTCCCTATCAAGTACTCTTACATTTTTAATTTTTTTCAATATAGGCAAGTGATACTCAAACTTCTGTCTTAAGCTCTTTTTTCATACTGATTTTGCCCAGGCTAGCCTCAAACTCACAACAATCCTATTGTGGCAACCTCTCAGGTGTTAGGATTATAGGCTTGTAGCACCGTGCCCATCTTTACTGAGGATCTGCAAATTGTTCACGAGGGCTATCAATACTTACCATACCAAAAATTAGGAGACATTCTTTCTTTTAGCATAAAGACAACAATGCCATTCCATTAACCAACATGGCACATAACCTCCAGAAAATTCCACTGAGAGAAAGTGAGGTGAAACAGACTGACAGCAGCTGTTATTAAAATTATCTGAACTCTTGGGAAAATACTTCAGAAACATGGCTGGCAAGGAATGTCCTCAGCCTTAACGATGTCCATATGGCCTTACCCATGCCTAGGCCCCCACTGACACTTAGGTCCAACCTTGTCTTAAAGGGGTGAGAGTACTCTGGGTCTAAAGGCAGAATCAGTGGAGAATCCCCCACTCATCTAGCCCACCCCACCCACAGCACAATCTGAGGCTCTGACATGCAGTGCATGAGCCCCTGCCAGGTGCCTTAGGAACCTAAGATTCAGCCCAAATGTGCTCAGCTTGCAAGAGGCAGTGCTGGGGTGCTGGACCAGATACCTTAATGCTGCAGCTGAGGAGGTAAGTCCTGACCATAGTCACCAAGTTCCAGCAGTCCTTCCTGTGCACAGATAGAATGGCATGGCATCTAGCACTCCCTGCCTGACACCGGCTCACTCACAGGGACCCTCATGCTCACTCTCCTGGAACCAGCATTTAATCTTGAAGTCTGCAAAGCTGGGATCTGAACCCAGGCACTCTAGCTCCTGAGCTCCACTGCCTGTAACAGGGATTCCAACAGCTGTCTCCATCTGTCTCTAGGACAGACCCTGGGGCAAATTTATATTGGCTTAAGAAGATAGCCAGACCACAGCTGGTGGAACAATCTTCAGAGGGGATGAAAGATGGGTTGTTGATAGCTGCATTTGGGGCTCAGGGATGGTGTGTGGGTGAGGGGCAGAGAAGCCTAGCAAGTTCAGGAGGGAGCAGTCTCCAGCCCCATTTGTCCTAGGCCTGCTAGGCCAGACTACTCACCACCGCTAGAGGCTGGTGCCACCTGCTGCCTTGCTGGAGAACTGCATCTTGGCTGGCCCAGCCTGGAGACTGGTTGAGCCCAGAGGTACTACTGCCTCAGGACCTGGCTAACCCAAACCTACCTTCAGTGACTCAGTTCCTGGGTGACCTGTGAGGGAACATGGCCCTTTCTCTGGATAAAGATAGGCTGTCTGTGTATCTGTCCCTAGGCTCAGCACAGATTTAGTGCTACTGGTTGTAAACAAGTTTTTGTGGGTGAAGTGAGTTATGCTGGCTCAATGTGAGTCCTTGTCCATACCCTCACTCTTGGAACAGACACAGAAGCAAGGGGGCTTTTTAATGCTTAGGCTGGACAAACAGAGGGCTAGAATCTCCACAGAGATGCCCTGACCAGATGCACAACCAGAAGGGCAAAAGCAAAATGCTGCACGGCTCTTTTTGACCGGAATTCACAAGGCATTTGCCAAGGGTTCTTTTGTAAGAATTCACAGGGCCTCTTCTGGTGGACACAGACCTCAGGTCCAGGGTGGGGCAAAAGTGCAGGCCAACTGCTCTTGTGTGGGTATACGAACTCAACATGTGAAAACTGAAAGAGTTTGAGGCTCTAGCCCACTGAATGGCTGTGAGTTCTGGTCCCTGCCACACCTCCCCAGGCCAACTGTTTTTCTTGGAGGGAGCAGGGAGTCCAGGTGAAGGCTAATTAATATGTATGACCTGTGACTCCCACATGATCACCTGCTACCCCTCCTTTCTCAAACCTAAGGTGAGACAAAGCCCTGACCCAGTCCCCTTGGAGATATGTAAATGGCCAGCGATAAGAAACTTGCAGGCCCAGATGTCACAAGGCCAGGCTTAGCTTTCTTTGCCTTCAGCTTCCTCTTGGTGTGCCTCAAAAGCCTATAAGGTATTTATAAGCAACTAAATGTTGAACGAAAAAAACCACCTTCCTCAGTCTTGGTGGCTGAGGTGACATTGTACAGTTTGTTTGGTTCCTTAAGGGGACAAAAGCTTCTAATGATTCCTGCAGCTGACACAGCCTGGGCACCCCACTGAGTCAGGAGCCTGGAGGACAGTCGCCATAGCTGGCTCAAGGTCACACAGTGGCCAGTTGGCAGCTAGGCTGGGCCTGAGCCAGGTCCTTAGGCCTCAACCCCCACCCCCACTCCAAACCCAGAATCATCTGGTAGTGGGGTAGGGGGCTAGTCTCTGCCCTGGGGCCTTACTGGGCACAGAGGAGTCGTTCTTTCTGCTCACAATTCCTACTGTTTGCCCCGTGCCAGGCTCCAGCCCTGCTGACGAGGACAATCTGGTGCCAGAATTTGACAATCTGTGTGCCTTCTGGAGGGAGGTGGCCACCAGGGACCCAGTTCCGAGAGGGTGGACATAAAATCACAGCAAGCTGCCCAGGGTCCTTTAGAATACACCCTTGGTGGCTGATCAATATTTAGCTGACAGACACCCCAGAATGCTTTTCATACTTGTTCTGGGGAGGGGCGCACACACTCTCCTCTGTACACAGTTCCAGGGTAGAGTTCCTGACCATAATCTGTACTTCCTAGCAAGCACTGGGGCAAGAGACATGCACATTAACACAGAAAGCCCCAGAAGGACGGAGACAGGAGCTAAGAACTCCAGAAGACTAAGGAACCTCAGTTATTGATCCGTGAAAACAGCCTGAATTGACTAAGTGCCTGAGGGGTATAGGGGGCAGGGCTGGGGTCTCAAGGTACATTCTTCACCATAGCATTTTAGAGTCTCTGGGTATTTAACAGTAAAACAGGTACCACTGTGATGTCTACAGTACAATGCCAAGTCAATCCCAGCACTACAAGCTAATTGCACATTGTAGGGAGGGCTGTGCATGGCTGAATGGGATCCCAGATGCTAGCTTTTCCCTGACTTTCTTCTCAAAACCTTGGGCTCTCTGCACTGGAGGAACTGCCTTTTGCCATACAACCCAAGAAACCCACTGAGGACCAGTAGTCAAGCCTGTAACACATAGGTCCCCGTGGGTGTGCCTCTGAAATGCTGGATGGGGCTGGGTACAGTTTCCATATCTGTGAGACCGGTTGCTCTTCCACACTTTGTAAGGTAGGAGAAGAGGTGGTAGTGAGGTGCCTGGTCTTCAGACCTTCCTCCCCTCTTATGGAGATGAAATGAAGGCTGTTTTGTTTTGTCTTGTTTTGTTTTCTCAGCAGGCTATGTCCTATCAGCCCAGGAACTGACCACCAATCCAAAGGGGGCTCCAGGGCCAGACTCCCTCCCAGTCCAGAGCACACATTTGAGAAGAGGGTCTAGTGGGTAGAAATCTTGTGCCATGTTCAAGCTCTGGCAGGCAGGTAGATGCTGAAGGCTGGAGCTTGGGAGTCATCATCTCCCAGCCTCCTAAACACCTAGATAAACAGAACCTGGGATGGGATATTTCAGTTTCTAGATAACACCCAGAGCTGGGTGGGGCGTTGCTTTTCCTTACCTGGGTCCGGTGCTGGGTGGGACCTCTTGCTGAGAGGTGGCCACAGTAGCCTCTATGTCCCTGCAGCTGAGCCTTTCCAGCCCTCTTCCCTGTCAGAAGCCAGCACCGGTCATAAACCCTGAGCCCCTGCTTAATCCACCGGTGCCAGAGTCAGCTCTGGCTGGACATGTGACCTGAGGCCCCAGGACCTGTTTGGCAGGAGCAGCAGCTGGTGGGGTGGGGCGGGGAAGGGAAGTGTCTGCCCTTTGGTTGCTTCTGGCCATTTTCCCCTGCAAGGCCCTATCACCCAGAGCCTGCTGCTGATTCTGGGACCACAGGAATGGGAGAGACACAGGCTGGGACTGAGTACAGCCTAAGATTGCCTCGTTCAGAGATGCTGAGCTGCCTAGGAGGTATCTGCCAGGGGATCTTACTGCACACAAATCTGTTTCCTGTGGGGTTGAGTCCTACTGTGAAAGGTGGATTGTGGGTAGGACTGGATTCCTCAAATGTGTGAGAGTTCACCAAGAAAGATGAGGATGGGAATTGGAGAAAAAGGAGGAACTGAAACCATAAAATCCCTCCCAAGTCCTCATCAGAAGAGATGGAGGGGTTGCTGAGAGGGATCGATGACCTCAGAAAGGAATAGAACCAGAATTACCCAAATTCAAATTCAACAAATCAAGGAGGACATAAAAACACTGAAACAGGGTTGACTTTAACCCTTGTTTCACCAATCAGAAGAGGTGAACGATGAGTAAGAGACAAAACACATCTAATAGGGCCAAATTCATTTCTGTTTGAGTACATTGTTTCTGTATGACAGGAATGGGAACGGGCATGGCCCCAAGCTGGGACTCAGGGCTACCAAGCAATGGTGGAACTCATTCTACGCCCTCCTTTCAGACACACAGCTTTGCTCCTGTGGTGACCTCAGCTCAGACAGCAAAATCCATCACATCTACCAATCACTCTACAGATGTGGACCTGACATTGCTATTTGGACTGTGAGGTTCTCAGTGGTTTCTGTCGTCTCCCCCAAAGGCAGTAACTAGAAACAACGGTAAGACATGCGTGCTTACACAGAACTATCATCCTCTGTGCCTTTAGCTCGTGGTCAGTGTTGTCATCACCCCAATGAGAAAGAAAGTCAGGCATGGTACTGCAACCTGACATCTCAATGCAGGACGCGGAAGCAGAACTACGGAGTCAAGAGACCATCCTGGGCTATATATTTGTTGTGAGTTCTAGGCAGTCTGAGCCACATAGCAAAACCCTGTCTCAAAAAGCCAAAAGCTGAAAAAAAAGATAGATAGATAGATAGATAGATAGATAGATAGATAGATAGATAGATAAGATAGATAGAGCAAGAGACAGACAGACAGACAAACAGACAGACAGAAACTGAAACTATGAAGGGCCTAGTGACTTGGGCTAAGTCATATTCAAAGCTAGGAAACTGAGATCTGGATCTAAAACCCCATAGGATTGAGGACATGGGCGGCTGTCTTCATGTCCTGCCTCAGAAGCCTCATGCACCCAAGTTCACCACCTTTCAGTCCCTCTTGTTGCTACTCATCCCCACCTCTTGTAACTTCCAAACTGTGCTGGCTACTTTTATGTCAACTTGACACAAGCTAGAATCATCAGAAAGGAGAAAGGCTCAATTGAGAAAATGCCTCCATAAGATTTGGCTATAGACAAGTCTATAGGGCATTTTCTTAATTAGTAACTGATGTGCAAGGGCCAACCTGGGCTGGTAGTCCTGGGTTCTATAAGAAAGGTCAAGCAAACCATGAGAAGTAAGCCAGTAAGAAGCACTCCTCCATGGCCTCTGCATCAGCTCCTGCCTCCAGGTTCCTGCCCTGTGTGAGTTCCTGCGTTCTCTACTTTTGGTGATGAACTGTTATGTGGAGCTGTGAGTAAATAAACCCTTTCCTCTCCAAGTTGCTTTTGGTCATGTTTCATCATGGCAATAGTAACCCTAACTAAGACACAAGCCACTCTTTCTCTTCCAGCCCTTGTCTACTGTGGGGAAGGAAGTCTGGGTGATGATAGGTTAAAATGAGGATGCTTCAGAAAAGGACTTGTACATAGGAGCAAGAAGGCAGCTCTAGGATTGTCAGACTCTCCAAGTTCACTGGGAACAAGGGCCACCTGGATGTGCTGTAAGGTAATCACTTTCCTTCCTGGTTTGTTTCAGACCAAATGCCCAGGCTAAGCCCAAAGCCTGTCCCAGATCAGTATCTGACAGACCTGCAGGTAGAAGGCCCTGATCAGTGCCTTGCTACAATGAAACACCCTCAGGATTCTTGCCATCCCCTCAAGGTTCCACAAAGCCCTTGGAGGAATTAAACACAAGGTACAAAACATACCATTGGTGCTGGAAGTTAAATAGCCCCCCACCCACCCACCCAGATAGGGGCATTAAAGCTCATCTTATCTTATATACCACTAATGAAAAGGAACTTGACTACTTTCTCAGGGTGTTTCTGGGTGCAGCTCTTGACAAAACTTCTATTAGCCCCAAACATTAGGGACAGGCACCTCCTGTGGAGGAAGAACTCATGCAGATGGGCTCCCTTCTACAGAGGCAGCAGGAGCTCATCAGCCTCCACATAGTCTCCACTGTCACACACAGCACACAGAGACCCAGATGGGTCAGCACGAACCCTGAGCCTCATAGGTACAACCATCCTACCCCAAGGTAGGGTCCCTGAGGGAGTCCTGGCCCACAGACTAGCAGACCACTGTGGTAAACAACACACTTTGAACAGACCATTGGATTGTTGGTTGGAGGCAGTGGGTTCCATATTCTTCCTGTTGGTCTGCAAGATTAACATTATTGTTTTAAGATGAAGCTTCCAGAACCATTGTGCAAACTAATAGGCTGGCCTCCAGGTTTGCAGTTGGGATGGATGCTGTACCACCAAGGTCCCTGTGAACTGCCTGTCATGTAGCAGGTGCCTAAGAAATCTTTGCTGGGCTTCAACTGCGTGAAGCAGGATGGGAAGTCACACAGTTCTTCAGAGTCATTAAGAACTTGCCTGCTCACTGCCTGCCATCCCCAGCTGGCTCTTGTTGTGACAGCCTGGAGCTGAAAGACTGAGAGCCAATGTACCGACTGTATCCTGTCACAGTAATGACGGTGCCCTGCAAAGGACTCAGCAGAGGAGGTAAAGGTGACAATGAAGAGAACACAGAGGAATAACCAGTTTCTAGATGGCAGGAATAGGGGGCTCATTCCTGCAGGAGCCAAACCTGGGATGGGTGAGGGGGGCAGAGAGGGACATCAGAAGACACTGCCCCCAACAGAATCACATACTGTGCTGTGCTGAGAGATGACCTCAAGAACTGTTCCTGTCTAGGAACACTTAGGGGCTTAGATATACTACATGCTAGTGTCTGAAGGCTGGCATAAAGGTTAGCTGAAGACAAGCAGGATCAACTTTCCAGCCACAGCCTTGTTTACTTGTCTCCAGACACTGGGGAAGTAGCCTGTCACAGGATGGCATGCAGAGCAGAGCTGGACAGGGCAGCCATAGCAGTGAGTGTTATGGGCCCTTTAAGCAGCCTTGAGACTAGTGGCAACTTTAGTCATAAGACCTAAGATTACTTAATGTTTGCAAGCTGCAGGAGCCAGAGTCCCTTACAAAGGGGGAGCACTGTGGTCCTTTCTTTATTCCTCCATTGCACAGATCTCTCTGACCTCCAGTCTCATGGCACTTTCCCCACACACCAGCTACCCAAGAACACCTGGGTGCTTGGGAGACAGGAGCAGGCAGGCCCCTAAACCCTGAATGTGCTGTGTGACCTTGGACATGTCCCTGCCTCTCTATGTCAGAATCTTGGGTACTCTTTCCAGCACAATACTCAGAGACAGGGCTGTGGGCAATGTGGAACACTGAACCACCTCTTATCCTGTCTTTTCCAGCACTGGGGATGGAGAGGGCAGGGGATGCATCTGGTTTTCAAATTCAACTCCTGGGTTTTTATGGGCAAGTGAGTTTAGAGGCCGGGCCACCTTGCCAGTCCATGGGGAGCAGAGCACAATGCTGGAGGCAGGGAAGGGTGACTAGAAGGCCATGCTGGTGCCTCCTCTGGAGTTGGAGAAGGGCTATACTGACCGGACAGTATGAGCACAGGCAGATGCTGGCATGAAATGAGACAGTGGCTTAGCCAGACTCCTGACCAGACCACCAGGTAGGAACTGAGCATGCTCAGAGCAACACACACAACTGACCAGGCAGTGCCCACTGCTGTCCTTGGGAGGCTCATGAAGTGGACAGAGCCAGGGGAGGGGACACCCATTGTCATCTGTCTGCTCAGTTTGCTCTGGTGACAGATCAGCTGTGACAGTTTACAGCTTGGCAATTTAGAGTGGGTACTACCCAGTAGAAACATGGAAGTAGGTTTTCCCTAGGACTCCTGGAGGTGTGGGAGGTCCTTGTACACCTTCTCTGCTGACCAAGCTTGCCAAGGCACAGAATAAGGACAGCTGCTGTGGTCAGGGTGGGAGTGGGATTTCTCACACCGAGCCTCACCCTAAGGTCCCAAGCCCAGGCTGTTAGAAAAGAATGGGGTTTCCTTTACCAGCCCCCAGCAAATCTCACAACCCTATACTACAGCCTGCCTCTTGTCACATACAGGACCTGGTCCAGAGGTTTCACTGTGTTCTGCCCACTAAGCCTTGACCCTTGAACTGATTTCACTGGGAGGAACCTACCAGGAAGACCCCCGAGACCGAGATCCAGCAGGAGGGGCTGCCCGAGGCCACACAAGCAGGTCCAATTTTGGATCAGGTCCCTCTAGCCCAGGCTGCTCAGCTTGAACTAAGCTTTCACCCACTCCGGGCGAGTCCAGCAGTGTGAGGCAAATTCCTGAGATGCTTCTAACTCCCTCCCGCCCGCAGGCTCGGGACTGGGAAGCGCTGGCGGGGTTTCTCCAGGTGGAGGAGGGGGGAGGGGAAAGGAGGCAAGGGTCACAGGGCGACCCCCGGGCTCTGTCCCAGCACAGCAGGAGGCACCGCATTGGCGTGGAGGGCGCCCGCCCCCACCTAGATCGCCGGCACCCCGCTGCGCGGTCCGCAGAGCGCAGAAGCTGTTCGGTCGCGTCCTCCGCGCGTCCCAGGGGCCGCCCCACACCGCCCCGCTTGCAAGGCCGGTGGCGCCGGGTCCCCAGAGTCTGCAAGCCCGCACCGCGCGCGCGCGCGAAATCACCGCGGCTTCACTAGCCCGCCGGGGTCCGCATAGCCCGGCCCCGCGAGGGGGTTCGAGCCCAGCCCGCCTGCTCCTACCTCTCGGTGCCCGCAGCCGCCGAGTGCGCGCCGACCCGCCGAGAGCGCGGCCCTTACGCGTCGGGCCGGCGGGGCGCGGGGTCCAGGGGCGCACAGAACCGGAGCCTGACCCCGCGCCCCCGCCCGACGTGACCTTGGCGGGGGTCCTCTTTCTGCCTGGCCTCAGTTTCCCCCTTCCGAAGGTGTGTGTGTGTGCGCGCGCGCGCGTGTGTGTCGGGGGGCGGGGAGGACGGGTGCCGCCCCAACCAACGACGTCACCGGAGTCCGGGCGAGTGGAGGGCGCTGGAGGCCTCGGGGCCGCCGCAGCGGATAGGCCAGGTGGCCAGGCACGCAGAAAACCGGCGCGGAGTCGTCGGCACGGCGGCACCTTTCCTTTCTCTTACGAACCTCAAGATCCCCCAAATTAACACCCAGCCGAAAAGCAGCCGGGGCCCACACTCCCTGGTCCTCCCAAGGAGAGCCGCATCCCCTGCGGCCAGTGTTCCTCCTCCTGCACTTGTCCGCAGTTCGCTGAGACAGTCTAGGGAGGACAAGCCACTGGCTCCGAGTCGCACAGCGTCCGGACTGCTGAGGTTTGTCCGGGCACCACGCCCCTCCGCAATCTCTACGACCCCACACTATTCGGTTGAGCGAAAGAAGGACGAAGGATCCTGGACTGAAGGCTATATCCCTTATCCTTATAGCGCAATGAACTAGCCACCAAATAAATTCTGTGACTGGCCTCAATTAGCCTGACAACTGTCTTTGAGAATGGGGTAGGGGAGTCTGCACCAGGAACCCAAAGTTTGAGAAAGAAATAGACTGGAAAGGGGAGCTGGGCCTGGAGGGGATAGGAACAGGGAAGGTGGGTGTGCAGGGCTGTGCCTAAGAAAAATACGAGGATGGGAAAGCGTTGTTAGCCTGTATAGTAGAGAACGGAGGCGTGGGAAGCACACAGCAGACCACCCTGAAAAAGGAGCTGTCCTTCCTAGGCAGAGTCCCCACGCCTCCCACCAGGTGGAGCAAGGGCGCCAGGAGAGAGTGCTGCATCCAAGCAGCGCCCCCTGGTGCCTAGAAGCGGCGAGGCAAGAAGCTAGAAGGACTGGGCGGCCGTGGTCCAGCCTGGAGGAAACTGGGGGAGTGATGTCATGTGTGAGCAGATGGGGCTGGGTAGGCTGCCATTAGGCTGTGTTGACCTTGAACAAGGCGCTTTCCTCTTTCAGAGCTATTTTATTTTATACTCTGCTTTTTAAATTTGAGACAGTGTCTCACTCTAGACCAAGCTTGCATGTAGCCCACACTAGTCTTGAACTCATGACAAGCTTGCCTAGCCTTCCAAGTTCTGTGATTACAGGTATGAGCTCCCATGCTAACACCCAACTCTTTAAGAATTTTCTGAATCTTAGAATATTGGGTATTGATAACAAAGCTAAGGGACAGTCTAGGTCCTGGTATGTCTATCCTGCCCCTGACAATCATAAACCTAGCCCTCGTGGCCCACTCCTGCAACCCTGGTACCTGGGAGATTACTTTTGAGACCTTTCCCCACCTGAAAAGTAAACCCATGGCACCTTGCTAGTGTCCATAGCAAGGCAGTAGGATGGGCTCACAGGCCAAGGTGTGAGTCTTACCCTCCCCCAAACCTAGTTATAGCTTTTCACATTGTTAGAGTAATGGATTATTGTTTTAGTTTAAGGCAACAGAGCCTATGCTAGACTGGGACTTCCTTAGAAGATCAAACTAACCTCAAACTCACAGAGATTCTCATGGCTCTGCCTCTTGAGTTTTGGAATTAAAGGTGTGTGCCCCCATTCCCAGCCTACTGTACTAGTTTTAAAACATATTTTAAAAAGCAGCCCTTCAAGGAGGAAGATTCTTGTGTAGTTTTTATAACTAATATAGCTGGTGTGGAGATCAGTTACAGGGCTGGTAGGAAGGCAGGTGATAGAAGATAGGCTAACTAGGTCTGAGGCAGCTGTGTGACCTCAGCCAGATCCTATCACCTCTCCGAGCCTCATAGGAGCTATAAGCTGGAACTGATGGAACCCCCATCCTGCCTCCTTCAAGGCTGCTGAGCAGGTCGGCTGCACTGATGTATGGAAGGTGTGCAAAGGGCACCGTGCAGAAGCTTCATTCCCAGAAGCCAAGAAAGCAAATGTTGATGTATTGAACTATATCAAATTAGACCATATAAATGGAATCAGAATACCACAAACAAGGTAAAAAAGACAAATGGCACCCTGAAACAATGTCTGCCGCACATAGCACAAGTTAATGAGGAAAATGAGAAAAAAGTTAATTTCCCTAACACAGAAAGTGCTCCTTCCAATCGATAGGATGACTAACCCATTAGAAAACAGCCAAGGCTATGAAAGCTGCTCAGGACTCCTGCTTGTAATTAAATGCACATTAGAGAAATGCAATCAAAACACAATTCAACTCACTTGCTTTAAAAAAAAATTCCTAATTGGGGGGTGGAAATGGCTCAGTGGTTAAGAACACTTGCTGTTCTTACAGAAGACCCAAGTTTGGTTTTCAGCACCCACATTTATCCTTTGCTTGTCTTTGTGTCTCACAAAGGCAAGTACATTCAGTCCCCAAGCTATGTTTCCACTTACGTTTCCCTCACTTTACAATGGTGTCATGCACTCAGTGATATGTGGGTGAACACACTCCAGACTTGAGTTCTGATCTTTCCCTGAGCTAGTGAGATGCAGTCTGACCATCTTCCAAGATGTTGGGATGAGGCAGTGAACAGGTGTCCCACGGGGATCTGGGGACGGGACACCAGCCTGCTCTATACAACGGGTGCTGCCCAGCTGGGGAGTCAGTCAGCAGATATATTGAATTAATTTTTCACCAAACATTTTCAGTTCATGATGGGTTTGTTGGAATCTTAAATATCCCTTGCACCCCCAAGGTCTGTGTGAAAAAGCTTTGGCCTCTAGGGTGGCAGTATTGGAAGGTGGCTGAACCTCTCTACTCTTTGTTTCTTCTTTCTCAGGCCTTGACTAGTAACTGCTTCTGCCTCCTGAGCTTGCCATGATGGGCTGTGCTTCCATGGTGCCAAGCAACCACGGACTGAAATCTCTACAACTATAAGCCAAAACAAGATAGTGGTTACAGTACTGGAGGGCTGGCCTGTGTGCTAATATTAAGTATTTGTACCTTTGGAGGTAAGGGGGGCGGGCACCGAAGATCTGCTGGTCCCTGAATATACTACCTCTGACAAGGATGAGCCAGGGAAGGCACAGAAACACCCTGGAAAGGGCAAGGAGAGCTGGGAACAGAAAAGAGGAAGACTGGCCTTCCACTGAAACATTCTACTTACACCTGTGTGTGTGTGTGTATGTATATATGTATGTACACACATATATGTATAAGTATATATCTCACTATATATCTGCATTACTGTTTTGTTTTGCTTGTTATCCTCTGTGTAGCCCTGGCTGTTCTCAAACTCAGAGATCTGCCTGCCTATGCCTCCCAAGTACTGGGATTAAAGGCATGCACTACTACACCTGACTTGGATATATTCCTGCTGTTTGTTTGTTTGTTTGTTTGTTTGTTTTTAATCTGTTTGCAAATGATAAAATTCTGGGGCTGGAAAGACAACTCAGTGCTCTTGAAGAGGATATGGGGTCAATTCATAGCACCCACATAGGGGCTCACAACCGTCCTAACTCCAGTCCAAGAAGATCCATGAGTGCCAGGCATACACACAGTGCACATATATACATGTAAGCAAACACTGATACACATAAAATCAATGTAAAAATTTACAAGGAAAATAGCAATTTCTGATGTTGGGAGGTACGGTGCCTAGGCCTGCTGTGACACAGGCTTAGGATGACTGCCTGTGACCTCAGTATGGAGGGTGCCCCTTCTGAACCCTATAGTTTCCTCTACCAAGTGAGCAGGAAGCATAAGACAAATGCCCACCTCACATTGCCAGTCAGAACCTTCTCAGCAGAGGAGCTAACTGGGTGTTGAAAGAGCCCCTGAGGAGATGAGAACAGCAGAGCTAAGGGTCAAGGGACCCAAGTGATTTTTGAGATCCCCCCAGCTCCCTCAGGGACACTCCTATCTGTTTTTCCCATGTCCATATCCTGCCTGGAAATACTTATTTCATGTTTCCTGTCTGGGGTTACCCTGGCAACAGCTCTGTCATCTGTCTGGGTTGGAGGTCAGTCCTGTGGCATGGGACAGATGACCAATCTGTAGATACCATGTGGGTCTGAGATGATTGGGGCAGAGCCTCATGTTGGGCAATCAAACCTACTCACCCAGAGAATGACCTAGCCTGGATCCTCTCTTGCTCTGCTCCTTCTATGTACAGAGGAAGTAGGGGAACGGATGAGAGAAAAACCGCAAGAAACAAAATAGTGTAACTCACAACAGTGCAGATGCTAGCAGCACAGGAAGTGTGTGTAGCAGAAGCCATCCCATCCCTCATCTCCCGCCCCCTCCCTCTCACCTTTCCATCATCAGCAAGCATGTCTGTGCCTTCTTCCTGTAGTTAAAACAAGGCACTCTGCAACCAGTCATGGCCTGTACTTTCCAGCCCCAGTCTACCCTTTTAGCTCCTTCTTCTAGCCAGTATTGTCCCGTATGTAGAGCAATTTTCAAAAATCGACTCTATCCTATCCCACTCCTGCTCAGAACTCCTCTATAGCTCCCTGTGCTCTTGAGATAAAGAGGTTCCTCACCCAGCCCCATCTCCAGCAGCTTTTCGACAGTCAGGCTAAACTTAATGGCTTTGAGCACACACTGCTATGCCATGCCACCATGTGTTTGACCTTTGTAGTCTTCTGCTTTATTCCATATGCAAAGAAGTCTTCAGATCAACAATAGAAACTACGATTCAAAAAGTTTTCAAGTCCAGTTCACATAAGTAGCTCAGAGAACAAAAATGCAAATAACCTATAAACATACAACCACACATACAACTTCACCAATAAAGGCAGAGACTGCACAATGGTGACATACTGTTAGCTTCTGGAACATGCACACAACTTCCTAAATGTTTGTTAGCTGTGTCCAAACCCATTAGATCCATTTCCAAAGGTATCATCTCCTCTACACATCATTTTCTGGGCCCCTACTGTGCCCAGTACTTCTAGGACACAGATTTGGGCAGAAGGTCTGCAGATGATAGCTACCAATAACAGGAGCTAGGCAGCCACACTGACTAGCTGAGGGTCTGCACATATGATAAAGGGCTCTGGGGCTAGGAAAGCACCCTATTCATCCTGCACAAACCCTGCAAACCTAGCCTTAGAGAGGGCAGCAGTGAAGTTGGGGCAAGGGTGCAGGGCTTGCGGCTGCAGCAGGAGTCAGGCCAAGGGGCTGCTATGCTGGGGAGAGGAGGCGCTGCTGAGGTAGGGCGAGAAGCAGCACCTGGATGGAGGGCAAGGGGGCAGACATGGCCATGTGCTTGCAGCACGCAGGACTTTCTGTTACTTGGTACCTACACGCTGTCCTCACAGAGCTCCTAGATGGTGTCCCCACATACACCCACAGAGGACAGTAGCAGGTCAGGGGCTTTCCTAACTAGGTTCTTTTTTTTTAAATCACTCTTTGGCCTCTCTGTTAATTTGGAGCACAGTGCATACCATGGTGTGGGACACTTCCCTTCCCTAGTCTGAACCTCTACCTTCCAGCTAGCTCTCTGCCATGGGATTTTCAAATGTAAGAATGTGGTCTGTGAAGCCCCACTTGAAGCATCACTTCCAATGTTTAGCCCCGACACACTGGAGGGTCCTGTGATAGGCATGTGTTCAGACCAAGGGTAACAAGACTATGACGGAGGGTTCTGAGCTAGACTCAGGGCCTCTTACATGCTAGGCAAGCATTTTGCTCTGAGATATACCCCCAGCCTTCCAAACTCAAGGAAGGTCTCAAGGTCAAGGACTGCCTGGGCTACTGGGTAAGCCTGAGCACTTCAGTGAGTCCTTGTCTCCAAATAAAAAGGGGGTTCAGTGGCAGTGTGCTTGCCTAGCATCTTCCAGTCTGTTCAACTCCTAGTACTGTGAGAACAAAACTGAGCACTGTAAAGTGAGGTGTGGCTTTTGACAAGGTGCTGAGGTAATTCCTTGGCCTTTGCTTCTTCCCCGTGACAACTGGCTGTCTCTATGCAATAGGACACTTTGAACACTGACCTCCTACTGCCTGTGTTTGGCTCAAAACAATCAAAGATCTGAATGGAAGACAGACAGCTCCAAAACTCTTAGGTAAATCACAGGACTGATGAGAGTTAGGCCATTATTTCTTCCACAGCACAAAAATGCAAAGGATAAAATAAAAATCAGTAAATCACAATGAGAAACTTTTGCATAACAAAAAAGGCCATCAAAAAAGTGAGAAGGGCTAGAGAAATGGTTCAGTGGTTAAGACCATTGGCTGTTTTTCCAGAGGACCAGGGTTCAATGCTCAGCAACCACATGGTGGTTTACAACCCTCTATACTGGGATCTGATGCCCTCTTCTGGCATGCAGGTATACATGCGGGGGCGGAGCACACATGTGCCCCCCCCCCCCCCCCACACACACAATCTGCTTTTTTTTTTTTTTTCAAGACAGGGTTTCTCTGTATAGAAACTCTGGCTGTCCTGGAACCTACTTTGTAGACCAGGCTGGCCTTGAACTCAGAAATCCGCCTGCCTCTGCCTCTGTAGTGCTGGGATTAAAGGCGTGTGCCACCACGCCCAGCACAATCTTTTTAAAAAAAAAAAAGAAACAAAGAAAAGAAAGTGAGAAGAGTCAGGGATGGTGGTACACACCTTTACTCCCAGAACTTAAGGCAGAGGCAGGTGGATCTCTGCGAATTCCAGGCTAGCCTGGTTTATACAGTGCATTCCAAGACAGTCAGGGTTATGTAGAGAGATCCTGTCTCAAACCATCCCTCAAAAGTGAGGCAATGCCTAGCCACAGGAAAAGATATCTGCGAGGCTTGTAACCACTGTGAAGTGCTGATATTTGGAGCATAAAGAAAACTAATGACTCAATGAGATAATACAATAAAAACCAGGATCAGAGTTGGAGAGCTATTTCCCCCACAGGAGAAATATGAAACCTGAGGATGTAGGAAAAGACCCCCAACATCATTGATCGAAGAGGACATGCAAATCAAAGCCAGAGGGCAGCCCTTCACACCAAAGAGGTTGCTGGAATTTCTGTGGATGACAGCTAATGTTGGAGAAGACACAAAGCACACCCTCAATGGCACAGTGCGGTGGGAGGTGGGAAGGGCCTCTGCTCTGGAGAACAGCTTGCCTATTTTTTCTAACCTAACCCAAGACTGCACTCATAGTTAGCTGTTTGAGAAATGGAAGCTGTGTCCATACACAAGTGTTGGCCAAAACCCACAGCAGGATCATTTCTAAATGTCCAAAGTGACAACCACCAGTGTGCATCTTCTAGGGACCAGGCAAGCCAGAAATGGACAGTAGACTGTTACTCAGCAACACATGGAAATAAAGTGTAGACATGATATAGCCCTTAAATCTACACCAAGACAGCAAAAGCCACACATCACAGGTTTCTACCCCTAGAAGATCCTTCCAAGGTAACTCTACAGAGACAAGAGGGCTCATGGGTGCTAAGGATGTGTGGGAGGCAAGAGAGTGGAGTGGAGTGACTTCAGATAATGCTGCAGTGCTGGTTACTCAACACGGACAATATGCTAATGTTGTGGAGGTGCACATTTACAGTGGCTGCGTTTCATAGCATACATACTGCCCTTCAAAGAAGACTTCAGAAAAACACATAGACTCAACGCAAGAATTAGATGGTTCCGGGAATGGTGGCAGCACCTTTGATCCAGCACTTGGGAAGTGGAAGCAGGAGGGTCAAGATCTCAAGGTCATCCTCAGCTAAGAGAGTTCAAGGCTATCCTGGGCTACATGAGATCCTGTCTCAGAAATTAAAAGGAAGGATGGGAGGAAGGAAGGGAGAGAGGGAGGAGGGAGAAGGGGAGAGGAAGGGAGGGGAGGGGAGGGAAGGGAAGGGGAGGGGAGGGGAAAAAACAGGAAGGAAGAGTTTGATATAAAGAACCCGATTAGGGCAAATATCAAAATAAAAACATGGCTTGTATAAACTTCATTTGGACCGTGGTGATGTGGAACTGTTGAATGTCTTGTTCTTAGGGAAGAAAAGACTGGAGTATTATTTAGGGGTAAATGTCTCACTGCACATTTGCTGTGACCTCACAAACAGAGCTAAGAGTGAGAAAAAAAATACACATGTACCAGAACAAGAGTTGGTGACATTTCACTAATGGTGACTGGGGTGAAAGGGACATGGAAGAAGCCTGCCTTTGTCAAATTATTCTCAAAACTCTGCCTTAGGATTATTTGGCTAGGGATTTAGATCAGTGGTATAGCGCTTGCCTAGCTTACCTGAACCTCTGTGTTCTGTCCTCAGTTCTGGAAAAGTAAAACTAAAAATAACAGAGTAGGAGCTGATGAAATATTTTATCAAGTCAAAGTGCTTGCCACCAAGCCTGACAACCTGAGTTCTATCCCTAAAAGTTGTCCCTAGACCTCTACAGGTGGCTCCATGGCATGTTGTGCACATGTGCATGTACACACACACACACACACACACACACACACACACAAAACTAAAATAGAGTTCAAATTAATTAATTCAAAATAATTAAATGTAATATCATTCAAAATAATTCAAAATTCTTACAACTCAAAGAATTCAAGAGTAAAAAGATACTGCCAGAACTCGGCTAAATCGTGAATTGCTGAAGGGAGCAGCACTAGCCTGGTGGTGAGCAAAGGCCATGGGGAGTGGGGGTGGGGCAGGGGTCTCGGCTTATCATTCTACTTGGCTGATAGATCCCGGTGAAGACATGGCCAGAGGTCAGTGTGATGATACATTTCTGGTTGCCACAGTTTGTATTCATTCTTTCACTCAGAGAATATTTAGTGAGTGCCTTCTGTGTGCAGGGGAACTTATAACACACATACACACACACACACACACACACACACACACACACACACACACACACACACACACACTTCCCTTCTGATGCTGAGATGCAGCCTAGTTGGGGAAGACTGTGTAGCAGGAAGAGAGTATGGGCACCCCACAGCAACACCTTGCCCCAGGCCCATACCAGCCCAGCATCCTGGATAATAATGATTTGTATCTTGACTCATTTCTGCCTCATGGCCTAAGATTATAAGGAAGTCAAATTTTGTAAAATTCTCCCAGTTGTTAAGCCCTGGGGCCTCAAGCTTAGTGAGGGCCATTGGTGATTTGGTTGGGGTTTGTTTCCCAAAGGAGCACAAGGCAGACACTTTACAAGGTTCCCTTTATAACAGCACTGAGGCGGCAGGGACCTTTGAGATTTGGTAGTTGGGGCATAGCTCTAGGAAGAGGTTAATGTTCTCCTGGGCCTGTAGTTATCAGAAATCAGCTTGTGCTTTGTTTGTAAAGTGAGGTCCTTGGCCTTTCTGCACCCTGGCCAATTCCTATCTACTTGTCTACCACATTGTGACCAAACTGAGGCCCTTACCAGACACTGGCCCCATGATGCTTGGATCTTCTGCTACTAGAATTCTGAGCTAAATAAACCTCTTTTCTCAAACAAACGCCCTTCTTTTCTTTATAAAGTATCTCATTTCAGCTATTTGGTAATATCCATCCAAAGACAAAAGCTCTGCACAGGCAGAGTACATGCACAGGGCAATCTTCTGGCCAGTAAAGCCAGACCTGTGTCTGTGAGAGCAAATATAGAGTTAGCTAGGCCACCAGTTAAGGGCTAAGGACTGAGGTGTGACTGTCATATGGCAGAGCAGGGTCAGGAAGTGGCAGATGGCACCTCACCTTCCTCTCTGCACAAAGCATAGTGGCCAGCCAGTACCATCTCTGGCCTCCAGAGGACCCAACAGAGCCTCCACTCCACCATACAGCTGACACTTCTCAGAGATTCTAGCTCCTGGAGGTTTGGGGATTCCCAAGCTGGGAGCCTTGACTTATTTTAAGGAATCTTGCATCCCATATGTACAGCCAACACTGTGGCAGACCAAACAAACACTGCTTTTCACATGCTGACATCCTTCAAACCCAAACACACCCGCCGCATTGCCAGCTGCAGTCTCCCTCAACCGGGTCTTCAGTTAAGCTCTGTGGAAGGGGAGGGGGCATCTCACAGTTTCCTATGAAGAGCAGCCAAACTCCTTTCCTGGAAAAGCCTTGGCAGGCAGATGGGAGGCTCACTTGCTCCACTACAGGGCAGCAAAGGATCAAAGGGAGGGATTGCTTCAGTGGGTGAGGCCAGTCATGGGTGGGAGGCTGCAGCTCTGGAACCCTGAGGAATCTGGGAACTGGTAGCCAACTTAACCCCCACAGAGAGCCCCTTCAGTCAGTGCTCAGCCCAGGTAGTCACTTTGGAGGTTAAGTGGCCAGCACAGGGCCTGGGTGGTGATGAAGGCATGCAGACCAAGGACAGGGCTGACAGTCAGTGCCAAGCCTTTTTTCTCCTTCTATTTCTTAGCATGTGGCCACCGAGCTCTCATCATGTGACGCAGAAATGGAGGTTTTAATTTGATCTTATATAAGTATCAACGTAGGACTATTGACTAATAGCCTCAGCAGTTGCACTGAAGAAACTGAAGAGTGAAGCTGCCCTAGAGGTGAGTGGCTCTTAAGATGCTCTACCCATCCTGCTGGGGACCTGGGGTTCCCCTCCTCCCAGCAGAAGCCGCAGCACCTGGCACTGACACACCTTGCTGGGCATCCAATGCTGCTGAGTGGAGTAGCACACAGAACAGACATGCTAAGGTTTGAGTGACTGAAGTGTAATCTCACCAGGATAACATTTAGTTTTGTGAGCAAAACTTGCAGAGTCTGTGTGATACAAGGCTCCAGCAGCACCCTACTGAAAGGTATCCCACAACAGCAAACTATGGCCACAGATCCCCCTCCTAGCATCCGTATCTCCCCATGGTGGGAGCTGGCCTGTCCAACAACCTGAGGTGGGGCCAAGGTATAGAATGTGGAAGAAGTTCTAGTCATAATGGACCCCTGGGCTAGGTCTGGGAGCTTGTGGCACATACCTCTCTGCATAGTGCCCTATGAATGTAGATTCAGAAGACAGAGGCTTGCATGCCTTTAGGAGAACACACAGGGTGGGAGAGGGGGGCACAGTGTGAAGAGGCTCATCTGCCACTGAGAGTCCATGTGGAAGTTGACAAGGAAAAAATTCTGAGATGGCCTAGACTTAGTTGCAAGACCAGAAGATAGGAGAAAGGTTTGAGTAAAACAAAATGACTAGCACCCCCAGCAACCACAAACTGCTCCATACTCCTATGTTGAAACCCTAAGCACTAAGCCCAGGGTGTATCTCAATGGCAGAGCACTTACTGGGCATGCCCATGACTCCAGTACCACAAAAAGTACCCCCCCCAACACACGTTGGGGAGGAGAATCATAGGGTACATTCCACCCTATTTCACCTTCCCTCACCCAGAAGCAAAGGATTCCTTTATGGACTGTCTTCCAGCCCCAAGGCGTTCCACTCTCTGCCTGTTGTCGTTCCCCTCCCCATCCTAATCCTAGCCACCGTGGGTTCCACTTCACACTCCTAAGCAAGACTCTCAGTTTTGGTCCGGTGGATGGTTTCCACCTGCCTCCTTGACCTGTGGCTGATGTTCTGGGAACTCACCCCAGGACCTAGCTCTACAAGTCCTTTTATGGCAGAGATTCTTCTTTCCTCTCAAGAGTTGAGGTGCAGTAAGGGATCCAAGAGGCTCTGCTAAAAGATACTATCTCTGGCCATGTTTGTTGGGCTGCCTCTTGCCTTCTAATCTATCTGGCCTCCCTGGGAGACCAGCAGAAACTGGCAGATCCCCTAACCCACAGACCCCACATCACAGACCACTGCTATTTCAAGCCATAGCACCATACAGCTTGTTACATAGCAACAGTTAGCACTTGAGAATTCACCACTGACTTCCTGTGGTGCCTATACCAGGGTACCTGTTTGTAGAGCTGAGACCCTGAAGCATGGGCTCTGCTTTGGGCCAAGAGCAGTCTCCACAATCCCAGGGAACTCAAAAGTTTTCAAATAAACCATAGACCCACATGGTCAGAGGGAGGGAACTGGGGAAGATGCTGGGATTGTTCTCTGAGTCTAGCTCCAGCCGACATACAGATGAATTTCTGATGGGCAGTAGCCTCATGGCCAACTTTTCCTGGAGCCTTCCAAGTAAATGACACAGTGTGTGTCCTAATGGGAATCTTTGTCCATCTCAAAGAAATGAAGAAACAGAAATGAAGAGGCTGGAGACCCTGCCTACAGTCACTCTTCCAAAGATTTGTCTTCCTCTGGTCTTCCCTGAAATGGTAGATACCCTTCCAGTTCACAGCTGTGTGCATGAGAAGAGGCTAGAAGAGGTGAGGGATATGAGGGTGTGTCATCATACCCATATTTCTGACTTACTGAGCTTGCAGGGGACACTGACCACTCTGAAGAAGGCTGGGAGCTGCTAGCAAAGGGCCATCTTCCAGGCAGACCAGATGGATAGCAGCTCTGGGTCTGGTAGGGACTAGCTCTCAGATGATCTTGCAGATGAGGGAGAGGTAAGGCTATCAGCTGCAGCCAGAAGGAAGGCATGGAAACAATGAGCTCAGCTTGATATGAAATACTGAAGTCTCTTTTAAGTCAGTGTTTGGGATACACACCCTCAACCTCAAAGGAAAGGTAAGTTCTGGATTCCAATTCTGATGCTGCTACTTCCCAGAATTCAGAAAAGAATTCTGGCAACACACCTGGCTGCCTCAGTTTCCCCAGCTGCAAAACAAAGTTAAAGCCAGTACTGGCAGTGTGGGCCTAGAGTCCAGCCACTTGAGAACTGAAGAATCACCAAGCCCAAGACTAGACTGGGCTATAGAAAGTATTCGAGGCCAGTCTGAATAAGTTAGTGAGATCCTGTCTCAAAAAGCAAAAAGAGATAGCTGAGCATGGTGCTCAGTGGTAGAGCACTAACCTATGATACATGAGGCCCTCAATTTAATCCCCACTGCTGAAAAGACAAAACCAAAACCAAAACCAAAACCAGATGCCAATAAAGAGATGAGATTTGCACCCATGCTTTCAGGATTTGTCGTGAGAAATCAATGAGGCAATTTTTTGCAGCTTGGCCTCAAACCCAAAGTAATTTTCCTCCCTCAACTTCCAAAGCATTTGGTGAGTCATCAACGCCCGAGACTCCAGTGAAGCTGTGGCTGGACTAGTCCTTATACAGATGAGAGCTAGATGCACATCCAACAGTCCTTGATAGCTCTGGCCTGTCCTAGCTATGGACAAGGCTAAGAGAAAAGCATGGCTTGAGCCCAGAAAAGAAGGTAGAGGAAAATGGAGACAGGAAGAGAAGAGAAAAGAGCCAGGCCTGGTAGTACAGGGAGGACAAAAGGAACGACAGGAATGTGAGGTCATGTGGCCAGTGGTAGTGCTTACCTACCATGCCTAGGGCCCTGGGTTCTACTTTCAGCACTGTAAAAAATAAAAATAAAAATAAAAATAAAATATGAAAACAAAACCCAATTCCAGGTTTTCCACATTCTTTCTAGAGGCCCCTTAACCCTGCCCTGCCCTGCCCCTACCCTTCACTTCTCCCTAGTGACCCAGTGGGTGGAGTTCACCCTTATCTCTGCCATGTCTCTGAAAGCAGATGAAGCAACAGGATTAAAGCTGAGGCTGAGCTGACCCGCCTCTCTGTGTTCTGGGTCCCACCCCTTACCTCATCCCTTTGGCCTGGAGCTTATCATGTTCTGCTTGTTTTAAGTACCCAGCTTGCCCCACTCCCCCTCAAACACTCTCACAGGACCTCTATCTAACATGATGTTTCTCAACCTAATGCTGAGACCGTTTCATACAGTTCCTCATGTTGTGGTAACTCCAACTATAAAACAATTTTCATTGCTACTTCATAATTATAATTTTGATACTGTTATGAATCATCATGTAAATATCTGTGTTTTCTGATGATCTTAGGTGACCCCTATAAAAGGATCATTCAACCCTCAAGGGGTCCTGACACATGTTGAAAAACTCTGCTTTACGTGATGACTGAACGAGTCTGATCTCCACTACCCCCCCAACCTCTCCCCACCCTCCCCAGTACAGCTCTTTGCTGTCCCCTTCACCTTTAGTCTGGGACTCCAGGGCCAGCCAGGTTACCTCCCTATCACTGTAGCTAGAGTGTGGTCCTCTTCCAGTCTGTGCTGAGGGAACAAGGTGAGCACTATCCAACAGTGGAGTGGCTCCAGATTCTGTGCCCAACCAGACACCCTCCTTTTTGGGGATACTGCTGGAAGTTCCCAGTCCCTCTGTCCTTAGAACCCGAATCCCCAGCTGGTCCTTCATCCAGTGGCTTCCTTGATCTTGGACTCAGGTCCCCTGTGACCACCCAAGAAGTCATTCAAAACCACACAGCCACATTTCACTCTGTGGTCCATTTCCTGAGCCCCAGATATTCCAAGAGGAAGGCGTTCCACTACCCTTGCCCCCTCCACCACCACCACCTCTACTCTGGGCCAAACACACAGAGGGCACTTAGGAGATATTCGCTAGGTACACTGTTGGCCAGATAACAACTCACTCAGCTGAGCTCATGGAACAGGAAGGTGGTGGTGAGGAAGATGCTTAGGTACCCACCCTGACAGGCAGGCAAATCCATCTGGGCCAGGCATTGGTTAACTTTTCTCACCTATGCCAGGATGGTTATTAAGCCATTTTTTTTTCCAGATAAGTTAACCAAGGTCACTCAATTTGCTCGGAGCAGAAGAGAATCTGGGGCCAGCTTTCTAGGATCTACGCTATCTCCCATTCTGAAGCACGGAGGGTGTGACCCTTGGAGTCTACCACCCAAAGAGAGAAATTCCAAGTGCTTAAAGGCCCAGGCACTGGGCCAGAGTCTTTCCATGAGCCTCCTTTTCTGCTCTGGAAAGAAACCACAGTTCAGTTTTGCAAATGCTAACCTTAGATCCAGAGTAGTTCAGTGACTTTGTAGATTGCATAGTGAGGCAGTAGACCACAGAGCAGTAGACGTCCTACCAACAGCCTTTCCTGTGTGATGACAGGAGAATGAAGCACACTGAGGTTATTGCCTCAGTTTCCCCTTGTGTACTGGGGTATGGGTGGGGTGACCACTGACAGGACATGAGGTGATTAGGGAGGCAGGCCTCTCCCCGCTCCACACAGGGGCTGATAGGGGAAGTGAGTGAGTAGCTGTTTCCCCATCTCCTCAGCCCCACCCCGCCACAGCACCTGCTGGGTAGCACCTCTCTGGAAATAGTCTTCCAACCCTGGGAAACTCCCCCTGAAATGCCCCCAGTGTCATAACCCAGTGTTGCTGCAGCTTCTAAGTTGGAAGCCTCAACCAGGCATCTTTTTCCAAGATTGCCACAAGGTCCAAATGTCCACACAGCCTGTAGCTACAGATACTGCTGGTTAGATATAAAACCTTTTATGTCCTCAAGGAGACAGTGAGTGAAGCTGAAAAGCTTGAAACTACAGTAGCAGAATAGGATCCCTGAATTAAGACATCAACATTAACCTAGGAATTAAGTCAGCTTGCGGAGGAAGACTTTAAGTCTTTATTTGGGCTTCACAACAGTACCTATAGGTAGAAAAGACCTGAAAACACAGACAGGCAAGGCAGACACTACAAAGGACTTAACCAGGCTTATAAGCCCACCTCTATCCTCAGAGTACTTTTCCTTTCTTAATCAGCTATCTCTATGTCTACTTCTAACCATCAGCCCCCTGTACAAATATTCTTCTGCCCTGGAACACAAGAGCCTGCAATCTGGTGGCATATAAACTTAGAGCCATAGTTCTGTATTCCTAAGCATCTTTTCCCAATCACCATGGGCTTTTGGATTCTCTGACCTCCATATCTAACTCTAAAGGCACAACTCTCTCCAGCATGCCTCCTCCTGGAGGCCAATGAGATTTCCAACTTGCCTATGCTGTTTTTCCTTAACCTGTAATAAATTGCCCTGAGCTTCCTTTTGAGTCTTAACTTTAAATTCTTTCACTGTAAGATTGAGAGCCCCAAAAGTTACCCCAGTTGCTCCAAGTAACAAGAGGACCTATCCTCTCTGCCATAGAACCCTGCCTCTCCCCAGCCCAGGGTCTGTCCAGCTAATCTATCCTCTGGCAAGTACCCCCCAGGAATCCTGGGACACAGTGTGAATTGGGGTGAGTTCAGATACCTCACTGGTATCAGACTGGATCCATAAATTGTCAAGGAAGAAAGGGGAGCTAGCTAGGCTTTGAAGATCAAGCTAATTGGGACCTGCGGCCACTTGCTAACTGTAAACTTTCAGTCTCCCCCAAGCCTAGATTTTCTTACTTATAAAATGGGGACATCAGACTGCACTTTGGAGTAATGGCAAGGAAATGACTATGTGTGCTGTCACCAGGCCTTCTAGGTCCGTAATTGATCCCATAAGATTGTCAGTTTTCAAGAACTTGCCTACTTGTCCAGTCTCTAGCCCATGGTACCTGAATACTCTGGTTTTATATTTGGACTAAGGGTCTAATAGGAGTCAGCTTATTCCAAGGCTGTGCAGAAAACCCAGGGCATACATCACAAGGGCCAGACCAAGCACAGGCTGTCATATGAGAAAAAGCCCAGTCAGGGTGATGAGCTGCAAGCATTGAAAGGAGGAGGAGACCCCAGCAACTGCCCACACAGGTGGAACCCTGAATTCGTCTGTACAGGGGCCTCTCAGGAACAGAAGGAGATAAACAGCCAGTGTGGGCTGACCTGTTCTCGAGTCACAATGGAAAGGACACTGGGTACTTGCTTGTTGCATGCTGGACCTCTAGGCCTCACCAGACTTTCATTCTCGCCTTAACCTAGGTCCTCAATGCCCCAGACCCATTTGGCTCCAGAGGGACGTTGTTTTCCATACACCATGGTGGAAGATGACTTGGCTACTCTGTCCAGGAGCCTATCCTGGTTTCCATCAGAGCTGCCTTCAACACCACTCTTCCTGGAACCTTCCAGAACTTCTTCCCCAGCACCCTAAAGTGTCTTAAACATATACCTTGGCATCCCAGGAACAGCTGCAGCTTTAGGGCAAAGGACACTGATTTCTTTTTACTCTCAGGCTCCTTTGTCTCACTGTGAAGAACATCCAGGAGCTGAAATACTGGAAACTCTGCTTTCACTTCACAGTTTGCTAAGCATTAGGCCTGACCACTACACAGGCTAAGCTGGTGCCTAACCTCAGGACACTGGGCCTGAACCAGCTTCCCACAGGGCTGAAGTCCAGGGTTGCAAAATGGTAACATTTAACCACTCTAGTTCAAATTGAAACCCTGTTTCTTCTTGGGAACTAATAATCCCAGGTGTTTACTGCCCTGTTGTCATGGCATTGCCCCTGATATACCCCTGGTTGTTATATAATCCTCACTCTGGGTTTGACCTCATTTCCCAGATGAGGAAACTGAGGATCCCAGAGGTATGGGGAGCTGCCCAGGCTTGCTCACCCCCTGTGAGATGGGTCTCAGCCATGGAACACACCCATGTTCTTCCCACCAGCTCCTCTTATCCCTGATGGGAGAAGACACTAGGAGTCAATTAGTACACCCTGGTACTCAAAAGCAAGTATCTGTCCTTTGACACTTCAGCCAGGGCCTTTCACTTCACCCTTCACCAGGCTTGGCTATCTCCAGGTCCTGGTTTCAGACCAACTGTGGCTGCCTTCACTGCGGCTGTTGACAGAGGTTCTGCAGTTGGCCTGCTGGGAAGATATTTCAACACACTCCTGAACACACGCCTGTTCTGAGCATGATGACTTCCCTATATGTCACCTTCATGGGTGACATCCCAGTAGCCACCTGATAGCAGTCAAAGTCACAGAACCTGACCAAAAAATGAGTTCCAACCAAATCCAGCCCTGGATCCAGATACTGCCGCCCCATTCTCTACAAAGGGCGGAGGAACTTTCAGTCATAGGTACATGTAAGGTGCAAGGAGGCAATTTACAGAGTGCTAGATAGGACCTTGCATACAGCAGGTACTCACTAAATGCTTATACTCTCTTTTATAGCCACATCTGGAGGCCTCTTCTTTCACAAGGCTGGGGACAGAATCCACAGCTTTGTACCTGCCAGCTCAGTGCTCTACCACTACATAGCACCTGGGCCCAGGGCTATATTTCACTCCCATGTGGGTTCAGTAGTCCCACACCTGCTATGGTGACAATGAAGCAGGGCTCCTGACCTAGCCCAGGCTGGGCAGCCCATCCTGAGATCTAATTGGACTTTAAGGAACCTGCTTCCTTGGTTTTTAATGCCCAGGGCAAGCCACTCCATTGCATCAAAATGTAACACAATTGCTATGCCCACCCCAGCCAGGGAACTCCTGGGGAGCCCCTGTGGAGAACTCTGATGTTCTTCTTCTGGCCTGCTAGTTCACCCCTTCATCAGCCCAGACTGCCCCGTGTGGCAATTTCCTCTTCCTCCTCTCCCACCTCCCCTCAGGGCAGAACAAACAACCTTATGGAGAAAAATGTGTTGCTCACTGTAGCTGGCTGTGTCACGGGGTGATGACACCAAATGGAAGGAGATGGCTAAGGTTTTCTGAACACTTGCCACATGTCAGGGACGCCTACATGGAGATAGCCTGCCTCGAGGTGAACACAGTAGGCAAACATGGAAAACACCAAATCCACCAGCTGAGCCAGTCACTGAATCCTGTGGCTCCTGAAGCAATCACCCCTTCACCTTTTAGTTTCTTGAACCATTGAAGCCTCTCTCTGTTTAAGCCTGTTTGGTTTGGGCATTTTTCTCACTTGGAAGTAACAAGGTCCTCATGGTAAGAGGCGTGGTTTGTAACAAGGTCATATAACCAATAAAATAGCAGAGCTGACACCCTGAGTCTAGGCTGTTAACCTGCAGCCTGATCACAGCCCAGCACCCTACTTTGTGTGCCAGCTGGCGGCCGCCTCAGTGCCCCACTTGCTGGAGTCAGCCTGGACTCACCTTCTGCTTGGCCAGTCCTGCTACCTCTGTCCTGGAACTTCCGGAGTCATACTGGCTTGAATTTGGGGCACAGGTTCGTTTGTAGCAGCCTAGTCCAGGAGGGACCATGAAACAGAGACCAAAACGAGGACTCCCACCACACATACACTGACTGGTTTCAGCAGCCTCATGACCAGCAGGTGCTTTCTCAAAAGCAATGTGATACCATCAACATAAAACCGATCCTACCATCCGCCATCCCTCGTCCTGTGCTACCAGCCTCCTCAGATCCACCATGCTGCTGTGTTAATTTAGTTCTGTTTGAGGGCCCTATGCCAGATGAGCAAATTTTGATAGTTCTATAGACAAGATGGTGCCTTAGCATTCAGGAAGTACCCAATAAGTGCTAGAAGTGAGAGTTAATAAATTTAAATGAATAATGTGCAAGACACTTTGCTTAGAGTCACAGTCACCAAGTTTTGAAAGGCTCCTGGTCCCACTTGCCTAGCTGACAGATGACAGAAGAGTGAGGCAAATGTCTGAGGTCCTTGTGGATACTTGGTTGTCCTAGCTCATAGTCAAAGCCTTTCTGACTTGTGCAGGGAAGGTATTTTAGGTTGGACTGATATGGGTCTTAGGCACAGGAGCCTGCATCCAGCTTGGGCCCTGCAGTCCCACAAAGGCTATATGAAAGAGCCCAACTCTCCAGGATCCCTGGGGTTATCAGGAGACTCTGGCTAGCTCAGCTCCAAAAGCAGCAAGGATATCCTTACTTTCTTATCCCAGCTTCCTCCATCAGCCTGGGGCTTCAGATGGGAGCCAGCCCTGGTCATATGGAAAAACAGACTCAACAACAGGGAAGTGATGGAACATTCTCTCCTTCCCTGACACTCATACAGAAGCCTGCATAGAAGAAAAGGCCTAGAATCTTTCCAGATTTGCACTCCAGCTCCTGAACATCCACTAGCCAAATGACACCAGACAGATGTCCCCATATCTCTGAGGCTGGCTTTACACAGAACATTGAAAGCCTCCCTCTCTGGGGCGTTATGAAGCCGGATAGGATCTGGGAAGGGAACTTCCCTATGGATGTAGGGATGAGTCCAACCCCACCCCCTCACCAAAAAATATTTTCCAGAGCACAGCACTGCTCAGGGACTTTTCCTTCAAGACTCTCCCAGCCCCAGGGTCTGAGAGCCTCGGGTTCTATCCTGGACTGACTCAGAAAGAAATAAAGAAGTGAAACGAGCTGAACTGTCATTGGTCAGGTGGCTCCTGATGGGGGGGGCGTGGGGATGAGGGTAGGGGATGTGGTACCTGGAGGAAATACTCAAGGGTGTGGGTTGGTACTGTCCAAGGCAGGATCTTCACAGCACCAATTTCCCTAATAGGCAGGAACCCTAGACTGGGTCTGGCAAGGACTCCTGCCCCCAAGTTTTCAAACTTTATGCTCTGAGAAGTCCAAGGGAGGGTAGCAGTAGGGACATAAAGTGTATCAGGCCACAAACCAGGAACCCTGAGCCCCAAAGTGACTCAGTTTACTTGGCTGTGGAGTAGGTGTGGCCAAGGTCCCTTTCTCAGTAGCTGTGAAGCACCTGTACATGCCTGTAGTTGGGCAGGTCAACAGGCCTTGTACAGCTCCAAGCCCAAGCTGGCCTATGTCCCTGAAGAACGTTCCCTGTCGTTAATGTTGCCCTCAGGCAGTTGTGGGGAAGGACCTGGGTTCCAGGGCCTGGCTCAGACTATGTCTCTTAGGCAGAGAAAAGCACTTACTCAGAACATCTCCTAGAAACAGGGCAAACCTTCATAAGAGATCCCAACTGCTGACCCCATAGACTGCTGAGAGTCACCAGCCCCTCACAGGCTCCAGGATAAAGCAAGTGGTACTCACGGTGTCACAGGGGTAGACTGAAGATCTCCCTGGAGCCAGTGCCTGACCTGCCTCCTTGGGCCCTGGGGACGAAGGACCTCAGGCCCTCCCTACCAGGGGACCGCCCCACCACAGTCCTGACGTCTAACTTCCTCCCTGATCAGCCAGCATCCAGGAAGCTCCGCCCCGGCTAAGGGGGCCAGCATCCTGGGGCCTGCACCCATCCTGTACAAGATACTGCCCAGAGGGTTCCTTCAAGGCCTGGGCAGTTCAAACAGCCACACTGGACAGACAATAAATAATGCAGCTGCTCTCTGGACAGCCTCCTGTGACCTATCTCGTTTCGAGCCACTCGAGTTTCGGCCAGCTTGCTTTGTTCAGAATGCCAAGCCCCGGCTGGGTTTCTGGCCACGTGGGTACTATGGTCCCACTGAGGGCCAGTCTGAGCCTGCCTAACAAAGGCTAAGTAAGGTGGCTATCCTGAAGAGAATGCCCTACTTACTTTGAAACCAGTTTGGGACTAATTGGAATTCAGGGGTGTCATTTTGTCAGAGTAGGGTGACCATCTCCATCTTCTCGGATCAGGAGGATTTTCTGAGGCCTTCATATATTAGAGACCCTGCCCCACATAAGGCCACACTGGAGAGGCCTCTCTATTGTCCTAGCTGGCTGTGCCCATCTCCTTCAGGCTACATCCAAGCTCTGTATCCAGGGAGTTTTCACCTTACACCCCAACCCCCATATTGGCACTCTGGGGGGGGCAGTGCAATTGTCCCAGTCTGAATTCTCACTGTTGCTATCGGTAGCCTGCACTGTCTCCCTTGAGGACAGTGTCTCCTATCTAGACAATGGTCATCATTATTACCATGTCTCTCCAGCCCTACAGTGGTCTCACTTCTTCATGAAAGTGGTGTGACTGTCTAGAAACCTCATGTATAGTCTCTCTACCTCAAAACTATGCATGTCCTCCTCAGGGGCTGGCCCCACTCACTTCCTTCCTCACTCCTGCTTGACTGCCTGGCTTCCAAGTACATCTGTAAACAAACAGGTGGTTTCTGCCTCCAGGTCATTGTACTCGGTGTGCCCTCTGCCCAGAGGGTCTTCTCCAGCTCACTTTCTTGGTCAACCTCCATTCAAGGCTACCTTCTCAGGCCACTTTCTCTTTTCTCCCCTTCATGTTGTAGAAGCCATTTCATTCAGGGGTACCTCATGCACTTCACTCAGTTAAAGTGAGTCCATAGATGCAGTATCTCCATGCCTGTCACCACATCCTAGTTGAGATGACCTGGCTTCCAAAACAAGCCTGTACCTGTTTCTCCGTGCATCTCCATGGCTAGGGCAGCCCCCACTCTGCTTTCTGTCTCTGTAGAGATGTCTTTTCTAGAAACTTCTATGAATGGAGTCAGCACGTAGCTTTCGTGATGGCTCTCTTTCACTTGACATATCTTCCAGGGTCAGCCAGGCTGTATCGAGGGTTGAGATTTTACTCCCTTTATGGCTAATGGCATGTCACAGTGTGCGCTGGACACATCTTGGGTCCATTTATCCTGAAAGAAATCCTAAAGAGGATTTTCTGGCTGGCTGCCTTGTCACTGTCACCCCTCCACTTTTGCTTTCTTGGTTGTGACCCTCATCTGATGACATCATCACCTGTGTTTTCCTGCCTCTTCTATTTCTCTGCTCCTTAAGGCCTGGATATTCCACCTTGCTCACTGCTGCTGCAGTTAAGCCCCTGACATATACTGAGCTGGCACATGGTAAATACTCAGCAAATGCTCTGCCTCCTGATAGAAAGAAGGTGTGTCCCTATGTGCAGGGGCAACTACTGGCCTCTCCCACCTGTGAGCACTTAGAATAAGTACTGCCTATATGGCTCATCAAGAAGGGCCTTAGGCAAAGGGAAAAGGTGGGCCTCAGGCCCCAGTGGCTCTTCTGCAGAGTGAACAGTGGCCTTCTTAGAGCAATGTTGCCTGCTGCCTCAAAGAATCTCTCCTGAGGTTCTGGTCTGATACCTTGGTGGCCCAGAGGGGATTGTACCTGTGTACTGAGATTCAGCAGGGCCTTGCTTGGAGCATATCCCTACCATCCAGGGAATTCCAGCATGGGCTTTGCAGTAAATATATGTCTCAAAACTAAAGATACACGAGAGAGGTAGATAGTGGAGCATTGCAGCAAGGGTACCTGCAGGGATAAACCCAAGTGGGAATAAAGAATACCATGGGTTCAGTACTGAGGGAGGAAAGGAGGAAATGGCTCCACTCTGCTTCCAGTCTCCTCTCGTGCCCCACACTCAGCTCCAAATCCTACTCAAGGGCACAGGACTGCCTAAGTTATGTCCAGGAAGGGAGGAGTCAGGTGAATTCTGGCCACTGTGGCCTCATCAGGATGCTGCAGTAGGTAGGTTGGGGGGCCCAGAGTACAGAGCCAACCACCCAGCAAGGAGAAGGAGCACTATAGCAAGGCAAGAGGAAGCTGCAAGTGGGAAAGAGGTTCCCCTTGTGAGGCAGGCACAACACAGGATGGAAAGATAACAGGCTCAGGTCCTCCTTTGCGGGGGCACCAGATGGCTGAGTGTCCCAGCAAGCTCCTGGGACACTTTCAGGGCCTAGATGCCATCTGCTCCCAGCCCTCCTGCACAGACACAGCTGCAGCGGAGGGGAGAAGGGCCTACAAGGCCTGGACAGGTCTACCCCTCTGATGCATTCTAGTCAGCACTGTGTGTCCAGGGGCAGCCTGGCCAAGGAAATGCCACTGCCTCTTGAGCTTTCAAGGACAAATCCATTCTTGTGCAAAAATACCAATATTTGACAGTCATTCTTGAGCCTGATGGAGACAGGCTGAGAATTCAGTCTGATTGGAGAGAGGGTGAGGAGAAGATCTTTGGGGAAATAAGCTGACAGTTCTACTTGGCTTTCTGTTGTTGTGATAAAACATTATGAACAAAAGCCACCGGGGGAGGGGGTGTGTGGTTATTTCAGTTACAGTCCATCAACAAGGTAAGTCCAGGCAGGAACTGAAGCAGGAGCCTGGAGGCAAGAACTAAAGCAGAGGCCGTGGAGGAACACTGCTTACTGGTCTGCTCTCACCAGTTTGCTCAGCTACTTTCCTTACACAGCTCAGGCCCACCTTCCTGTGGCATCGACCACAGTGGGCTGGGCCCTCCTTATATCAATGAGCAATAAAGAAAATGCCCCACGGACATAGGCACAGGCCAACTTGATCTGGGTAGTTCTTCAACTGAGGTTTCCTCTTCCCAGGTGACTCTAGTATTATATCAAGTTGACAGTTAGAGCTAACTATAACACTGAAGTTATGGACTGGTGGGAGGCATACCAAGGATATGGCCTGGGGGGGGCAGGCTGAGGATACAGCCTATGAGGTATAGGGTAAAGGCAACCCACAGAGAAAGGGAGCAGGGCTGAGCACTTGCTGAAGGCCACTTAGAGTACTGGTCACCAGAGGAAGCCAACTAGGGGACAGAGTTGTCAAAACAAAAGCAAAAACAATAGCTGACAAGTGACAGCTACAGGTACCTCTTCACTGGGGCCCCGCTTGCAGGGGTCTTGCCACTGCTTTCAAATGTCTCCAAAGTGATTTTCACAAGGCTAAGCCAAGTTTCTAACTCACGTGGGCCCCTCCTGAGTCTGTGTTCCCTTATTCCTCTCTGGCAACTGCCCCAGCCCTGACTGAGACTCGAGCAAAGGAGGAGAGAGGAAGCGAGTCACATCTATATGCTCCACTGGCACCATCCACCAGACCCCACTGCTAATCTTGCCCTGGAGCTTGGTTTGGTTTGCCTCTCTTCCCGAGTCTGGAAACAGCCTAGCAAAGTCCAGCAACAACCAAAGACAGATCTTCTAAGTGCCCAGGCACTGGACCCAGATGGCCCTGTACCCTGATGTCCTGCCTAGGAGCCAACAGGAGCCAGTGTGGCCCTCACAGAGAACTTGTCTTGGAGCCTTGGATCCCCTTGGCAGCTAGCTAGGGCCGGCAGCAGCAATAGCTCTATGTACACCTCATGCTTTTCCAGATGTGAGTGGGATCCAGCCAGGGGTGACAGGCTCAGGCGGAGGGGAATCTGAAGACGCAAGTGGAAAAGTATGTGCTGTCCCATCACAACCCTCCAATTTGTCCCCCAGCAGCTGCCAGCTCTGCTGCACCACAGATCTGCGGATTTGGGTCTCCCCTGGCAGCCTGGGGTTGGGATTGCCCCAAAGCCTGCTTGGGCTGGCTCACTTCAATGTGGCTCTGGGGAGTGGCCTCAACTTTCTGGGGATGGGAGGCAGGGATCTGGAAAGAATACACTAATCCTGAACAAGTCCACCCCCACTCATCCTGGCCCATCCTCCTCAGCTAAGCACAGGATGCATGGTACCTATGGGGGGCTGAGCCCAGGACTAGGCAAACCCAGTGCAGATCACTGTGCTCATACCCAGCCCAAGCTGCTGTTGCATCACCAATGGGGAGGTGACATCAGTGCCAACTACCAGTGGCCACAAGCATTCCCTACCTTCCCACAGGGAGTTCTACAATGTTCCCATCCTGTGGATGAAGAGACTGAGGCACCAGGAAGTGCAAGACCCAGAGTCCTCCTCATGCTGGCCCACTACAGTGAGCCAACCCCTAGAAACTCCAGGAGAGAATGAGGCAGGAAAACCTATTGCAGTTGGTGTGACCAGAACATGGGGCACTTGATGGGTCCTTGCCTGGCCTGGCCTCTGAGCTACCAACCCAAGGAGGTCCATCATGGACCAAAGCAGGGAATGTGGCCAGTGACTCACTTCAGGGCTGGACTCTGCCTCTCCGTTCCCATAACCAGTTGGCATCCTTGTCCAAGCAAAATGCCTCTCAGTGTTGGCCTGGAAACTATAAATCTGGCTGGGCCCAAGGCCCACCATTCAGGACTCTAGACAGTCTTGCCTTGTAGTGGAGCAACTGTGGCTACTGTACATGCGCTTCTTGTTAAAGTGGGAGGGAACTGTGCAGCTGCATTTCCCCTTTCCCCTGGGCTTCTAGGGAGCTCAGCAGGCTTCATCTTAGCAGAAGAACCCCTGGGGGGACTTGAATACCTGTTTTATTCAACATAACTGTCACCATCATCAACATGACATCTTCTTCTGAATTATGCTCTTTTTCACTACTAGTATTTCCTATGTGGTAGCACAAGTATTTTGTGGAGGAAAGAAGGTGGGGGTGGGGCAGTGGAAAAGAGGGAAAAGGGGAAATAGAAGAAGGGAGGGAGAAGGAACAAGCAGAGAGAGAGAGAGAGAGAAAAAAAGAAAGCTGGAGAAGGATAAAGAGGAAGATTATGTGCAGTGGATATACCAGACAGTGAACCTGGAAAGAGAAAGGACCCTTTCCTCCTTTTTCTTTATAAAACATTCTCTTGAAGTAAAATGCACACTAGTATTCAAAACTCTAAGGCACATCTCCCCTGGTGGCACTTTTCAGGTCCCCCTGCATGCAAAAGTAGACACTATGGTCCCATCCTCAGAGGAGAAGGCCCAGTCTTGCCCAAGATCCTGTGTCTTCCAGCCTTCTGCTCCAGGCAGGTCTTATCAGATGTGATAGAAAGTGGAGTCAAGCCCAGGTGTCCCTCTCCCTGCCCAGGAGAACCCCGTCCCTAGGTGGTTTCTCTCCAGAGGTTCTTAAAGCTCTGTTCTACCTTTCTCCCCGCTTTCTAAGCAGGGGCACCTTCCAGGCACCTCCCATAGACCTCTGAGGTGATGAATGTAACTGTGGCTGCAGGTAATTACACTCAACACTGGCTGGTGGCTGCTGGCACATTTAATGCTCATGCCAATCCTGAAAGCCTCTTCGGACCAGGACGATTCATGGGGCTCGGGGAGGGGTGGGGGTGGGGGGTTGCCAAGTCAGTGTGCACACAGGTGTAAGAATGCTTAAGCCTGCCCTCAGCAGGCAGCCTGAGACCTAATTCTGGACTTTGCTCCCTGCCATGGAAGGCAGAGAGACTGTCACTCACTGGACATTGAAGGAGGGAGTACCAGCCCTGTTCACCCAGGCATGACTGGCTCAGGGTGAGCACCCCAGTTGCACTTCAAAGACAGCGGTTGTTACATAACAAGTACCTCCTGTTCACTGTACCTCCAGTGGCCTTCCTCAGAGGGCAGTGGTTAGCACATGCCCTCGATTGTTAGACCACTCTTTTCTGCTTCCCTCCCTGCCACCGGCTCCACACTTCTCTGGAGGGTGCCAGGTTCAGCCTTTCTGTCTTCCATCCCTGTTCCCTCCCGAACCTCCAGACCATGCAGGTCCCTCACCTGGACCACTTAGGGCAAAGCCGCCTCCACACCCTGTCCCTGGTACCTGAGGGTTCTCACGGAGATGCAGTACTTCCACATGAGGCCCCACACAGCACCACCATCACCCTTCATGCCTGGATCAGTGAGGTGCAGTGGCTGAGGGGGGCCTTGCCACGGCCCTGGACCCTGGGCCTCCTCCCAGCCAGGGGATGGCTCTTGTCTTGAGCTCTCAGGTCACTTCCTTCTTCATGAGGACAAAAAAAAAAAAAAAAAAAAAAAAAAAAAACAACAGGTCCAAAGACAAGGAGAGGGGAGACCCTGACTCTCCCAGGCCACAGCAGGTTCCTGGCGGAGCTATGCCGGGCTGGCCTCCGTTGCTTCTGGAGGACCTACTGTTGCTCCAGACCCTGGCGGCTGAGCGTCCCTCACACTCCAGACCCCGTGGCTTCAGCACAACCTTGAGCCTGCCGCCTGCCAAGAGACAGGGGGTGGCAGAGGGCCAGGGGAGCAGTGAGTCACTGGGGCGGGACGGAGGGGGCGTCCACTGCGAGGGAAAAGTGGGAGCTCTGGGAGCCCAGGGGCCGCCCTGTGCATCCAGAGGCCAGGGTGGGACTGGAGAGGCAGTACTGAAGGAGGGAGGCTGTGGAGGCAAGGGCGGGCCCACATCCTCCACCAGTCCCCAGAGGCCTAAACCCAACACCGCCCCGTGGCTACAGCCCTGCCCACAGGATTTAGAAGGGTCTGCTCTGCCGCTGGCTCCAGAAGAAGCCTAGATAGAAAGGAAACGAACACCAAACTGGGACTGTGCCTTAGGATAGCAGTCTGCTCCCAAGGACTCCACTGGACCCTGAGAGTTTCCCAGCTCCAGCCAGGCTATGCTGTGTTACACGTCACTAGCTGTGTTCTCTCCTCTCTGGCCTGTGTTCTCCTAACATACAAGAGCTCTAGGAGCCTGGTGCACAGGGAGGAATTCCCAATGGGTATGAGCAAAACCATCTCCTTTTCTCCATAAAGTGGATTTCAATCGCTTTGTCAACCATGTACAGAAACCAAGGCACAGGCCTGTTAAGGGGACTGAGCCTGAGTGCCTGGCACTAGATTCTGAATGCCAACCGACCTTCTACAGAGCCACGGATGAGGCTAGACCCCTCTGGGGAGTGAACCCATGGTAGGGCTGTGCCCCTGGGGTCTTTTCATACTGGGGCCCAGCTGGAGCCCCACCCACCTGACAGCTGCTCAGGGCCTGGCCTAGGGCTGGCAGCTGGGGCTTCCCAGTCAGGGGCCCTTGGGGACAGTGACTCACAGGCTACAGCCCACTGGAGGGCTTTTTTCCACCCACAGCCCCCAGGAAGACCCTAAAGGGCAGGAGGCCCAGGGCCTGTAAATAACTGTTCTGTCCAGTGGGTACCAGAGCACCAAGTCACTGGAGGCTCAGGGGCAGGCAGTGCTCTGCCTCTCTCCCTGTCCCTTGGCTCTCACTTTGTCCTACACATATCACAATCCTGCCTTGATTCCAGCCTGATTCCCATAGCAGAGCTCCAGCGGATGCAGACTGTCCATTCCCCAAACTGAGACCAAACGTTTGATCTGAAAACAAGATGGCTCTCAACAAAGGCCTCCCTGGAGGTTCTGAAAGCCAAAACAAAACAAAACAAAAACCCTCTTCTTTCCACCACAGGAAGCTTCACAAACCATTCTTACAGCCTCTGTATGACAACAGGGCTCCCGGAAAAGCTCTGGCCAGCCTCTGCTGAGCACCAGTAAAGGGAAACTTACTGCCCTTTAAGACTGCCCACCCTGCCGGGTGTGGTGGCGCAAACCTTTAATCCCAGCACTCGGGAGGCAGAGGCAGACGGATTTCTGAGTTCGAGGCCAGCCTGGTCTACAGAATGAGTTCCAGGACAGCCAGGACAGAGAAACCCTGTCTCGAAAAAAACAAAAACAAACAAACAAACAAACAAACAAAGACTGCCCACCCTATAATGAGCCCCTGACCTAAGGGAGCTAAGACAGAGCTCATTGGCTCTTCTCAGCCACACTCTCAACAGCACACGCAGCTTGTTGGGAATGCTCTACAGCTGAGTTTTCTCAGGGCCTTGTGGGATAGGGACTTTTGTTTTTGCTTTCTCTGTCTTCCACCTGGGCACCTGTCTCTGTAGTGCACCACCTGTGGGCTCTTGGGTTAATATAACTAACCAACACATCTCCTCCCTCACCTCCCACCCCTCCCCTTCCCCTTCCATTTATCACCAATCAATGTGTTCTTCATCTGTTGATTTTCCCTTCTATCCATTTCTTCATGTACCTCTCCCCTCTCTTCTTTCTTTCCCTTCTTTCTACCATCCATTCATCTATCCATCATCCTCTCATCAATCCATCCTCCATCTACTCATCCATCGTCCCTCTCCATGCAGTATCCATCTACCCACCCATCATTCTCCCATCCTCCATCCACCAATCATCCTCTTATTCACCCATTACCCACCTATCAATCACCTGCTCACCTATCCATCGGATCATCCTCTATCCATACATCTACCTACTCTCTATCTGTCCATCAATGTATCCATCCTCCATCAATCCATCCACCTATCCTCCATCCATCACCCTCCCATCCATATACCCAACCTCCACTTATCTATCGTCCATCCATCTATCACTCTCTCACCCATCCCTTGATCCATCACCTCCCTCTCTCCTTTGCCCCAGGACAGCCTCTGGTCCTCACACTGACCGAAAACAAAGGATGTCAAGTGCCACAGCAGCTTGCTCTTCCTTGCTGAGCTTCCTCCCAGCCTCCTTATCAGAACTCCATGTCTCATACGGTCCCCAGGTTGGTATCCATAGCTAGGAAGAGTTGTGTCTGACAAATTTGAGGCCCTGTGTTGCCCGGATTGCATGTTAGTCTTGACTTCCCTGTGACTACTAGCTTCTTAGCTCAGCCACAGATGCTCTGGTCCTGGGTTTACTTAACACCATGGATACTAGTCACTAGCTGGGGTACAGCTCTTAGTTACCTGTACCTTATATACCTGCTCTGTAGCAGATGCCAGCCAGAGTAGCTACCTGCAGGACAGTGCAGGAAGCATTTTGTGCCCAAGAGCTAGTCAGACAGAGGATATTGTCAGGTACCAGAGGCCAGAATCCTGTGGAGGGCTGACATCAATACCCTTAGAAGCTTGGGTCCCACTGCATTCTTCTTTATATTTTGTTCTCCTCTTACCATGAGTTCCACATCTGCACACTTTATAGCCAGTAATCTAGGCCTAGAATGGGCATGGCTTCCCAAGGCCACTACCTCCCCAGTTTCTCTGAAGGCTGCTGGGGGTGGGGGGGTAGGGGATGCAGGACACTATTTAAGGAGCTAAAAGTATCTGGGGGCAGTCTGGCTGAGACTGTAGACAGAGAGGAACTTAGTAGGTTGATCAGAAGGGGCAAACTCAAAAGCACATTTTATACCTCTGTGGAGGGGCTATCTTTCTTCCTTCCTATTTGTTGGGGATGGTCCTGGCACATGCTTTGCCACTGAACTCCAACTACAAACCTATGGACACTACTCTTGTCCAGTCTGGGTCAGAAGTTCCTTTTGCATCCATAAACATCTATCTCTCTGTGCTAGGGAACTGTGCAGTACAGCAGCTGTCACAGGGAGCACACAGTAGCATGATCTGTGGCATGCTGGGTTCCCTGACCATCTCCATAATTGCCTTCCTTGTGTTCTTCAGCCTGGACGGTTGGTAACAGTTTCTCTCCCCCCACCCTCACACACACACACACACACACACACACACACACACACACACATACACACACACACACAGAGTGTGAGAAAGGGACTCAGGGATTGTGTGTACTCTACTAGGTGGTACCCTAGCCCAGGCATGTTAGGGAGGAAACTGAAGGGCACACACTAAGATATCTTGACCACAGATGCCACCCCTGCCCTGCAGAAGCTTGTCCCTGGGAACAGGACAGACTCTTTACTCATCTTTGACTTCCTTGTCCATATCTGAGGTACTTCACCTATCTGCACCTCAGTTTGCCCTCACTGATGTGTGGGAGCAGGAATCCCACCATCCTGGTCACAGGACCACAGAGAGCAATATAGAACTGAGTGACCTTTGGGATGTGAGGTAACCTCTCACTGTTATGGTCCAGGGCAATGTGGGCTGGGATGGAGTGTGCTCCATGAGAATCAGTTTTTACAGGTGATTGAAGATTGAGGGTGGGTGGTACTCTGGAAGGAGTGCTCCCTCCATCCTCCAAAGAGGCATAAGGAGTCACAACACAGTGCGAGACAGGGAAGGAGGGCAGGTCTGCATGGAAACTCTGTGGAGAGCTGTCCTCACCCTCAACCCTGACTCACATGGCCTGTGGGCTTACCACCACCCAGGCACAGAAAACATTCCATTTGTTCCCTGAGGGATGGTCACCACTAGGAACTGAGCCTCTTAAGGGCAGGTTTTGGCTCAGGGATCATACACATTAGTAGGAAGAAACCAAGCCAGGAAGATGATGGGTAAGCATCCTGCTTAGAGGTGAGTTTTAGGTGTAGACAATAAACCCTCATTTCAATTCACAGGTCTAGTGAGCCCATAGTGAGATAATAAACATCTAAGCTGATCACCTGAATTCTCTGCAGTTTCTTGTCCTTTAAGACCTGGGTGCCATCCCCATGCCACCCCACTAGGAAGCCATCTCTGATAGTTCCAGCTCTATAGAATGCCTGGAGGCCCTTCTGTGCCACTGCACAACTGAAAATGCTGGGCTGAGATTGCTGAGGGTAAAGAGGGGGTTCTGCTCCAGGTCTTCTTGTCCCAGCACAGCAGGTAGCCTAGAGCAGTGACTAATGAGTAAGGAACAGATGAATTAATGAATGAGCAGTTCTCTCACTTGATCCCTCTGTCTTTCATTTTGCCAGTGAGGACACTGAAATCCAGAGAGGGGACATGACCTGCCTAGCATGGATCCAGGGTGGGGTCTGAAGCCAGGGCCTATGCACCATCTGGGTAGGCTATTTTCCAGCTGTTCCCAGGGGCCAGACAGGCAGGAAGTTTGAGGACAATTACATGGTCAGATGGAGTTTTGTTACTGGGAGGAGGGGGGACGGCACAGACAGCCATGAGCATCTGAGGGAGCGAATCCTGGGCCATGGTCACTTAGTAACTTGGTAACAGAACCTCTACCTGGTGTCAGGACAGAACCAGAGACCAGGACCAACTGGACACACCAGCAGCTGGAACCTGGTAGGCATGAGCCACCAGGGGAAACAAGAGCTATATCTCCTCTGGTTCTCTCTATCTTCTGTAAAGGGAAATAAGGCATCCTAAGCAACACAAGCCCTAGCCCAACTTTTCTCTGCTAGGTGTGGAAGAAGAGAGGCTCAGAGAGGTACTTTGACTTGCCCACGGTCATATAGCAAGGACGCTGCAGATGTAGTTGCTGGCAGAGTCCTGGGTCTGAGACCTTGATCCTGTCATGCTGCTGAGCTATACAGCCACGAGATCCTCAGAGCCTCTTCTCCACTGGATCTTCACCCACAAAACAAGGAGAAAGATGAATCCAGGGACCTTGTGGGAACCAAGGCAATAAAAGGAACTGAGGCATGAACATCCTTCTTAAGGTGAATTAGGGAATTCAGACTCTAAAGCCTGCCCCTCCCTACCCATGCAGCTCTTTGAAACTCCAAGGAATTGAATCCTGGCCATGCCAGTGGTAACAGTGAAGCCTCTCTCCCTGTGAGAACTCTCTCCTTGCTCACTGTAGCCAGTGTTCTGTGCCATAAGCTCATGTGTCACAGTCCATGCTAAAATTGGCTCTACTACTTTGCTATAGAGCACAGAGACTATGGTGTAAAGAGGTCTGGACACATGCACAGGTTATTCAAATAGTACATCTAAGATTGAGCCTAAAAATTTGGCTCTAAAATAGCCACTATGCAAAATGGCTTTCTAGACACCATAGAAGTCTTTCTCGGTGTCTGCCCTAACCTGTCTTGTTGCCAGCACTCCACAGCCCACACACAGGTAAGAGAGAAAAACCACTCTTCTGGTCCTGATCTGAGCTGAGAGATCTAAATTCTTTGGCCCCTAGAATGACTCCATGGGACATACAAGTCAAAGGACCCAAACAGGAACCAACTTTAGGAGTGTGTGTGTGTGTGTGTGTGTGTGTGTCTGTCTGTCTGTCTGTCTGTCTGTCTGTCTGTACTTATGTATGTGCAATTCCCTAAGAGGGCTGCTGCATCCTTCCTAGGACTTTATCTCCTTTCTGGCACCCCTGCCTTCTGTTTCTCCCATCCAATTCTCTGTTACACACACATACACACACACACACACACACACACACACACACACACACACACACACACACACATACTTATTCAGGCCAGCTGGCTGAGGCTCAGGAGAGACTGGGCTCTCTCCTGTTGGCTGGAGCTAGCCACACTGAAAGACAGAGTAAAGGACGTTTATGGAAGATGATCTGCCAATCCTGAAGGTGGGATGTGCTGAAGGTAGGTGGCAACATTTAAGGATCAAGGGGGGAAAAAAGGCATGGCAGCTGAAGCCTGGAATCTGGGCACCCACAAGACTGGCAGGCACACCTTTGCAAGTTCAAGGCCAGCCTTGGCTACACATTGAGTTCCATGTCGGTCTGGGAGAAGGCAGGGACAAGGAAAAGTGGAGAGGAGAGGGGAGGGCAAGGGAGGAGAGATAAGGAGACCAGAGGAGAACCATGTGTGCTCCCACCACCTGATCAGAATGAACAAAAGTCACAGTGACAGTGGAGACATTTCAGAGATGAATTAGAAAGTAGACCAAAACAAAAACAAACAGACAACAAAGTTGTGTGGTGTGAGTGGGGAGACACTGGTATGGTGAGCCATGCAGGTAGCTGTCTGCCTTGCTTTGGAGACCTGTGCAGACCCTTACATGCAGCTTCCAAGTTGCAGCAATGAAATTAACAACAGTACACAGAGTGGCAAGGGAGCTGCCCTTCCCAACTGAACAAGTTTGTGTTAAAAAGAAACTTTACCTCCCTCCTCTCAGTGGAAAAACTCGTGTCCTTGCTGCAAGTAGAAGGTTACCATGAAAACTAGAAGGCACTACTGAGTTTCAGCAAATACATTTCCTGCCAGCAGGCTACTGACTTGACTATGGTCACCTCCATGTGCCTCGGACTTCCCTGACTGTGCCATCTCCGTGTGCTGCTGACTTCCCTGACCATGACACCTCCATGTGCTGCTGACAGTCCAACCACAGCCACCTCCTCACAGCACTCACTGCCTATAGGTAAGGCCACACACCTTCTGCTGACCAGAGAGCAGCAATGAGCCTGAGGTGGGGGATAGGATCATCCTAACCTGGCTCAGGAGCCTGAAGTGGCCCTGGTAGGCAGCTGAGAGGGGCTTAGTGGGGAACTCCTCAGTATAGTAGGACACATGGTGAGTGTGGGGCCAGAGTCCAGGCTGGTTATTCCATACTTCTGGAGCTAACCTCAGGAAGCAGTAGACAAAAGTCACAGGTGCTAAGTAAGCAAGTTAGGTAATGTGTCAGGGTAGATAGAGAAGGCAACCAGGAAAACAAAGCAGGGTGATGTAGAAGGGGGTGGACAGGATGACAAGGGAGGCACTGAACTGAGGCCTGAGGGAGAGGAGGTATGAGGTACCAGGCTCCTGTTATGTCTAGAATAAGAGCAGGTGCCACTGGCCCCTGGAGCTCTATTCTTTGCTATGAGTTTCATTAAGTATAGTTTTGGGAAAGTTGCATAAAAGCTTGGGACTAAGCTTAGCTCTGGGGCACTTTCTTGTGGCTCTCCCTGGGCAGTCTTCTAGCCATACACTTTAGCAGGGAACTTTGACACACATACACACACAAACACACACAAGCATATATACTCTCAACCGTTTGAAAGTAAGTCAGCCACCAAGACACCACAGCTGTGGAATGTCTTTCATACAGCAAAGGCATGCTAGGACACAATCACTGCAGGACATCTCTACTGGTTCAGGGAGACCAGCTTCTCTTCAGGTCTCAGGAAAGCTGCCAGCTGACCTAGTGACCCTGACCCCCATTTCTGACTTGTCTACCATGCACACAAACATTAAAGGCAGCATGCATTTCCAGAGTGGCCTTCCAAGGAGAACAGTCAGGTGATCATTATTGGGATGGACAGCCTTACACAGGGGACCCTACTTGTGTACTTTGTCTTTCTCGTCCTGCAGGACACAGATAGGTCAGTTCAAGGCCAGCAAAAAGGTGAGGTGGGGCCACAGTGGAGCCTGGTATATAAGGAAAATGTGCACACCCCTATAGACCAAGCACCCAGACACCACATCTTTCTATCATGCATCACTGTACTATACATTCCTCTATACTGTGCACACCTAGGTACCATATACCCTTATGTACTACATACCTATACATACTATGTATTTCTATACAACACTCACCAAGATGCCTCTCATGCTCTGAGCCAAGGGAAGTGAATTTGTGAAGTGTACAGCCTACACTATGGATCTGCTCACAAGTCACTACCAGCCCTGCAGGCACACGAGGCCCTCAGGCCTGGACACTACGGCCTCTTCAACTGTTCCCATTACACAATGATAGGGTGGTGAGACGAGCCACAGCTTGTGCTTGCTTCAAGCCACAGCATTGTTTATTTGGTGGTTGGGTATTTTGGCATCCTCCTTAATTCCATGTTTGGGTGAATGTTCCACCACCTCCCTGATGCTTCCACACACAGAGCACGTGGACTCTGTACTGATTGGGTCTGTACACGTGCCCTGTGCTCCACAGCCTCAGGATAAGCTAGAGATGGGATCTCATGCCCACTTCACAGAATAAGAAGGAAGCCCAGGACTGGTTTAGAAGGACTGTACTATGGTTTGAATATGTTTCCCAGGTTAATGTCTCATCTCCAGAGCAATAGTGTTGGGGGCTAGAAGAAGTGATGTGGTCCCGCAGGCCCAGCCCCTCAATGGAGCACACTATCATCCTGGGGGCAGGGTGTCTTGGGAGTGTGTTCCTGAGAAAAAGATGAGCCCCACTCTCAGGCTTCCCTGCCTGCCTATTGTCTGCCATGAGGTAGGTACTTGATGTGACCCCTCAAACTTGGGCTTTTCTCTTTTCAGAAGTGTCAGAGGTGAGGCTCTATTCTTCATAAATGATCCTGCTCAAGCACAGCTGTGGTTGACATGAGAAACTCCTTTTCTCTGAGTTCTACCGAAGTTCAAACCAAGGTGCCAGTGGGGCTGGTATAATGACCCTGGACTGTCTACAAATATAGGAGAGAGTTCCTCAATTTGTAGACAGTCCAGGATCATTATATCTATATGCATATGTATACGTCTGTATCCTTGTGTATGTATGTATACATATATTTATCTATGTATCTATGTATCTATCGATGTATCTGTGTATCTATGTATCTATCTAATCTACCCTCTGACCTACTCACAGGATTTCAAAGCTGGTAAGTACAGACCCCAGAGTCCATGTTTCAGTCAGCATCTAAAGGCAGGGAAATGATGGCATCCCAGCTGATGAGCAGGCAGGCAAGAGTCCCCTTTACTGAACCTTGTCTATTAAGGTCTCCAACTGACACGGCAAAGCTATGGAATAAGAAAGGCCGCCTGCTGTTTTTGACCCACAGATCAGATACTAACTTCATGCAATGTGCCCTTGAAGGCTCCTCTGAATGCTTCTAATGTAACCTTCTGGCACCTGCGGCCCAGTGCAGTGGGCACAGCCAACCCTCTCAGCAGCATACCCCTTGTGCATCTGTGCCAAGTTTCCTTCTATAAGGAGATGGACTGGAGTCCATCCTCATCACTCCATCTTACCTTAACACCCTTAAAGACTGGATTTCCAAACCAGGTCACACTCTGAAGGAGCTGGGGTTATAACTCCAATACAAGAAGTTAGGAGGATGACAATTCAACACATAGTAGGCCCACAACAGGGACAGGGTTCTCCTTTTCTGTACCAGCTGGACATCTGCGCTGGCACGATCTTCCTGCTGCTCAGTTTAGCAGTGAGCAAAGGCAACAAGTGTCTCATGGTAATTCAGGGAGGTCTTGGCTAGCAACAAAGCCCCCATGCATCCGATCTCCCTGAATTCAATACTACCTTTCCACCTCACTACCACAGGAAAATTGCCAACACAGAAGACAGTGCCAGAGCCTGGCCTGGTCCACAGTGCCTCAGCCCATGGGCTGGTTCCACATATTGGGTAAGGTGATAAGGTTAGAGAGGCCATGATTCCCTTGAGTCCCTAGAGGACATGGGTTCCTCTCTCTACCCTTGCCTATTTTCTATTCCTTTACCAGGCTGGAGCTGTGCCAGCACAGCATTTCCCAGTCCATAGCAGTTTAGCCAAATTGACTCTCTGCTGAATTCCCACCTGCCTACCTCCTCCTCTGACACACATTGGCCAGAAGTCTGGCCAAAGTGCCTGGAGTGAGAGGGCAGCTGGCCAGAGCCTGAAACACTGCACACTGCCCTGCAGCAGATGTCTTTTGCAGAGACCCACTTCAGCACTAGAGAGCAGATACTGGGTATCTGGAGGCTGCTTCCTGCTTTTCTGTTCCTGTGCATGAGTGGTGGGATCACTGCCTGAGCACCCATAATCAAACTGTCCTGAGACTTAACCACCCAAGTGGAGGGATGTGCAGGCCTTGTCCAGAGCTGTGAGCCTGCATTTAGGTATCCAGAGTGAAGTTTCCCTGCCCTGGTTCCCAAACCAATTTTCCAACTTCCTGCTGAGACCCTGAACTCCCAAGTGGCTCCGTGACCCTCTGTTCCCTTGCCTGTGGCCTTTTTTTCCCTTGCTTTCTTTGAGTGCTCTCTCTCTCTCTCTCTCTCTCTCTCTCTCTCTCTCTCTTCCCCCATCCCTCCATCCCTTCTTTATCGTCACTCTCCCTTTATTTCTTTGAGACACAGTTTTCCTGTGTAGCTCTGGCTATCTTAGAACTTGCTGTGTGAACCAGGTTGGCCTCAAACTCAGAGATCCACCTGCCTCTGCCTCCCAGAGCTGAGATTAAAGATGTGCACCACCATACCTGGTGTCTGTGGCTTTCTTCATAGCCCTAGCAATGTTCACACCCTTGTTCTCAAATCCTTCCCCAGAACACACTGCCTTTCCTTGTGAGCCTGGTAAGTCCTCTCCCAGCTCCCAGCTCTGCAGTATAACTCAGCCTCTTCCCTTTCTTGGAGAAGTGATTTCTCTCCTCAGTAATCACCTTGGTCTGAACTTAGAACCTCACTGATAAGAGCGCCTGCATTTGCTGAGGACCAACTGGGTCTCGGGTACCCATTCCCTTTCTCTCAGCCAGCAACTTTCCTAAGCTCATTTCAGCTTAGGGACCTGGACATCACGGGAAGAAAGTGGCTTGCTGTTATCACCATGGTTGTCTCAGTTTCCAAATATTCCCAACACCTGCATCTTACCACATAGGCTCCACAAGAGCCCTGATCCAGGCCAGGAGATGCAGAGTGTCAATACCCTCCCACAGTGGGCAGGACCTTGTGACAGTGCAATGTGATGCAGGTGTTTTCTGAGGTCTGGACACACAAGGTAACAAAGGTCCTACTGGTCCTTCCTCTCAGTCACCCTGTTGTACCACTTTCTAAGGCAGTGGTTTTCAACCTCCTTAATGCTGCAACCCTTTAATACTTCTTAATTCTTAATGTTGTCATCACCCCCAACCATAAAATTATTTTTGTTGCTAATTCATAACTGTAATTTTGTTACTGTTAGAATTATAATGTAAATATTTTTGAAGATAGAGGTTTGCCAAAGGGGTTGTGAACCACAGGTTGAAGACCAACCAATGCTCTAAGGTTGAGGAAGCCTGGATCACAGGGAGAGAACCAAATAGGCAAGATAGGGGTGGGGATGAGGTCAGAGGTGCTTCTAGGAATCCAACCCCAGGCCTCAAGATATGCCAGGGGACAGTAAATAGAGAAATCTCTGCTCAAAAGAAAAGAACCATCGGTTAAAACCACTAGGTTCTGCATTCATTTGTTATATAGCCACAGCAACTACAATATTACAGTGATCCAGGAAGTGTTAATTGGCACTGGGTCATGAGTAGACTGGGTAAGCTGATGGCATGCTATCTCTGTGGCATCAGGAAAAAAAATCTCTCTGGTCTCAATCTTCCTTCTGGTCTGAAATATGGGGAACCAACCACATTGCTTCCCTTTTCTTTCTGATGGGTTTGGGGTGGAAGCAAATAAAATTTACTTCAGAAACAGAAATTTATCTTACTTTTTTCTTGTCAGTTTTTAAAAATTTATATGTGTATGTGTGTCCAGGTGTACACATGTGTGCATCTGTTTGTCTGCATGTATATATGTGTCTAATAGGATGAATGAGAATGGCTTCCATACGTTCATATATTTGAATGCTTGCTCTCTAGTTGGTAGAACTATTTTGGGAAGGATCAGGAGGTGTGGTCTTGGAGAAGATATGCAACTGAGGGTGGATATTGAGGTTTCAAAAGCCCACACCAGGCCCAGTCCGACTCTCTCTGCTCCCAATTAAAAGATAAGATGTAAGCTCTCAGCTACCACTTCAGCACCATGCCTGACTGCCTGCTACCTTACTCCTAGCTAGGATGGTCATGGATTTACCCTCTACAACTATAAGTAGGTTGCTAGTTAAATGCTTTCTTTTGTAAGTTGCCTTGATATTGATCTCTCTTCACAGCAATGATAATAAGGCTGTCTGTGTGTATGTGTACACCATTGCCTATGGATTCCAAGATTACTTGGAGCTGGAGTAATCAGTTATTGTGAGCCTCCCAACATAGGTGCTTGGCACCTAACTCAGGTTTTCTACAAGAGCAACAAGGACCCTTAACAGCCAAGACACCTCTCTAGGCTCCCTTTGCGTGTGTGTGTGTTCCTCACCCACTCACTTGCCATGAAGTTCTGGGCATGGAACCTTGGCCTCGGGCAAGCTAGGCAAGCTCTCTGCCATCGAGCCACAAGTTCAACCCAGCAGTATTCACTAGACAGGATGTCACTCATTGAGGCAGCACAAACCCTTAACACCTACATCTCAGTGATGGAGAGGGTTGTTTGTTTGTTTGTTTGTTTGTTTGTTTTACCATCAATCCATGCAAGACTGCATGGATTCTCATAAGCCTGCAGAGCCCTACTCCTGATAGACAAGACCTGAGACCTGGTGAGCAGCAAGTGCTTATATCCCCTCAAAGCCCTGTCAGACCCCTTTCTAATCCATGCCCCCAGGAGCCCTCTGAGCCCATGGTTGGGGAGCAACCTTACAAGTTAGTGTTCTGACTTGTAAAACTCAGGCCTCAGGAAGTAAGTAAACAACAACTGATATGTTGTGAGCTGGTTCCACTAACCACCATGTTTGGAGGATAGGGTATAAGGCCAGTATGTAACAGGGTAGAGGCCCCTGATGTCCCTCTCCTGGGAAACTGGAATCCCATAGTAGAAGCTTAGATGAGTGACATTACACCACACCGCCGAATGCTGAGAGCCCCGGAGGCAACTCCACACCACTGACACACCTCTTCGTCTCACTCTTCCTCTTAGCTTTTACAATAAAAACATCACAAGGCTTCTAATACTCTGCTTAGCAAGAATATGGAGCTAATGTTCACCCACATGCTGTCACAACCTCTTTAGAAAATGACCTTGCTAAGCCCAGGAGAATTGAAGGCTCTCACACACTACCCTGTACACATCCACAGGAATGCCACAGCTCAAGAGCTAGGAAGCACAAGAAAGAATGAATCACTGCCCTGACTATAACTTTGAACATGCAGCTATTTATGTAACGGAATCCAATACACCAACACAGATGAATGGAGGAGGACCATGCACAGCAACATGATGAATCTCACTAGTGATGTGTTGAATGAATGGGTTGGGGTTGGAACTCAGTGGTAGAATACTTGCCTGGTGTGTTTGAAGAATTTTTCTCCCTAGTATTGAATAAATAAACCTTAAAAGACTGAATGCACAAAGCAAGTTGCAATGTTCTTTTGCTTTTTGGTTTTTTTTTTTTTTGGTTTTGGTTTTGTTTTTTTAAAGACAAGGTCTCCCTACATAGCCCTGGCTGGCTTTGAACTAACAGATAGACCCGCCTCTGCCTCTACCTCTCAAGTGCTGTGACTTGAACTCACCTCCACACCTCACAACTAAGAGTGACTTGCGTACCCACATTCAGTGGTACTGTTCATAACACCCAAGGCAGGAGCAACTGCAGTGTCCCCCCGCCCCCAATATAGAAGGAAAATAGGGTAGAAACTTCCAGTAGATTAAGCTTTAGAAAGGAAGGCAGCTGTGGTCCATGTTAAGACTGCAGAGAGACCTTGGAGGCAGTATACCAAATGAAACAAGAAGTCCCTCAAGGACAAATACTTGAGGTGGTGACCCTAGAAATAGAAAGTAGCACTGTGGGGCTACGGGGAGTGAGGATCAGTGTTTAATGGGGACAGAATTTTGATTTGTGAAATTGGGAACATTCTAGAGGTGGGTGATGGGGAGTGGTTGCACAAGTGTGAATATATTTCCACAGGGCACAGTGAATTGGTTACCATGGTGGCTTTTTACAGGGCTCAATGGTGCACATCTGTGTTCCTAGCAATTGAAGACTGAAGCAGGAGGGTGTTTGAACCCAGTTCAGAGCCAGCTCTGACAGCATAATAAAATAATGAATCTGTTTGTTTGTTTGTTTTTGAGACAGCGTCTCACCATGTAGCTCTGGCTGACCTGGAACTATGGAGGCCAGGCTACCTCTAACTCACAGAGATATGCCTGCCTCTGCCTCTGTACTGGAATCAAAGCAGGCTTTATGTTACATATTTTACCACAAAATATTTAAAGCAAATTGCAGAATATCCTGTTATATATTTCAAGTTGAAAATGTGGAAACCCATCTTATGTATTAGCAAAGTCACCAAGCTGTACCTGGAAATACAGGCTCCTAACATGAGGTTCCGTTGGGCTCTGGGTCTAGGATGTAGGCAGGATGAGACTTGAGAGGCTGCACAGGGCCATCCTATGCCAGAGGACAGAAAGGTCTTTTCCTTGTTTTCTCTGTATCTGGTTTATTTCGTTAACAATGCCCCAGATGCTCATCTCATGGAAGAAGTGTCTGCAGCTTCCTACCCACAGCAGCAAAAAATCAGAGGCATTCCTCAACAGTTCAATACGATTTCTAGTTAAAGAAGTCACAAGTTCCAACCAGACCCAGCCACTGGCGGGGCTCCAGAATCAGTCTACATTAACTTACGACCACTAATGAAGAATAATTAACAGCTTCAAGGGAGCCTGGCACACCCTGTGTTTAGAAGTGGTTAATTATGCATTGTCTGCACAACACCCTTTTCATACTCTTTAAGTTTTGGGTCGCAGTTTTAAACAAGGAAATATGGCATCAGGCGAAAAGCCAAGTGGCTGTGCTCAAAGCCTCTGTGAGGAGAGCCCCTGGGGCTGCATAGCCACTTGCTAAACCTCACCAGATACAGAGCCTCTGGCACTTTTGCGCACTTTTCCAGAGTCCCCAAACTGCTGCTAAAGGGGGGTGGGTAGCAGACCTGGTCACCTTAGAGAGTGCCCAGTAGAGCATCAGAGAATGAGAAAGAGACTTCCTGAAGCTCCTGGCCAAACAGGAGCTGACTGCATCCAAAGTTCCTGTCCATGTCCATGATATACCATCATGGTTGTGGGGAGCAGTGGATGGAAAAAGGACAAGCCCCTGCTATGGGCATGGTGCTCACCACAGTGGATAGCCACCAGCACTTGGTGAGCAGCACAGTAGCTTCTCTGGCCCTGTTTACCTTATGACTATACTCTTAATTAGCCTTGTAACTACAGCCAAAGTATATCCCCCTGTGTCTCAGTTTTTTAACCTAGAAAGTGGGATGTGCTCACCTCTCTCTGCTCAGGTCAGTGCCTTCAATGGAGAGTCACAGGCAGCAGGTGTCAGAGCCTCAGCAATTATATCACTATCCTGCCTTTCTTTGTAGCCAACTCCCCAATGCTTCCTCCTCACCTTTGGATAGTCTAAATAAACAAGTACTGTCCACTGCCGGCAACCAAATCCAGTGTCTACCCCCAGGCATCATTCAGACATCATCACCAACAGTAAGCCTTCCCAGCTCCTCCTGGAGGCCTCCTTCATGCTGCAGAGTCTTGTAGCTGTCCATTCCTGCCTCAGCTTTCAGGCTTGTTAGTGGGTCTCCCTTGGCAGGCTGGGAGCCCTGAAGGAAAGGGCATATGCTCTGAAGAAGAACCTGCCACGTGGATAGGTGGGAGGGGCTGCTGTTGGCTTGGTCTTTTACTCTTGGACCATGTGGCCCTTAGTGCAAACCTGAGTTCGACATAGCCAAGGTCCTTAGTGGGCTCTCCAGTGATTACAGCACAACATCCAGCCTTGATGACGTCATGTGGCTTTTCTCATGTCCTGAAGACCCTCAGTTCTTTCAAAGTCCTTAGGTTTGACCTGTGTTTTGCTAGCAAAGCCCTTCAGACATGCCCCCCCCCCCCCCCCTGTAAGAGTTCACTTCTGGAAGGTCCACTCAGACACAGACACTCTGTTCTGCCAAGGCTCTGATCACATGCCTTCTACAGCTGACAGAATCTGCTCCTCTTCTTCTCATGGTCTGAAGCTATAGATAACTGAAAAAGTCTGTCTCAGAACAGAGAGACCTGAGTTTTAATCCCCAGGCCACACGGACACAGCTCTGTGTTTGTGTCTCACTTATCTCAGCTTCACGAAGGGCTGTACTGTTTTTTTTTTTTTGGGGGTGGGGGTGGGGGTGGGGCTGAGATTAACAACAGTATAATGCTCCACCCTCATTCTAAGACTCAAGCACAGGTGTTCCTGGGCACACAGGGCATTCGGTTCTGGAGGGACACACATAACCTAAGAGACAAAAGTCTCTCCAGCTGTATGTACTGTGTGTGCTGAGACCCTGATGCAAGCACCTACAGCTCATGTGGCTGGAGTAATCAGATGCAGGACGGGCCTCACTGCTTGGCACTCCCCCAAGTATGGAGACTTCCTTTCTATAGTGGCTGTGGGACCCTCAGCATCCTCTTCCAAGAAAGCCCTCTAGGAGTGGAAAGCAAAGCTTCCACACTTTCCCAGAACTGCATGCATACTAATGGCCATGAACTTCACAGAGTGTGAGATCAGGAAAAAGTAATTCCCCCCAGAGTGGATGAAATAGTTTGTTTCTTGAAGTTTGTAATTACAACCATTCAGATGTCCCTGCCATGACCACATGGCACTCTACTGCAGGACACAGCACGAATAACTTGAGCAGAGTGTACATGGAGACCACACACACACATACACACACACACCCCATTTAAATACTTTATATATACTTTCCAAAGATATAAAGACTCATAACCCCCCACACACATACTCATAGACATTCTCATACATTTATCCACTCATACACACACACACACACACACACACACACACACACACACAGGCTTTCAGCCCCTGCAGTCCTTGTCAATGTGGGAAGCAACACTCAAATCCCACTTATTACAGCTGTCAGGTCCAACTTCCTGCTGATGGGGAAATGGGCTCAAAAAAAAAAAAAAAAAAAAAAAAGTGGCCTGTCCCAGGTGGTACTTGGAGGAAAGATGCTCAATTTCAGTCCTCTGACCTCAGGGTCAGGTGGTCCCCAGTCTGCCATCCCAGATCTGTGCTGAGTGGTGGAATCAACCAATTCACTTGTCATAGTAACTCTTTTACTGGAAGAAGTGTGACTATAGGCCAGGGCTACATTGTTGCCTTCTTGGAAGCCAGACCTATTCAGCACCTCAGTGGCTCCCTGGGTTGACACAGCAGCAAGAATTACGCAGCAGTGCTATACTCTAGCATGCCCAAGGAACCATGCCTTTGCAGAACCCCTTCTAGTAGCAGCCTGGAGGGAGAGGAAGGATTGTTAAGCCAAGTTGCACAGTGGACCACACTAAGTGCCACCAGCATTCCTAGCCAGTGTGGGGACCCTGAGCTGAAATAGGACAGTCATATAGCTGGGCAGACTTCGGGCTGAACTTTCTTTCTTGATCCCATTGCCCTCAAGGCCTAGGTCCTCTGCAGAGGGGGATCTGCTTACCTTTTATAGGCCCCATGCAACGGCTGCAGGCACAGGAACTGCCAGTAATCCAGGCAAAAGGCCTTGAACTTGAGCATTTTCACTTTCCAGTCTCTAGTGGACTGCAGTGGTGTCTCCAGAGAGACACAGCAAGGGGCTGCTAGGAGGTGGAGGCCTGGCCGCTGGTCCCTGCCGCGGCCCCCACTCACATGGCCCAGCCTTGCCTAGTACAGCTCACACAGTGCGCGCCTCCAATACAAAGAGCAGCCAGCACAAAAGCCTGCAGCTCATCCGCGTGCACGCTCTCACCGGGCAGGCTCACGCTGCTGCTGTCTCTGGTGCCCAGTGCTTCTGGGGGCTCTCTTGGGGGTCCCCAAGGCAAACCAGGGCATCCCTGGTTATGCTGAACTGTGGGGGACCCCAGCCCATCTTCCTGAGGAGCCTGTGAGTGATGGCTTCTGCAGCTGCTCTGCCAGCTCTTTTTCCAACTAAGCCGGGGTTCTGATTGTGAGCCAGTGTCCACCCACCTGCTTTGACTGAGTGGCAGGGACAGGGCAGGCTGGGAGGTGGGAGCGGAGGGGGGAGCAGGGAGGGGTCCAGGTGACAGACAGACACTTGCCTCCGCTGCCAGATAAATTATGTGTGGAGGAATCCTGGCCTGGCCTGCAAGACTGAAAACTCACCACGTAGCCACATGGTGCTTGCGGTGGGGGTAACTGGGCTCTGAGAGGCAATAGGAAAGACTGACAAGGCCGCCAGCTCCGTTGCCCAGGCGACAGGAACACATTGATAAAATCTAAAATGGAACCGCAATGACAGCTGCTCATTGGCTGCTAGAAGAGACTCCTGCAGCTAATGAGGGAGGGTGGGAGGGCAGTGGCTGGGCTGAGGGGCCTTGGCCAAACAGGGCATTGTTTCCCAGGCTGAGTCTGGGACTCTGTGGGCCATAAGGCCTGGTAGATACAGGCTAGAAGCAGAATCCATCCTCTGTCTGTCTCCTTTCCTGTCCTTTGGTTGGTTGACTAGCTTCTATATCAACTTCAGTGACCCATTCCTCACATACCAGCCAGTGACATTAATGCATCATTTTGTTTCCAGACACCAACGTGATGCCCACCCCACCCCACCCCCACTCCCTGTCCTGCTGCACTCAGAATAAAGGCAGGGCTCCTTACCAAGCAACTGTTGGACACTCTGCTAGTGGTCTGACCTCTCTGGTACCTGGACACAGAGCCTACCTGTCCCCCTGTCCCCCTGGTGCATCCTTCTAGCCCTGAGTAAGGTTCCTTCTGCTAGGAATGCCTCATATCTGATCATATCCCCATTACGACTCAGATGCCTACCTTCCCTAGATGTCCCAATACAGCAGCTCAGGCTCCCTTGTCACCAAGTGTGATTCCTCCTGGATGCCTGACTCTTGATGTCTGACCCACAGCTTCCTTCATCAGCTTGGAGTGCCCCCAGGGAGGGACCACATCTTTCCATCAATGTCTGCACCAGCAGCTGCTCCACCATCAGCAGGGGAAAGTATGAGAACCTTAGAAGGCAACTGGGACCATCTCAGAACCCAAGGGACTTTCCTAAGTGCCAATCTCACTTGGTCATTTCAGGCTCCAAATCTGTATCAATTTGCATCTTTTACAAAGAAGGCCACTTTCTCCCTACAGATGAGAAAACAAAGGCTCAGGGAACATCCTGTGTTCAAGATATATATACACAGAGCTCCAAGTCCAGCAGCTAGGAGAGACCTGAGGCCCAAAGAGCCTGAGCTCCATGCACCCTGAGCTAGAAAGCCCAGCTCCTAGGAGCAGGGTGGAGACCCATCCTGTACAGAGTCAAGTAAGGCACCTGGCCTGGCAAGACAATTTCACCTGTATCCACCAGCAAGCTCTCCATCCAGAACAGTTGTCCTCAACCAGAGATAACTTGTCACCAGTGTGTTACTACCTCGGTAACACCTGGAGAAGTGTTTGGTTGTCACCAGCAGGGCTGGTGTTGAGGGATAATTAGATGCTATCAATTATGCTACTCAGTACAGAAAAGCCCTGATTTCTCTGTTGGAAGTGCTGGGCTGAGGAACTGAATCTAGAGAGTGGGTCCTGGGGCTATCAGACTGGAGGAGTGCAGGAACCAGAGCAAACTCCACTGCAGGCACTGGACTGCTGCAGATGGGGAAGGGGGAGGGCTACACTAGCATTCTCAGAGCTGAGCAGGACCTCCTGCTTCATAAGCAGAAGACAGCTGAGGGGCAGGCAGGGAAGGGGAGGTGGCCATCTGCCTGAGAGATGACCCTGTTTGCCAAGGTGGCTTATGCTGTTCTCTTCCCCCACTCAAGAGTGCCACCACCCCCTTCCTGGGACAAGGACATTGGCTTCCCTCTCACGCATGTGGCAGAGGAAGCTGGCTATGCCTGTGAAAGGCGGCAATTACTGGCTGGGACCTTTGTTTCTGATTTCCCAGGCTGTGGAGCCTTTAGAACCTTCGTGGGGTGGGGCGGGGCAGGGTAGGGATAGGCTGTGGCACTCTTCCACCAGAGCTTGAAGCACACTTTCTCAGGGGCTTGCAGACCCCTGCCACGTAATGAGGCCACCACAGAGGCCAGGTGGCTGGAGGGGTGCAGTGGAGCCCTGGGTCCCAGTCATGGATCTGGTCCAATTTTCCTGATCTCTCTGGGTTCATCTTTCTCGTGTACAGAATGGGCACACTGAGCTGGCTTTGGCAGATCTAAAGAGGGCTGTGAGGATTCCAAAGCAGGTCACACATCACAGTTAGGTGACAGAGACTTCAGCAGATGTCATTTAGCATCTGCTTCAATGCTGTGCTGCAAACATACTGCACATGCTCCACTCAGGGCTTCTGCACTAGTTGTTCTCAGAAGAGATGCCGATCCCATCCCGCCCACCAAGGCTAACCAGCTGAGACTCCTCAGAACTACTTCTCCTAACTTCCCTCTGGTCACTCGGTGCCATTTACCCTTTTCCTTCAGTCCCTGTCATGCCTCTCCCTGGCACATTATACTAAGAAGTGGAATTTGTGCCTTTGTTGCAAGGCCCTGTCACATAAAAGCAAGGGTGGCAGGACAGTGGCTGTGGTGTCCTGAGGGCTTGACACCCACAGGTACTCAGGAACCAGGGTTGAATGGAGGAGTGGCTACCTGAGCCTTCCTCTGACCCCCAGCTCTGCCCTCTAGGAAGCAAAGGGCTACCCTGGCCACAGCCCTGCCTGGTCTGGAGAGACCTTGGGCTGACTTTGATGTGAACTGTACAGCCACACTCCAGTCAGTAGGGGACTTAATCAACCCCACTCAGCCCCCGCATATTCTGTATCAAGAGCTCCATCTACCTTTTCTTTCCTTCACTCCTGGGCTTTCTGGCACTTCCTTGAGTAGGCCCCCACCGCTGTTGGGATGGCAAAGGGGCTCATGCAGATGGAGACTCAGCTGCCCACTGGAGTTTCTTGAACTTTTTTCTCTGGGGCCCAGCATACCCTGCCCTGGATACCCTCAGACATGAGGGTACACTGAGCCAGCCTGGGCTGGGAACTGTGAGTGTATCCAAGTGTGAGCATGAACTGTGTAAGTCCTGAAGTGTGTTAAGGTCCTGGCATACCCTAGTACTGCTGTGTGGAAGCCCATGGGCAAATGTCTTCTTGGGAGGAACCAGGACTAAAAATGTTCTGGATCTCATGTGTGCAAGAGTCTGACAAGTACATGAGAAACTGGTGTGTCAAGTGTGTCACACATGTGGGTAGGAATGGGACAGCATATACATCGGAACCCCAAGGCTCAGATCCTAGCTCTGTCTCCCTGGTAGACATTAAACAAGAAATGTCTGCCATAGGGCCATAACTGTCCTGTCTCACTGGGTATAATTAAATGAACCTCTATAGTAGTAAGTGGCACTGGAGTATACATACACAGGATTGTGTACATTACCAAGTATGTACCACACAGCTCTTGGTCCTCACATATTGGGGCAATGCTCCCAGCTCTGGGAATGTGAACAGAGACTACCTCCTTGCTATGTGCATGCACAAGGGCTAGGAATTGCCCACTACAATTTTCATTTTTCTTTTTCTTTTTTTTTTAAGATTCATCTATTTATTATATGTAAGTACACTGTAGCTGTCTTCAGACACTCCAGAAAAGGGAGTCAGATCTCCTTACGGATGGTTGTGAGCCACCATGTGGTTGCTGGAATTTGAACTCAGGACCTTTGGAAGAGCAGTCGGGTGCTCTTACCCGCTGAGCCATCTCACCAGCCCAATTTTCATATTTCTATATAGCATTGCCTGTATCCTGCCACACAGGTCTGGCCCTGCTTAGTGTACCCAATGATGGGTTCACATCACGTAAGTCTCCTCTATTTCAAAAACCAAGTTCCTGAGTGGCCACATCTTCCACCCTGGCTCTTGAACCCTCAGTCTGGCACAGACTGGGCCTTTTTTCTGGGAGTGGCTCATAATACAACTCCAAATGGGACAGCCAACTTCAAGTCCTACAACACAGTACAGATGCACCTCAACTCTAGTCACATCAAATCAACACAAACTCTTAGAGCCACTCCTGCCCATGATACAGGGAGCAAAGATCTTTAGGCCCTGGCAAGAGCAGGAGCTCAATATCTAATTTTTCTTTGGGTAGGTTTTGGCTTTGTTTGTTTTGAGGCAGAGTGTCAAGAGTCTTGCCTATGTAGCCAAGGATGATCTGAAACTTATCTTCTGCTTCCATCTACCAAGTGCAGGGATCACAAATGTGCACTACCACTCTTGATTATAGAGATGGGACCCAAGGCCTTCTGCATGCTAAGCAATGGCTCTACCAACTGAGCTGCATAATCTTTCTGGTAAAAATGGAGTGCACTTTTTTTTTTTGAAGACCCTGGATAAGAACATTGAGATCTGAAGCATACAGAAACAGCACCATGCCCCCCAGAGCACTGCCAATCAATGGAAATTCCAGGCTCTCACTGACTCCAGCTTTGGTTGTCATGGAAACTGCCTACTGCAGGCTGCTCCTCAGGGAACCCCAGCTTTGGATCTTGCAACAATCAGCCTCAGCACAACCCGACTTCCAGAGGACCGCAGCTCTGCTCTTGGGGAGGCCTTAGGCTGAGCCCTTGCTTGGAAGATCTGCTTCAATTATATGTATTTTTTTGGAGGTATATCAGCAGGACCTCTGACGTCTGGGGAAGCTGGGGGGTCTTCTACTAGGAAGGTCAATTTTCACCACCCCCAAGGGTTCCTCTCCACCCCAGGTGCATTCAGAAAACGTGAGCCTTGGTGGCCCTGAGACAGGAGAGGCAGATGCAGGACAGTACCTGTATCGGTCAGTAGAGAGGCTGCTTCCGGTTTCCAGGGAGCTCCTGGGGTGGTAAAAGCGAGACAGGGTTACTAATGGTCCCACGGCAAGCCCCTTGGCACCCTGCCCGCTCAGGTCACATGGGTGGCCTCAGACAAGAAACCATGTGCTTTAACTTCCCTCTGATGTCCCCAGAGGTTGCACTACCACCCACACCTCAGCCTGGTGTTGGCACAAAGGGTCTTTGGCAATGCCAGCCCATCTGCTTCCTTCTCAGATGGGGAAACCAAGATTGGAGGGAGGCAGGGTCAAACAGCTCTCATATCTGGAATTTTTTCCTCCCCAAAGAGAGAATGTGATTCTGGGGATCATGATAGAAGGCCTTATGCATAAGCAAGCTCCTACAGCTGAGCTACATCCAGTCCTGGGCTGGGATTTAAATTTACATACAGTTAACAGGGTACTGCCATGATCCTTCCTCTAAAGAGTCCTGATCAGGTTTTACAGCCTCCACATTGGGAGAGGAAGCCCAAGCCCCACTCCCTGTCCCAGTCCACTGGCCCTGGGGTCCAGCTCTGGGCCCCAAAGCCTGGTTCCCAATTCTTTCTTTGACCAAACTACAGCTGTGCTAATGGTGTGTGAGTAAGACTGGCCACACTAGGATCATATCTCGACCCCTTCATGTACCAGTTGTGAAATAAGCTTGGTGTAAGTCATTTCCCATCTCATGTCTCAGTCTCCCTGTGTGTGAAAAGGAAACAGTAGTGAGGCAAGCTTGCCCTGACCAGGACCAGACTCCACATTCTCCCCTGTGTTCTACAGTATTGGGGTGAGGGGGCCCAGTTGTCACCTTCTAGCGGGCACGTGGTAACATCTGCTAGGAAAGGGCAGTTCTGCTGTATGTGGCTTGAATAAATATGGATCTCATAGGCTCATATATTTGAATGCTTAGCCACCAGGGAGTGGTGCTATTTGAGAAGGATTAGGAGGTGTGGTCTTATTGAAGTAGGTATGGCATTGGTGGAAAAAGTAGGCCACTGGGGGTAGGCTTTGAGGTATCAAAAGTCTATGCCAGGCCTAGTCCCTGTCTCTGTCTGTCTCTGTCTGTCCTCCAACCTTCCCCCACCCACCCACCCACACGCGCACACACACACACACACACACACACACACACACACACACACTCACCTCTGCCTATGGATCAGGATGTAGCTCTTATTCTCCAACACCCCACCTGCCTACTGACATGCCTCCTGCCATAATAATGGACTAAGCTCCTGAAACTGTAAGCAAATGTGAGAGCCAAATTTATGTTTTAAGTTTTTATTACTGTGCCTAAGAGATCCATAAAACCTGTAAGCCCCTTGCCCAAGGACAGATACCTCCTGAATTCCTGGGGGCTATTTATGTAACATAACAAGCCACAAGTTTTTGCTCCCATAAACAAGTCTGTTTGATCCAACTGATTGGATGTGCTTGATCACATGTAGGTAGAGGTACATAGGCAGAAAGCTTGCCCCTGATTGGATGTAGGCAGGAGGTATGTAGGCAGGAAGTACGTCAGGATATATGCTTGCTCCTGCTTGTATATAGGTAGGAGGTATGTAGACAAGAAATATGTTCAGTGTGTATGCTTCCCCCTGACTTGGCCTGGTAGGAAGTATGTAGCCTTAGAGGTTTGTCTTTATAAACCTCTGCAAAGTGTGACTTGTGCTCATCTTCTGGGAACTCTGGAATGAATCTGGCCAGGGTCCATCTTCCTGGCCAGTATTTAATGCAAGCTTGCTTCAAAACAGGCTCAAAAACTGTGGTAATGATCTTAATCTCGTATTAACACAAGCCCTCAGTTAAATGCCTTCCTTTTTAAGAGCTGCCTTGGTCATGGTGTTTCTTCACAGCAATAGAATAGTGACCGAGATAGAAGTTGATACCAGGGACTGGGGTACTGCTGTGACAGGCCTGATTAGGCTGCTTGTGAGAAAGATGTGGATTTGGATTAGGAAAGCAGTTGAATGCTTTAAATGAGCTTTAATGGGCTATACTGGTTAACTGTGAAGGAAGTGGTGCAGACAGCAATGTGAATTATAGCTCAAGAAGTTTCAGAAGGAAAGGATATTAGTAAGTGATCAAGAGGCCCTCATCCTAAAAATCTGCCTGAAGCTAATTGGAGAATTTTTAATTAATGACAATGGTAGAGGAGATTTCAAGACAGCCTAGTATTGACTGTGCTGCGTGGTTATTGGTGGTCATTCTTATGCCTATCTATAATGAAAAGGAGTAAGCTGAGCAAGAAAAAACAAAACAAAGCAAAATGTAGTTTGAGGACAAAAGTAGCACCAGGGAATTGTAATATTGGAGCTAAAGCCAGTGTTCAAGGAGATAAAAGAAAAGCCTAATGCTAAATGGAATAAAGAGAGTAGTGACCTCAGGGCAAGACCCCACTCAGCTAAGCTTCCAACTTGTGAAAAGGAATTAAAGAAAGGCTTAAGCAGTGAAGGAAACCATCAGCAACAGAAGTTGATACAATGTGACTGAAGGAAGAGGCCAAATTTCTGAGCCGCTTCCACCTCATTGGCTTTAGAGTCAATATTAAAAGGAAGGGGTTGTGCAATCTCCCTCCACCACTAAGGAGAGCTGCGGAGGCCCGGCCTGTATCAAGCCTGTCACTGCAGAGAAGCCAAGAGCCGGCCACTGCGTAAAGTTCTGAATGTAAAACCTCCATTGCTGGATTGTGTTTGTGATTCCAAGATGATGGAGATACTAAAGTCATGAGATACCTGCCAAGGAGAGCTGTAGACCTGGTGTGGAACCAGCCTTAGAGAGAAGTGTGTTGCAGTCAACAAAGCTAAAAGGAATTGGAGATCTAAAGATTGGTTTGACATCAAACATAGAGATACAGAATTTGGAGTTTGCCCACTGGGTTTTGTTCTTGGTTTGATCCAGTATTTCCTCACTATGTTCCCTTTCCTCCCTTTTGGAGTTGAAATTATATTCTGTCCCATTGTATGTTAGACATATGTAATCTTTTTCATTTTAATTTTACAGGGGCTTACAGTTTAAAAAGAGAGAGACTGTCATGAGTCCCAGAAAAGACTTGGACTTTGGATTTTTAAACAATGTTGTGACTGTGAAAGACTCTGAGGACTACCAATTACATTTTGCATTATGATATGGCTATAAGCCTTGGAGGCCAGGTAGTGAAATGCAGTGGTTTGACTAAGAATGGCCCCATAGGCTCATATATTTGAATGCTTTATCACCAGGGAGTGGCACTATTCAAGCGGGATTAGGAGGCATGGCTTTGTTTGGAGGAAGTGTGTCACTGGGAGCCGGTTTGGGTGTTTCAAAAGTCCATGTACCCAGGCCCAGTCACTATTTTCTGTCTCTGTCTCTCTGTCTCTCTGTGTCTCTCTCTGCATCTCTCTCTCTCTCTCTCTCTCTGTCTCTTCCTGTCTAAAAATCAGGATGTAGCTCTTAGCTACTTCTCCAGCACCATGCCTGCCTGCTGTCATATTCGTTACCATGATAATAATGGACTAAGCCCCTTTATAAGAGTTGCCTTAATCATGACATTTCTTTATAGCAACAGAACATTGACTAAGACTTCCTGGGACAGACTTTCCCTCTAATGCCTTGCTGGCTTCCCACACAGGATACCTTCTCCCATTGCAGTGGGCACTATGCACTTCCCCAAACCAGGACTTCCCTATTGCTCTTATGGGAGACTGACTATGTGTGACTACTGCTTGGACATTCCAAGTAGAATGCTGGGTGCCTATATCAGCAATTCAAATTTCAGCCTCAGTTCTCCTACTGTCCTTGCATTAGGGCCTTGCTGGAACCTGTACTCTGCTGAAGGCCATGACAGCTCTCTCTGCTGTGGAGCCAGAGCTCCCTAGGTCTACACACCACCAGCTCTAGAGCAATTCTACCTGGTATTAATGGTCCACTGAACAGGACAAGCAGAGAATTATGGGGTGGGGGGCAGTGCCAAGAACTTTCTAGAATGCTCACAGTCCATATGGGTGGACATATGGTAGCCATCAGGGCATTGAGGAAGCAGTGGGCAGGGCTAGTAAACAGAATCCATGATGACATGAGTGGCAGGTTGGCCTTTAGAAGCCTTATCTGAATAAGGGACCAGTCCCCATTCCCCAAGCCTGGCTGTCAGTCACAGACACTTCATGTAAAGTAATACCAGGGTGAGGTAACAAGATGCCTCCAGATGGTGCTAGGTCCCCTGGCTACCCTGCCATGGGATAGGGGTTCCATCCTCACTGATGATTTTACCCCCAGCATTGCCCCTGCTGTGACCACAGCAACATGTAGCCTGCACTGGGAAGTTCATCTCACACAGGGTCCTATCTGCTTTATCGAATCCTCCCGTGAGCCTTAGAAAGCACAAGGAGTCATTTCTCTTTCTGTAGGTAAGAAGAGTCTTGGGAGCAGCACACGTACAGTACCACCATTCTACTCTCCCATCTACCCAGCAGTAACCTCCTCTTAGCCCTTGAGAAGCCCACTCCCATATCAAATGTAAACTCCTTTTGCAGTCCTCTCCTACTGCCTACCTTGCTTCCACCCCATGAAGACTCTTTTCTTCTTTGTCCCTGTCTCACCTCTTTTTCTAGGGATGTGTTTGGTCCTAGGATCAGACAGGCATGGACTGGGCCATACCCTCCCACCAGAAAACTCAGACAGCAAAGTCCCTGTATGACAAGGGGACTGAGGCACAAGGCACAGGGCCAAGGACATAACCCTTGCTGCCATCTTATGGACATAGTTTTCTGCCTGACTTCTTTAACTAATTTCCTTTCCCTCAGAAGATTCCATGGAGGTTGGCCTGACCATTCCATAGCCCCTGCATGTTGTGGTGATCCCTGACATGCAACCAGGCCCAGAATCTGAGAGGATCCCAACCTGAAACCCTCTGTCCTCCAT